>NC_133133.1:43640550-43943580 GCF_048418815.1 Hemitrygon akajei
TTAATTCAGGTCTGGGGACCCAGGAAATGAGAGAGAATCCTCATGGGCTTGGAATGTGTGTCCTGCCCTCAGTGAGACAAAGCCACGGATAACGGCCATTGTCTCTTGGAGACGGAATTGTGTATTGAGTACTGTACTATTCATTGAAGCCCTCAGGGAATGACCAAAGGGAGCTGGTTGAGGGATGGCCTCATCCCAACCTGATTGACACCTGAGACCCCGTGAGTAAGGATAAAAGAGGGTCTGGGGAACAACCCCTTCAGATGCACCAGGAGAAACGCTAGAAATCCCGTGACAGCGTAATAGTGACAGCCGTTGGAGAGCCCACGTGCGTCCTTTCCCGTTGCCGGGATTGGGACCTTACCACGGAAGAACGGCTTTAGCTAAAAGGAGAAACCACCACCAACGGAGCTCTGGAAGGATTGACATCATAAAAAGGAAACGCTGGCAAGTTCAAAAATCTGTCTCTCTTGACTCCAACCAAAAAGCTGCAGCCTGAATGAACTAAAGTGACTTTTATATTTCCATCGGACAATACATTATCCCCTAGACAACGATAGAGCTATTTCTTATTGATTATTATAATACCCGCGCTTTTAGATTTAGTATTGACGACGTATATTATCTGTATGTTAGCATTGATATTATTTCTGTGTATTTTTATCAATAAATACTGTTAAAAATAGTACCATCAGACTTCAATGGACCTCCCTATCTTTGCTGGTAAGTGACCCAGTTACGGGGTACGTAACACTGCCCAGAGTGAGAGGTTGATGATAGCCGTGAATACGTCAGCCAGTTCGTCGGCACAGGTCTTCAGTACTCGGCCAGGTACTCCGTCTGGACTGGATGCTTTCCTTGGATTCATTCTTTTGAAGGCAGTTCACACATCATCTTCAGAACCAAAGTGCAAAGGGTAAATGATAAAGAAATGCGAGGAACAAAAATGGAAAAGGATTTTTAGGGAAAGAGAATTCCAAAGTGCATTGACTATGTGTGTAAAAGCTCTACCATTAAATTTTGAGTGGGGAAAGGAAGAGACAGGAATAGGAGATGTCCTAGCCATGGGAATAGTTAAAAAATCATTCATAGGAATAAAGTTCTAAATAGATTTTGATAAATTGAGGAAGATTTTAAAATCAATGTGGGGCAATATGCCATTGCAGGTCAGCAAAATTAGGACAGTAAATGTGCTGAAAATTTTTGGGGAGAGAATACAGTCCCATTGATATGAGTAAATTAGAATGAGAGCGAGGTATATATACACACACACACATAGAGAGAGAGAGAGAGAGAGAGAGAGAGAGAGAGAGAGAGAGAGAGAGAGAGAGAGAGAGAGGAGAGAGAGAGAGAGAGAGAGAGAGAGAGAGAGAGAGAGAGAGAGAGAGAGAGAGAGAGAGCCAGCACACTGGTAATGAGCTTCTAGTAGCTGCAGAACCAAATGATTTCAATTTTACTGATACTGTATGCAGCTAAAAAAATTCTGACTCAGACAGGGCCTGATGTGCATGATTCATCTCCTGTTCAGTGCGGAGTTAAAAATTCTGTCGGTATTTTCTGTCTCTTTCTTAGGTAGGTTACTGAATCATCCAGTTTTTTGGATGCTGATTGATACAAATATTTTGCAATGAGTTAACAAACAATTCCTAGTGGAAGTAGTGGAGGAATGCTGTAAAGTCTTAGAGCTTGCCTTTGCTGTTTTAAGACCATAAGACATTGGAGCAGAATTAAGCCATTTAGCCAATCGAGTCTGCTCTCAACCCCATTCTAATGTCTTCTCCCAGTAACCTTTCATGCACATACAAATTAACAACCTATCGATAAATATACCAAATAACTTGTCCTCCACAGATATCTGTGACGGAAGAATTCCACAGATTCACCACCCTCTGGCTAAAGAAGTTCATCCTCATCTCTGGTCTAAAGTGATGTCCTGCTAATCTGAGGTTGTGTCTTCTGGTCCTAGACATCCCCATTATAGGAAACATCCTCTCCACATTCACTCTATCTAGGTCTTTCAATAATTGATAGGTTTTAGTGGAGTCTTTCCTCATTCTCCTAACATGTAGTGAGTACAGGCCCAGAGCCATCAAACACTCCTCATATGTAAACCCTTTCATTCTTGGGATAATTCTCATGAACCTATCCAATATCAAATCATCTTTTCTTGAGTAAGGGACCTAAATCTGCTCACAATACTTCAAGTGCAGCCTTACCAGTGCCTTATAAATCCTCACCATTCCATTCTTGCTTTTATGTTCTAGTCCTGCTGAAATGCATTTGCATTTCTTACCACCAACTCAACCTGCAAATTAACCTTTAGGGAATCCCTAATTAATTTATAAGAAGTTAGTTATTAGATTCAAACAGAAACAGCTACACTTACTTTTGACAAAAGCTAATGTGAAATTATTTGCAGGAATAAATATATAAAGCTTGCCTTTGTTTACTTTGGCGAACCTAAGCTATAGTTTACAATCGATTATATACTTATTGATTATTGTTACATCATATATTTGTCCATAATGTTGACTTCAGCAAGATAACTTGTACAGACCCCGTACTCAGTTGCTGCGCAGAAACAAAATTCAATACAATTACTTCAAAAACGTTGTTATTTATAGATGACACCTTGCTGCTAACAGAAAGCATGGTGTCGGCATCACATAATCATGTAAGTATGCCTGGGAATTATAGTGCATTTTTCCTAATTTACTAAAGATCTTCAACATTTTGCCTAATGACAAGAAGCCAAAATGAAAGAAAAAGAATGGATTTACGTGAGGGAATGTCCTTGTTCCTTAAAGCAAGCAGCTGCAACTAGACTTGAGCAAAATAAACTCTCACAAGAAAGATGAGTTAGGCATAGGTTCAGCAACCATGGCCCGATAGAGCTCACATCTACTGTGATGAAGTACTTTGAGAGGCTGATCATGCAGAGAATTAAACCCTGCCTGAGCAAAAACCTGGAACCATTGTATATTGCCCACCACCTGAACAGGTGGACAGAATCTCACTGGATCTCCACTTGGCTTTGGAGCACCTAGACAACAGCAAAGCATAAATCCGGCTGCTGTTTATCAATTCCAGGTTGGCATTTGACACCACCATTTCCTCAGCAATAATCAACAAGCTTAAATGCCTGGGCCTCTGTACCTCCCTTTGCAACCGGATCCCTGATATCCTTATTGGGAACCCACAGTCAGTTACATCTACTCCTCACTGACAATCAATGCAGGTCCAGGTATGATGCATGCCTAGTCCTCTGCTCTACTCTCTCTACATTCATGACAAGGTACAGCTCAAACAGCATCTATAAATTTGCCAATAACAACCCTGATGGCAATGAAGGGGCATTCAGGAATGAGACAGATCATTGGTTGAGTGGTGAAGCCATAACAAGCTCGCACTCAAATTTGAAGAAGTAGTTCTCAGATGGTGGGGAGGGGTTGTTAGGCAGCGGTGGCTGACAAAGGAAGTTAAGGACTGCATTAGAGCCAAGGAAAGGGCATATAAGGTAGCAAAAGTGAGTGGGAAGTTGGATGATTAGGAAGCTTTTAAAATCCATTAAAAGACAACTAAAAATGCTATGAGAAGGGAAGAGATGAAATATGAGGGCAAATACAAGGAAATCTGCAGATGCTGGAAATTCAAGTAACACACACAAAATGCTGGTGGAACGCAGCAGGCCAGGTAGCATCTATAGGAAGAAGCACTGTCAACATTTCGGGTCTCGGTCCGAAACATCGACAGTGCTTCTTCCTATAGATGCTGCCTGGCCTGCTGCGTTCCACCAGCACTTTGTGTGTGAAATATGAGGGCAAACTAGCCGATAATATAAAGCAGGATACTAAAAGTTTTTTTCTTTTATGTAGAGTAAAAGGGAGGTGAGAGTTGATATTGGACTGCTGGAAAATGATGTTGGTGAGGTAGTAACAGAGGACAAAGAAATGGCAGATGGACTTAATAGGTACTTCCCATCTGTCTTCACTGTGGAAGACATTAGCAGTATGCCAGAGGTGTGTGTTCAGGAAACAGGAGTGAGTGTCATTGCTATTACAAAGGAAAAGTGCTAGGCAAACTCAAGGGTCTTAAGACGGATAAGTCACCTGGGCCAGAGTCCTGAGAGAGGTTGCTGAAGAAACACTTGATTCTGGCGTGGTCCCGGAGGTCCGGAAAATTGCAAATGACACTCCACTCTTTAAGAAGCAGAAAGTAAAAGAAAGTTATAGGCCAGTTAGCCTAACCTCAGTTGTTGGGGAAGTGTTGGAGTCTATTATTAAGGATGAGGTTTTGGGGTACTTGGAGACTAATGATAAAATAAGTCAAAGTCAGCATAGTTTCTGTAAAGGGAAATCTTGCCTGACAAATCTGTTAGAGTTCTTCGAGGAAGTAACAAGCAGGGTGGACAAAGGAGAGGCAGTGGATGTTATTTATGTGGATTTTCAGAAGGCATTTGAAAAAGTGCCAAACAAAAGGCTGCTTAACAAGTTAAAATCCTATGGTGTTGTAGGAAAGATACTGGCATGGATAGAGGTATGGCTGACAGGCAGGAGGCAGAAAGTGGGAATAAAGGGGGCCTTTTCTAATTGGCTGCCAGTGACTAGTGGTATTCCTCAGGGGTTAGTATTGCGACTGCTACTTTTCACATTGTTTGTCAGTGATTTAGATATTGGAATTGATGGCTTTGTGGCAAAATTTGAGGATGGTACAAAGATAGATGGAGGGGGAGGTAGTGCTGATTGCAGCAGGACTTAGACAAATTGAAAGAATGGGCAAAAAGTGGCAGATGGAATGCAGTGTTGGGAAATGTATGATATTACGTTTTGGTAAAAGGAACAATAATGCAGACTATTATCTAAATGAGGATAAAATTTAAACATCAGAGGTGCAGAGGGACTTAGGAGTCCTAGTGCAAGACACACAGAAGGTTAATTTACATGTTGAGTCTGTGGGAAAGGAGGCAAATGCAATGTTGGTATTTATTTCAAGGGGAATAGAATAAAAAAACAAAGAGATAATGCTGAGAGTTTATAAGACACTACTCAGGCCACACTTGGAGTATTGTCATCAGATTTGTGTCTCATATCTCAGAAAGGATGTGTTATCATTGCAGAGAGTCCAGAGGAGGTTCACGAGGTTGACCCCAGGAATGAAGGGGTTAACATATGAAGAGCGTTTGGCAGCATTGGACCTGTACTCACTGGAATTTAGAAGAATGCGTGGGAATCTCATTGTAATCTACTGAATATTGAAAGCACTAGATAAGGTGGATGTGGAGAGGATGTTTCCTCTGGTGGGCATCCAGAGCTAGAGTGCACAGCCTCAAAATTGAAGGGCGATCTTTTAGAACCCAGGGAAGCAGGAATTTTTTTTTTTAGCCAGAATATGGTGAATCTGTGGAATGATCTGTCACAGACTGAGGTGGAGGCCAAATCAGTGGATATATTTAAAGTGGAAGTTGATAGTTTCCTGTTTGGTCAGGGCATCAAAGGATATGTCAAGATGGTAGGTGTATGGGTTTGAGTGGGATCCGGGATCAGCTGTGATGGAGTGGCAGCGCAGACTCAATGGGCTGAATGGCCTCCTTCTGCTCCTATGTCTTATGGCCTTATGCTCTTACCAGCAAGATCAAGGAATATATAGAGTTCAGAATGGGGAAGTCAGGGGAATATACACCAGTTCTCATCGAGGTGTCAGCAATGAAAAGGGTGAACAGCTTCAAGCTCCTTGATGTCAACATCTCATAGGATCTATCCTGGACCTAAAACATTGAAGCAATCATGCAGAAGGCAGACCAGTAGCTATAATTCATTAGCAATTAGAGGAGATTTGGTAGGTCATTAAAAAGTCTACGAAATTTCTAAAGCTGTACTATGGTTGTGTCACTGCCCGATATGGAGGTTCCAATGCACAGGATCAAAAGAGGCTGCAGACGGTTGTGGACTCTGTCATGGACACAACCTTCCCCATTATTGAGTATATCCTTAAGAGGTAGTGGCTTAAGAAGGCAGCATCATCATTAAGGACCCTCACTATCTAAGGGATGCCCTCTTCTCTTTACTACTATCACAAAGGGGCCTGAAACCCATACTTATCTTTTAGAAATGGCTTCTTCCCCTCTGCCATCAGATTTCTGAATAGTCCATGAACCCGTGAACACTACTTTGTTATTATTCTTTTGTAGGATTTATTTAATTTTGTAACTTAGAGTAATTTTTGTGTTGCACTATACTACTGTGGCATCCAAGTGATTCTGATTCTCCTAGGCATTTGCAATGGGTCTCACCCACATTTCACATTGTGATGAGAGACCTAGGCGAGGATGGGTAAGACCCAGATGCTGGAGACTAGAATCGAGACACAATACGAGACTGAAACAAAATCAGGGTTCTAATCTAGACGCTAGATGAGAATGCAAAGTAGAGTTGACGATTGAGCGCTGAATCTCAGTTCAGCTGCTCTTAAAAATTAAAATCCTGGTGCCAAAACATGGCTGCCAGTTGGTGGAGTGGGCCTGAATCTTTAAAGGAGTTGTGTCAGCTTGTCATATTCTGGAGAGTTAACACGTCTAAACATTGGAGGCTGGCGCATTCGGGTGTGTGTCATTACGCACAGAGTCTTTCTTTGTTTTTTTTAAATAACTTCTGTCATTAATCTGTAAAACATGTGGCTTCATTAACTCCATGGCTAAGCAGGCCTCATGCTTTTAGTGGTATTCCCTTTATTTACTCCCTCCCTCCTCAATCCTCTTTGTAACTGAAAACTAAGTTATTTTCTCTCTTGTTTTTTGAGACCACTGAGGAGAAACATTTAAGGAAGCTAAAAAAGGATGTCATCGTCCTGCTGGCACATTTGATCCATTGCAAATGATGGGCTTTTTCAACTGTGCTGTGCTGATCTTTTACACCATGAGAATGAATTTCTGGACTCTCCTGTGAGTTTAGATTTACTCCACCTTGGTATAACCCTTCTCTTCTTCAATATAATGCTGTAAGAGCTTTTACTCCCACCTTTGAAGGCAAATGGACATGAATTCAACTTTTAATGTAAATTTGAACTTTTCTTTAGCATTGGCACTGTGACCTTTCATAGAACATAGAACACAGAACATACAAATTTACACCACATTACAGGCCCTTCGGCCCACAATGTTGTGCCAACCATGTAACCTACTCTAGAGACTGCCTAGAATTTACTTAGCGCATAGCCCTCTACTTTTCTAAGCTCCATGTACTTATCTAAGAGACTCCTAAAAGACTCTATTGTATCCGCCTCCACCACCGCCGTCAGCAGTGCATTCCACGCACCCACAACTCTCTGAGCGAGAAACTTACCCATAATATCACCTCAGTACCTAATTCCAAGCACCTTAAAACTATGCCCCCTTGTGTTAGTCATTTCAGTCCTGGGAAAAAGCCTCTGGTTATCCACATGATCAATGCCCCTCATCATCTTATATACCTCTGTCAGGCCACCTCTCATCCTCTGTTGCTCCAAGGAGAAAAGGCCAAGTACACTTAACCTACTCTCATAAGGAACACCTTCCAATCCTTGTAAATCTAAGTCTTCAGTCTCTGACAAGAGGGTTAAGAGCTGATAATTAGACAGTGACTACTTCTTTTGATGCCATTTGACTTGATGATGTTTTTTGTTATGGAATATTTGATGGAGAGCACATTGAGACATTGAGAGCTTATCTTTACCACTGTTGGCATGATGCCACTGTCCACACACCAGATATGAGTGAACTGAACATACAGTCCATAAACTACATTAGATCAGAAAAAAGTCATTATATGGATATATTCTGCAAATGGAAAACTTTTTATTTGGAGTAGGAAGCAAAGAGTAACTGTGGAACCAGCGTAAGTATTGAGAGAAACCGAGAGAGAGAGAGAGAGAGAGAGAGAGAGCGAGAGAGAGAGAGAGAGATAGAGAGAGAGAGAGAGAGAGAGAGAGCATTAACTTTGATTCTAAAGTGAATTAGCTATTCAGTGCCATACATCTATGTTTGAGGCAGGGATTGCTTCAACTCAATTCAATGCTTCCTTCTTCACTTTAACAATCCCTACTGTTGTTTGCTTGAGTAATTCATTTCAGTCCTATACTGGTGATATCATCACTTTCTTCGGCTATGAATGCAACTATTATGCAAGGAGTCGGGCACTATCTCCAGGACACTGCACGTATCATTAATTCAGTAGCTTTTCCTGAGGTATTGTATTGCTTCTGATTTTCAGCACAGACTCGTCTTCATGAACAGAAAGAATTTGCATATTTTTTAGTAAGGGCAGGATATATTCATACCGATATTCTTGTGACTGGGTGTGTATACCTGTCTTTACATATGCTTGGTTACTTATATTTATGTATGTGTAAAGAGAGTTCTTGCTTTGAATGCCAGCCCTCATGTATTTGGCACTGATATATTTGTTGTAACATGATAACATGGTTTCAAGAAAAGCGGCAATTTTTAAACTTTGGGTCACCAGTGAGCTATGTGGCATGCTTAACACCAGAATCCAAAATGAGGAGAGGAGATTAGGCAGGTGGAAAGACATAAAAATTTGAAGATATCCTCAAAGCCCCCTTGAAGAAATGCAACATCTCCAGTGACTCTAATAATCTCTGATCCATGATTACTCAAAGTGGAAAGGACCATTCAGTACTGAGAATCTCAATGCATTGGGCTTGGTTTATGGAAGAAGCATACATTCAAAGACACCGTTTGCCACACTATTCTCACCTTCCACCCATCCTTATCCTGAGGAACCATCAAAGAAGAAGTGCTCATTATCAATATGTTTGGCATCCAAATGTCCCACTGTATTCCATGGAAGCTGAAGTTCACAAACGACACCCACAATATTAAATTACTCTAAGAAGACTGATGCCCACAATGCCATTTTCTGTTCAGGACATGCTAAAACAGGAGCAAATGCTAGTCCGTGGAATCTGAACTTCCACAGTCAGCTGATTCACCAGTCACTGGCAATAATTTACCTGTTCGCTGTTAAATATTCTTTTTACCGAGCATACAATTTATATAAACTGAGTTCATTTTATAGACCATTGAAACCTACAGCACATTACAGGCCCTTTGGCCCACAATGTGGTGCTGACCATGTAACCTACTCCAGAGACTGCTTGGATTTTTCCTAGTGCATAGCCCTCTATATTTCTAAGCTCCTAAGAGGCTCCTAAAAGACCCTAATGTATCCACTTCCACCACCGTTGCTGGCAGTGCATTCCATGCACCCACCACTCTCTGTGTGAAAAACCTAACCCTGGCATCCCTTCAGTACCTAGTTCCAAGCACCTTAAAACTATGCCCCTTTGTGCTAGCCATTTCCAACCTGGGTAAAGCCTCTGACTATCCACACGATCAATGACTCTCATCATCTTATACATCTCTATCAGGTTACCTCTCATCCTCTGTCACCCCAAGGAGAAATGGCCAAGTTCACACAACTTATTTTCATAAGGCATGCTTTCCAATCCAGGCAACATGATGTCATTAAGTTTATTTTGAGAAAATAAATTGTTAATATATTTTTTTAAACATATGAGGCTCTGCAAATACTGGAAATTGAGAGTAACACAAACAAAACACTGGAGAAACTCAACACGAGTAAATCTGCAGATGCTGGAAATAAATAAAAACACAAAATGCTGGCAGAACTCAGCAGGCCAGACAGCATCTATGGGAGGAGGTAGTGACAACGTTTTGGGCCAAAACCCTTCATCAGGAGTGAAGTAACATGGGATGGTCGAGGAGGGATAAGAAGTGGGGGGAGGGATAAAGTAGAGAGCTGGGAAGTGATAGGCTGGAGGGAAATGGGCTGGGGGAAGGTGGAGAATTATGTGAAATAAAAGAGAAAGAAAGGTAGGGCTGGGGGGAGAGATTATAGTGAGGGGGGAAAAAGAGAGAGAAAGAGAACCAGACTAAAATTATAGATAGGGATGGGGTAAGGGGGCCCAGGGGTATCAACGGAGGTCTGTGAGTTGAATGTTCATGTCGGCAGGTAGGAGGCTACCTAGGCGGGAGATAAGGTATTGCTCCATCAACCTGCATGTGGCTTCATCTTGACGGTAGAGGAGGCCATGGACAGACATATTGGAGTGGGAGTGGTCTGTGGAATGGAAGTGTGTGGCCACAGGGAGATCCCGCCACTGCTGGAGGACTGAGCGTCGGTGTTTGGCGAAACGGTCTCCCAGTCTGCGGCGGGTATCCCCAATGTATAAATGGCCACATCGGGAGCACTGGATACAGTATATCACCCCAGTTGACTCGCAGGTGAAGTGGTGCCTCACCTGAAAGGACTGTCTGGGGCCTAGGATGGTGGTGAGGGAAGAAGTGTGGGGGCAGTTGTAGCACTTCTTCCGTTTGCAGGGATAAGTGCCTGGGGGGAGGTCGGTGGGGAGGGATGGGGGGGATGAATGGACAAGGGAGTCGCGTAGGGAGCGATCCCTGCGGAAAGCCTAGAGTGGGGGGAGAGGAAGATGTGGCTGGTAGTGGGATCACGTAGTAGGTGGTGGAAGTTACGGAGGATTATACGTTGGATCTGTAGGCTGGTAGGGTGATAGGTGAGGACCAGGGGGACTCTATCCCTGGTGGGCTGGTGGGGGGGTTGGGGTGAGGGCAGAGGTGCGTGAAATATGGGAGACGTGATGGAGGGCAGAGTTGATAGTGGATGAAGGGAAGCCCCTTTCTTTAAAAAAGGAAGACATCTCCTTTGTCCTAGAATGAAAGGCCTCATCCTGAGAGCAGATGCGGCGGAGGCGGAGGAATTGAGAGAAAGGGATAGCATTTTTGCAGGAGACAGGGTGGGAGGAGGAATAGTCTAGGTAGCTGTGAGAACTCACTAGATCAGGCATCATCTATAGAAAGGAATTAACAGTCAGCATTTCATGCTGTGAACCTTCACCTGGGCTAATATACCAATATATAAAACTGGCTGGCAATAAGACTGGATAAAGAGGTAGAATAGGTAATAGCTAGAAAGAGAACTGTCTTTAGATTGTGTCTTTGGAACATTAACATGTCTTCTTTCTGTTAGTTGTCGAAAGGCATTTCTTTCTGGCACTCTCAGTTTTCATTTCATATCCACAATCTTTTGTTGCATATTTCTTTCAATTTTCTGAGAATTTGCTAAATAATAAAATGCTTTACTAAGATGAGTATGCAGTGAACAGGGAGTAGATGACAGAATTCTACAATTTTTACTTTCTTAGCAATCCAGTTTAAAGTCTGTCCATTCACACGTAGACGAGGCATCTTGGTGTTTAAACAAGATCAAGTTTAAGTTCAAGTTTAATTATCATTCAACCACACATGAATACAGCCGAATAAAACTGTGCTCGTCAGGGGCCAGGTTGCAAAACACATTGCCAGCTGCACATATCACAAATAGCACATATGACATATATGGTTACATTTTCAGAATAACTTAAAATGAAAAAAAAACATATATAGCCTAAGCCCCTGAGTGGCATGATTGTAGAATTGATGGTAAGTTTTCTATTATTTTATTTTTCTGTGTAGAGATACAGCACAGAATTGGCCCATTTGGCTCTTTGAGCTGTGCCACCCAGCAGCCTGCTAGTTAACCCTAGCCCAATCATGGTACAGATTACAATGACCAATTAACCTACTAACCAGTACCTCTTTGAACTGTAGAAGCAAACCAGAGCACCTGGAGAAAAGCCATGCATTCCACAGTGAGGACTCTAACAGAGGACACTGGACTGAAATCAACACTCCAAACTCCGATACCCAGAGCTTTAATAGTGTTACTATGCTACCGTGGTCCCAGCCTGTTCTTCCATTGAGCGAACGCTGGAAGGTAGCACCAAACAAATGCTGAAGGGCAGCACTGAGCGAACACTGGAGGGCAGGAACGACAGGAGGGGCCAGACCCCAACCCAAGTACGGATTTCAATGTATCTCACAGAGGCTCGCCCACACTGCCTCAGCATCTCTCCTTCTGGTTCGCTGCCTCACAAGCTTGAACTTGAGCCTAATCCTTGCCACAACTGAGGCAATGCGGATCCTTCACCGTCGGTCTCACTAATTAACCAGTGTTTAGAGTTGCAGTATTCAGTGTTACCAATGTCCAACAGGGGTCTTCCAATCACCAAAATGTCCAAGACAATTTTTTTGGACCATGCACCAAATCTACTGAATTAGAGAATCAAATATATTGGGGCACAGCTAACAATTTAGTACTGAATTTGTTTTCACAAATCTCTATTCCTCTATTATTTAGATCCCTTCACAGCAAATAAATGTCTCCACGTTTTCAAAATAATTTAATTCTCACCTTCGAGTATTTCACTCTCACTTGCTTACCAATATCCACCATGATTCCAGGGCTTTATCTCTGCCTCAGAAGGCAGTGGAGGCCAATACTCTGGATGCTTTCAAGAAAGAGTTTGATAGAGCTCTTAAAGATAGCAGAGTCAAGGGATATGGGGAGAAGGCAGGAACGGGTACTGATTGTGGATGATCAGCCATGATCACATTGAATGGCGGTGCTGGCTCAAAGGGCCAAATGGCCTATTGTCTATTGTCTTTGTGAGATGTCTTCACAGGAAATACAGGGAGCTTTTGGTTGAGGTCATAGAGAGATGGTGCTGTTACTGAATTTATTGCTTTTGGGCTTAGTTCATGTTCTTCAGTCACCTTTACTTCCTGAGGAGACTGAGGTCCTTTGGAGTGTGCAGGCCTCTCCTTCATATGTCCTACCAGTCTGTTGTAGCCAGTACAATCTTCTATGTGGTGGTGTGTTGGGGCAATGGCATCAACGTGGGTGATGCCAACAAACTCAATGAACTGTTTAGATAGGTTGGCTCTGTTATAGGAGTCAAACTGGACACAATGGAGATTGTGGTCAAACAAAGAACCCTATGGAAAATCCTAGCAATTCTGCACAACGTTTCTCACTCCCTGCATGCCACCTTGGCTGAACACTTTCAATAATAGACTAGGACCACTGCTCTGCTCCAAAGAGCTCTATATGAGGTCATCCTTACCTTTGACCATTAGGCTCTATAATGAATCAACCTATAGCCAGGGAAGTCCTGTTAGACTGTTTGAGGTGTCTTATTTTTTATTATTTCCTTTTTCTCTTTTAATATTTGTGTATCTGTCCATTTGTAATTGTACTGTGACACTGCAATTTCCTTTGGGATCAGTATCCCTCTATTCATATTTGATTCAAGGCTGCAGCAAACATTAAACATGATTTGGCTAATTAGTTCATGTCTAAAAGATCTTGATAAAAAATTAGAGATTGTAAATGAACCATATTCAGATTCAGGTTTATTTTCACTGTCTTATATGAAATTAAATTGGTTGCTTTGTGGCAGTGGTGTAGTATCAATTTGGAAGTAAATAAATGGTGCAAAATAAAGGAATTACAAGGTAGTGTCAATGAGTTCAAGCCTGGTGATGGAGGGAAACTGTTCCAGAGTCCTTGAGTAATGTACAGTAAGTATTGTGCAGAAGTCTTAGCCAGACACACACACACACACACACACACACACACACACACACACACACACACACACACACACACACACACACACACACACACACACACACACACACACACACACACACACACACACACATATATATATAGCTAGGCTGCTTAAGACATTTGCATAGTACAGCGTTTGTCAATATGGAGTGGAGAGGGAGTCTGTAAATCTGGTGGGAACACAGGATGCTGGGAATGGTGAGGGTGGAGCGCTGCGGGAGGAATGTGGGACAGGTGGCATTGAAGGAGCACCAGGGGCAGGGCATAGCACAGATGCAGACACTAGGCAATGTCATTTGATTCCAAACGATTGATTTATTGATCATTACAGAATGTCTCTGGTGTTTCCTATTCTCTCCCCTCTCCTTTCCATTTTCCCACCATGATTCCCCTCTCCCTGCACTCTTCCTACTCCCAGTCCACACAAGAGACCCACGTCAGAATCAGGTTTACCATCACTCACACATGTCATGACATTTGTTTTTTTTGTGGGAGCAGCCATGCATAAAATTACCTCAGTACTGTACAAAAGTCTTAGGCACTCTGGCTATATATAGATGTGCCTAAGCATTTTGAACAGTACTGTAAACTGAGTAATATTACTAACCTCTTACAGATTAATATACTTCTGGTTTCATCCATTCTTACCCAAACTATACTCATTCTTGTTGGGATGTATTATGTTAAATGGACAATAAGTATTTAGTATCGGATGAATTAGAAATTGGATTAACTACGAGTACTCAAAATAATTAAGAGGGCAATTATTTTCCCAAAGCAATAATTGTTTCCAAACAAATTATTTTCAACAAAAAACTTCTAAAAATGTAAATTTTAACCTTTCATTTTAATTTGGAATTTAGTGGGAAAAAGACCACCATCACTACTTTATCATTTCCTGTCAGACACTCCCATACCTAGCATCAATTTATGCATACATAATCAATTTATATATATAAGTGATCTCATGTATTTATATTTACTGTATATATTATTTTTATTATTGTATTCTTTATCTTACTGTGTTTTTAGGTGCTGCATCAGATCTGAAATAACAATTATTTCATTCTCCTTATACTTGCTTACTGGAAATGACATCTTGAATCTTAAAGATTGAACCTTTCATGACCTCACTGTGGTCTCTGTCATAATGTATGAAATGCAGCAGACCAAATTTTAGTTAAACAAGAGAGTTGAAGGAGAAATATAAGAATGTTGATGTTAGTTTGGGGATAAATATTGTCTAGGGCACTGTGAGAACTTTCTAGTCTTCAGACGAATACAATAAGATATTTTAACATCAATCTGAGAGGTCGCTTGCACAGGAGTGTCAACCTAGATTTAGTGCTCTTGATTCTGGAATGGGATTTTAGATCACCTCCTTCTGTCTCTGAGATGAGAACACTGCTGCAGAACCAAAGTTGCCCTGTGTGTTAAGTTGCAGAGTGTAATGTTCATAATTGGAATGCACGCTTCTTTACAATATCATTGGAAAGCTTGCTAACTTTATATTGCCTATGGATATGGAACAGCATTAACAAAATTGTTCTAAAGTAAGGTGTATGAAGGAAGAAGGCACAGTGAGAGAGTGAAGTAATTTCTTTTGATTCTCTTAATGAAGCTAAAGGCCCTTCTATATCAGTAACTCCCAATGACCTGATTTCCACTTCTTTGTATTGTAGTGTGATTGGTGTGAAGAGAAGCTGCTTTGTTTAAAACTAGAATTAAGGGACCTTATTTCCTACAACTAGCAGCAGGCCAGGGACTGCTAAAATGTCCATGATATCCTAGACAAATGGATTTATGGCTCTTGGTGTGTGACATGCTTTTAATTTTTTTTTTAAATTGAATTTTCAAATAGGTTACAGAAAGAAAAAAAATTATCAACCCTTCCCCCCTTAACCCCTCCCCCCAACATATCCCTATAGAGAAAAAAAGAGAAGAAAAAAGAAAGAAGGAAAGATTGCCTGGATATCGGAAGATCCCCACATGCTCCATGGAGTTCATAATAGCTTTAATATGTATATTTATTTCTTTCCCCAGATAACCAATAATTTTATCTTCGGAGCACCTATATATTTAATCCTATCTTTTGTAAATAAGGGCGCCAAATTTTCAGAAATATTTCATATATATCTCTTAAATTGTAAATAATTTTTTCAAGTGGAATGCAGCTAAAAATTTCATTCTTCCAACGATCTATACAAGTATGAATCCGATTTCCAAGTAACTGCAATAGCCTTTTTGGCTACCGCCAATGCAATTTTTATGAATTCTTTCTGATACTTATTCAATTTGGATTTCGATTTTATCCCTTCAATATCGCCTAGTAAAAATAATGTTGGATTATGTGGAAGTTGTGTTCCAATAATTTGTTCCAGTAAAACTCCTAAATTTGTCCAAAAAGGTTGAATTTTAAAACAAGACTAAGTAGAGTGTAAAAAAGTACCAATTTCTTGATTACATCGGAAGCATTGATCAGATAAATTTGGGTTTAATTTATTTATTTTTGTAGTGTAATATATAATTGATGTAAAAAATTATATTGCACTAGTCTTAGCCGGACATTTGTTGTATTTGTCATACAGTCAAGACATAGTCTTGACCAATTTGTTTCTTCAATTTTAATATTCAAATCAGTTTCCCATTTTTGTCTTGACCTATGAATTCCTTGTTTAATTGCCTGCTTTTGAATCAAACTATACATACAAGAAATAATTTTTTAAATTTTTCCTTTTTGAATTAAAATTTCTATTTCATTAGGTTTCGGCAATAACATTGTTTGATCCAATTTATCTCTTAAATAAGCCTTTAATTGGAAATAACAAAAAAGAGTGTTGTTTGATATTTTATATTTATTCTTTAATTGATCAAATGACATTAATATACCTCCTTCAAAACAATCTCCTATATATCTAATCCCTTTTTGAAACCAGTGGTATAAAAGTTGATTATCCATTGTAAAAGGAGTAAGTTTATTTTGAATTAAAGGTCTCTTTGCTAATAAAGATTTCTTTATCTCATCATCAACATTTATCTTATTCCATAAATCAATCAAATGTTTTAATATAGGAGATTCTTTCTTTTCCCGTATCCATTTAGATTCCCATTTATATATAAAATCTTCTGGTATAGTTTCTCCTATTTTATCTAGTTCTATTCTAATCCATGCTGGTTTACCTTCATCAAAAAAAGATGCAATAAATCTAAGTTGATTTGCTTTATACTAATTTTTAAAGTTTGGAAGTTGTAACCCTCCTAGGTCAAATTTCCATGTCAATTTTTCTAACGATATTCTTGACATCTTACCTTTCCAAAGGAACTTCCTCACACATTTATTTAACTCTTGAACAAACTTCTGCAGTAATTGTATTGGTAGTGTTTGGAATAAATATTGTAATCTAGGGAATACATTCATTTTTACAACATTTACTCTGCCTACTAATGTTATTGGTAACATCATCCATTTATCAAGATCTTCTTGATTTTTTTTCAATAATGATAAATAATTTAATTTATATAAATTCTTTATATCATTATCAACTCTTATACCTAAATATTTTATACCATTTATCGGCCATCTAAATTGAGTTATTGGTCGACATTGACTATAATCAACTTTAGTAAGGGGTAGAATTTCACTTTTATCCCAATTTATTTTGTAGCCTGATATTTTCCCATATTCTTCCAATCTAGAAGATAATTTACGCAGCAAATACAATGGGTTTGTTAAATAAAGCAAAACATCGTCAGCAAATAAATTAATCTTATATTCCTCCTGGTTAACTCTGAAACCCACAATATCTGGGTCTGTTAAAATTAATTCAGCTAATGGTTCTGTCGCCAACACAAATAAAGCAGGTGATAATGGACAACCTTGTCTAGTTGACCTTGTTAACTGAAATGATGTTGAAATTTGACCATTTGTCATTACTTTAGCTTTGGGATTAGTATTTAAGGTTTTAATCCATTTTATAAAAGGTTTTGCTAACCCATACTTTTCCAATACCTTAAATAAAAAATCCCATTCCAATCTATCAAATGCTTTTTCTGCATCTAAAGCAACTGCCACACTCATTTCCTCCCTCTTTTGTGCCAAATGAATTATGCTAAGTAACCGAGTTACATTATCTGCCGATTGTCTATTTTTGATAAATCCTGTTTGATCCATATGTATTAATTTTGGTAAGTATTTAGATAATCTATTAGATAAAATGTTTGCTATTATTTTATAGTCGGTGTTCAACAAAGAAATAGGTCTATATGATGTTGGCTTTAAAAGATCTCTATCTTTTTTTTGGCAATACTATTAAAATAGCTGTCAAAAAAGATTCTGGAAGTTTATGCGTTCTTTCTGCTTGGTGTATTAACTCCATAAAAGGAGGAATTAGTAAATCTTTAAACTTTTTGTAAAATTCAGGCGGAAAATCATCTTCTCCTGGGGATTTATTGCTCTGAAGTGATCCTAGAGCTTCTTCGACCTCTAATATCTAATCCCTTCTGTTCTTCCGAATTCAATTTTGGAAGAGTTATTTGTGATAAAAACCTTTCTATCTCAACATTATCATTTTGTGATTCTGATTGATACAGTTCAAAGTAAAAATTCTTAAAAATTTCATTAATTTCTAAAGGTTTATAAGTAATTTTATTTACACTTGTTCTAATTGCATTTATCATTTTGGAAGTCTGGTCTGCCAAGCAAGAATCTTGTGTGATCTTTCAACTAGTTCGTAATATCTCTGTTTAGTTCTCATAATTGCTTTTTCTGTTAGGTATGTCTGAAGTGTATTATATTGTAACTTCTTGTTAACAAGTTGTCTTCTTTTTTCTTCTGTCATATATCTTTGAGATTCTTTTTCTAATTTTGTAATCTCTTTCTCCAATTGATCTGTTTCTACCATATATTCCTTCTTAATTTTAGAAGTATAACTTATTATCTGACCTCTCAAATATGCCTTCATTGCTTCCCATACTATAAATTTATCATCAACTGAATGTAAATTTGTATCTAAAAAAAACTGAATCTGCTTTTTCATGAAATCACAAAAATCTTGACATTTTAATAATATTGAATTAAATCTCTATCTGTAAATTGATTCCTCTTTATCCATCATTATCATTGTCATTATCAAGGGGGAATGATCTGACAATATTCTTGCTTTATATTCCATATTTTTCACTGTTTTGAATATCCGTTGATAATAGAAAAAAATCTATCCTTGAATAAGTTTTATGTCTATTTGAATAAAATGAATAATCTCTTTCTTTTGGATTAATTCTTCTCCATATATCAATCAAATTTAAATCTTTCATCAATGATAAAGTTAATTTTGCTACTTTGGATTTTGTAACAACCTTTGTTGATCTATCTAAAACTGGGTCTAAACAAAAATTAAAATCTCCACCTATTAATATTTTGTCATATGTGTCAGCCAAATTCAAAAAGACCTCTTGTATAAATTTTACATCATTTTCATTTGGTGCATAAATATTCATAAGAGTCCATAGCTCTGAAAAAAATTTGACAATGTATAATTACATATCTCCCCGCAGAATCAATTAATACATTTTGTATTTTAATTGGTAAAGTTTTATTAACCAAAATTGCAACTCCTCTCGCCTTTGAGTTAAATGAAGCTGCGATAACATTTCCGACCCAAACTCTCTTTAATTTCTGATGTTCTATCTCTGTTCAGTGTGTTTCTTGTAAAAAAAGCTATATCTATTTTCATTTTCTTAATATACGTTAAAATTCTTTTTCTTTTCACCGGTCCATTAAGCCCATTAACATTGAAACTTAAAAAATTCAGTAAATTAGTCATTATTTTTAACAGGGTTACTCCAATCTATAATAATACCTAATCTTTCAACTTTCGTAGTACCTTGGGGAATCTTTTAAAAATTCTTCATGATGCTATGTGTCCCCCCCCCCCCCCCCCCCAATTGTCCAGGCAAAGAAAGATAAAAGAAAAATAGATTATAAAGAAAACAATAACAAAATACCCCCTACTAATGTTGTGAATAAAAAAACACAACATTACCCCCCTCCGTTGTACGGGTCATGGCAATCGCCATAATTACACACGTGAATCCCATAGCAATCGATCCGAAGTTCCCCCAGCTCCCCCGTAACATAAAAAAGTATATATAAGAGAAGAAAATAAAATATCACTACTCTCGATTAATATTTCTCAAATTTTAACCTTTCTCCCCTGTATCATATTTTGGAAACGGTTGATGTTGCCGCAGTTTACTGTTCTGTATCACCAGAGGTAAAATGCAGTTGAGCCCGAGGCTCTTTCATAGTGACCAGCCTTGATTCTTTTCCAATTTGTGTTGTCTTCAAAGTAGTAGTTTTCTTCTGCTTCTGTTTAGGAGGCATATCTTAAGATATCTTAAATGGAACAGGCACATTGATCTCCCCCAAATCCCCTCCCCTGTGCACAAAAAAATAAGCATGGAAGCTTGCGTGAAAAATGGAGAATATAGAAAAACTGTTAAGACTGAAAAATATCCATATCCAAACCGTAGAAAACCTGGGTAACATTCCCTGGGCATAGCAGCAGTCTCTCCTCTCTGGCAGCAGAGTGACCCCACCAATGATCAAAAGGCAGTCTCCCCTCTCTGGCAGCAGAGTGATCGATCCAGCGATCAAAAGGCAGTCTCCCCTCTCTGGCAGCAGAGTGACCCCACCAGTGATCAAAAGACAGTCTCCCCTCTCTGGCAGCAGAGCAATCCTACCAGTGATCAAAAGGCAGGCGGCCGGCACTCACTCTCCATATTCACCTCGATGTTTCAATATCGCTCGTCACTTTAATCAGTGAACAGAGGAAGCTTTAATCAGCGAAATGGAGTCGAACGCATCCTGCAGTCTCCTCACCACGTGGTTCGTGCACACTGCCTCTATGTCCTGGGATCCTCTCAGAGACTGCAGAGCACTGGTATACCCAAATGATCTCTGAACGGCAAATCACAGGCTCTAAGAGTTCCAGAATCACATTCAAGATGAAAAGCAGAAGTAAGAGACATAAAAGAAGCAAAATCAATGGTTTCATGGCCAATCCAGAAGATGTTGACAGTTCCACAAGCAAGAGAGAATCTGTAGATGCTGGAAATCAAAGCAACACACACAAAATGCTGGAGGAGCTCTGCAGGCCGTGCAGTTTGTATCTCTTTCACCAATCAGATACATCACTCCCCCATCACCTCCCCACCCCAGTTTCACCTTTTCCCTTGTGTTTCTTCCTCCCCTCCTCCCACCTTCTAATTCTGACTCCTCAACTTTTATTTTCTTCGGACCTAGAGAAGGGTCTCGGCTCGAAACATCGACTATACTCTTTTCCATAGATTCTGCCTGGCCTGCTGAGTTCCTCCAGCATTTTGTGAAATGTTGACTGTGGAAGTGTTGTACACTGATATCATCTTGATTGGAAATTATCATGACTTTATCATAACTATACAGTTCGTACCATATTTTAAATAGAGGTTGTATTGAAACTGTACAGTATGTGGTGTGTGTGACTGTATGTACTGTGTTTTGCACCTTGGGCACAGAGGAATGATGCAAGTGTATAGTTAAATGAAAATAAATTTCAACTTGAACTTAAATTTGAACTTGATGATTTTTGTATTTAAGTGGTAAGCTGTGGGAAATTTCTAAGTAAATGAAATTAAAAGCATCCAGGTGCTAGAAATCTGAATGTAAATGTGCTCATAGGTCATAGGTCTACTTCTGAAAGTTAATAACCTACATCTCTTCTTTTCTTTTATACTTACCCAGATTCTCTTTATTTCCTGCCATTCCAGACTATCTCCGTAAGATTAATGGTGATGAGGTAGACTTAAGTGTTATCATTGTACATGTTAAACCTGGCTGATTTTTGGTTGATTATTTCGAGAAGCAACGGGGGTGCGGGGAGAGGGAAGAAAAAAATCCTTGGAAAGCATTAGAAATAATATTATGGATTCAGAAATAGACTTTGCTGCTGATTCCAGCCATGACTCATGGCTAGATAGATAACAACAGAAAGCAAGTCCATTCCCCCCAAAATAGATGAACTAGGCATTGGAGGAGAATGGAGACACAAGAAATTACTTATTCATCTATCTATCCATCCATTCATTCATTCATTCATTTATTTATCCATCTACCTATCTATCCATTCATTTATTTATCTAACTACTTATCTATTTGTTTGTTTGTTTATTTATTTATAGATCAACATGGTAACAGGCTCTCCCAACCCATGAGCCTGTGCCGCCCAATTATATCATCGCAAACAGTTAAATGTGGGGGCAAACTGGAGCACCCAGAGGTGACCCACATAGTCACAGGGACAACGTTGGAATTGAACCTGTTTTGTACCAGATAGATGGTGATAAAGGAGCGGATTAGATAGTTCAATAGTTATTAGTGCTTGTTAAGGTGTGAGTGAGTGGATATCCTTGCAGTTTCTCATTTGGGCGATGATATGTTCAGATTCCAGAGTTATTTGCTCATGAATTGGGATTGGGAGGAGGGTGGTGTCGTACGTTCCCATGATTATCTCACTATCAACATGGGGTGTCAGTTTCCGCCAACTAAAATCTCTCTCTCTCTCTCTCTCTCTCTCTCTCCCTCCCTCCCCCCCCCCCCTCCTTGCTCAATGTCCTCACCAACCTTCCCTTTGTTGGGCATCCTTACTGACTCACTGCTCTTCACTCTTTGTACCTTCTCTCCCATGCTTCACTCACTGATCTCCCAAGCCTCCTTATGCTCGTTCTCCATTCTCTGGTCAGCAGCAGAACCAGAACAACAGGACACTCCCAATTCCCAGCCTCCTCTCCAAATTGTGTTCCTTTTCCACAGTAGTCCATCTCTAACTTGTCTGATAGGCAACCGATGCAAATTTAGTGGACTGGCTACATGCTTGTTGTCCAAGTAAAAATACCCGAATGAACATTAGCAGAGCTTTAACCACATGGTGAATGACCAACAGGTAGTAACTAGTATTAATAAAGAAACAACCACTTTTAGCCAACATTGACATGATGACTGAATAACTTCCTTCTGTGCTGTAGATACTTCCATATTTTCTTGTCAAATCTCCAGTATTCTATCTCCTAGCACTCTTCCAGATTAGGATTCAATTCATGAATAGCACAGCAAGAGTTCACCACTGATTGTTGTCCTATGTTTTAAACTTGGATTTTACAGTACATTATACATTCAGTTTTTTTTTTACCTAATATATTGGGCTTGTTAATTGTAGGCCAGTTTCCCAGCTACTGTATAATTGACATTGAGAGTGATGGTGAACTTTGTGATATTTTGTAACTTCAGAAGCCAATCAAAAGAAAAAAACAGAAGCCACGATCCTTGTCTACTTAATTTCCTTTTTTTTTAGTGAGGCACTCAGACATGATGTGGTGGCTTAATGACCTATGCCATTCATGCACCAAAGAATCCTTAGTCGAACAATACTACTCAAATATTACTGAAATATTAAATACACTACAAGTTTCTGTTTGAATGGTCATTGTCTTTGTGGTACAAGTATTCCTTGTTGTGTGACTTGGAAAAGAACACTGAAGTGATTGTCTTTCCAAGTGCACTGTGGCTTTCACCTTTCTAGGCATCAGTGACTTCAAGGTATTTACTTACTTGTTTAGAGATGTGGCACAAAATAGGCCCTTGTGGCTCATCCACCCCCATCTAACTTTACTATAATCATGGGATAATTTACAATGACCAATTAACCTATTAACCGTAACATCTTTAGACCGTGGGAGGAAACAGGAGTTTTTATTATGTATTGCAATGTACTGCTGCCACATAACAACAAATTTCATGACATATGCCAGTGATATTAAATGTGATTCAGATTCACCCAGATAAATCCCACACATTCTATGGGGAGGATGTACAAGCTCCTTGCGGAGAAGGCCGGGATTGAACTTCAAACTCTGATGCCCCGAGTGTCACGCTAACTACTACGCTACCATGGTTGAGAGCTACTGTCAAATTAGCTTTGGTAAGTTGCTGCAATGCTTTTTAGAAACAGCACAGGAATAGAAATAGATGTAGTGGGTAGTGCAATGATCGATTATGGTAGATAAGGTAATGATCAAACATATTCCTTTCTCCCTGACAGAAGAGTTCCTTGTGTGTATTTAGAGCTGTGGCAAGAGGTCTATCATGATGCTGACATGTGCATTGCAAATGGTGGAAAGGCTCTGAGAAAAGATCTTTTATAAAACACCAAGATTCGAACCAGCTGTTGGATCGCAGTAATTTAGCGAATGGCTCAGATAAGTTTTGAAGTCAGTGGTGATATTGATTGTAATGTAATTGGATGTCAAGAGGATACAGTAGACTGTCCTATTGAATTGCCGATTGCCTGGAATCTATGTTAAATGTCAGTCCAAGCCTGTGCCTGAATGCTGTCTATATTACAACATAGAACAGTATAGCACAGTACCGACCCTTTTGCAAATGATGTTGTGCCAACCTCTTAATCTACTCCAAGATCAACATAACACTTCCTCCCACATAGCTCTCCATTTTTCTTTCATCTATGTGCCCATCTAAGGGGCCAAATGGCCTATTTCTGCCCTATATTTTATGGTCTATCTGAGAATCTCTTAAAATGTTCCCAATATATCAGCTTCTACCATCACCCTGGCAGTGTGTTCCTTGCATTCACCACTCTCTGTGTAAAAAACCTTATTTCTGACACCTCTCCAATACTCTCCTCCAAACACCTTAAATTGTGCCCTCTCATATTAGTCATTTCCACTTTTGGAAAGAAAGCGCTGATTGTCCACTCTATCTATGCCTCTTATCTTCTTACACCTGTCTATCAAGTCACCTCTCATCCTCCTTCACTCCCAAGAGACAGTCCCTAGCTCTGTCAACCTTTCCTCCTGAGACATGCACTCCAACCCAGACAGCTTCCTTGCCTAACTCTCCTTTGCCCCCTCTCTAAAGCTTTCACATCATTTGTATAATTAGGCAACCAGAACTGAGCACAATATTAATCATGTTGCATGTAGATCTTGAACTATTTCATTATTTATGGAGTTGTAAATGGAACTGCAGAATATGCAACCACCAGCAATCATTCCCAATAAAGCATATGGTAGAAAGGCTATTGCTTTTTTGATTGAGGATTGATGGGTTAAGGTTATTGCCCTGAAGAAATTCTGCATTTTGGTAATCTGATGGCTGTCCTCCAAACAACATACATATTTCTTCAGATTTATTGTGTTATACCTTGTAGCAGATTCCTATTGAAATGATAAATGACATGGAAAGGAACTTAGCTGGCATAAATCCTGCGCATCCTCTGTTCTTTGCCTTCCAGATATATCCAGCGCATCGGCATTGGCATTGGCATTCATTATATAAGTGAAGGGAAACAAATCAGCTAAAAACTTACTTCTATGATGGTACAATCCTGGTGAATTTTTACAGGTACAGAGGAAGAAAATAGAAATAAATGTTGGTCCTTTAATTGCTGAGATACCAAGGACATAATGGCCTACTTTGGCTTTGTCTTTTGTTTTGTGGAAAGAACATCTGACCATTTTTTCATTTCATTGGGTAATGACAGTATTGAAGTTACTGGAAGAGATTGGCAAAACATGGGAGTTTAAAAAATAAGTGGGAAAAGGAAGTTTCAGAGAATTTGAGCGCATGACAATTTAACAGCTTTACTATTAATAATCAGTGCAACTTGAGTGAGTTACCACAATTTATTAGTGCAATCAATGTTAAAATAAATTGCTTCTAAACATAAACAAGAGAAAATCTGCAGATGCTGGAAATTGAGGCAACTGACACACGATGCTGGAGGAACTCAGCAAGCCAGGCAGCAACTATGGGAAAAAATACAGTTGATGTTTTGGGCCGAAACCCTTCAACGGGACTGGAGATCTGAGAGGATTTGAAATGTGCGGGAGGGGAGAGAGAAACACCAGGCGATAGGTGAAACTTTGAGGGGGTGGGACGAAGCAAAGAGCTAGGAAGTTGATTGGTGAAAAGAGACAGAAGACCATGGCAGAAAGTAAAAAAGGTGGGGGGTGGGGGGAAGGAGCACCAGAGGGAGGCAATAGGCAGACAAGAGAGATGGACAAGGAGATGGGAAATGGTGAAGGGGGAAGGGGAATACTGGAAGTTTGAGAAATCGATGTTCATACCATACCTGAAATGGATCTCATTAACACTAAATGTGGATGATACACCAAGGCCTAATTTTTAATCCACTGCTTTGAAACAATTGAGCATCTAGAAAATGACACACTGGAAATGATAACCCAGTAAGTTCAGCTTGAAACATACAGTCATACTTTTTATTGAGTGAAATAATTCCATTGGATATAGCTGTCTCTCCTCCATACAAACCAACCAGCAGTCACGTAACTTACTGCAGGGGCAAACACTTGATGAAATAACATCTCTATAGGCTAATTCATGGTGGAAAAGTTGGGAGTGGAAATGTTCTGAAAATGCTCAAAACAGCATGATAGCATTGCCAAAAACAAGAGAAAATCTGCAGATGTTGGAAATATGAGCGACACACACAAAATGCTGGAGGAACCTAGCAGGCCAGGCAGCATCTATAGAAAAAAGTACAGTCGACAGTTCATGCCGAAGCCCTTCAGCAGGACTGGAGAGAAAAAGCTGAGGAGTAGATTTAAAAGGTGGGGGTGAGGGGAGAGAGAAACTCTAAGGGATAGGTGAAACCTGAAGTGTGAGGGATGAAGTAAAGAGCTGGGAAGCTGATTGGTGAAAGAGACAGAAAGCCACGGAAGGAAGAGAAGGGGGAGGATCATTAGAGAGAGGCAATGGTCGGGCAAGGAGATAAAGTGAGAGAGGGAGAAGGAGATGGGAAATGGTGAAGGGGATGTGGGTGGTGGGAGCATTACCGGAAGTTTGAGAAATTGATGTCCATGCCATCAGATTGAAGGCTACCCTGATGGAATATAAGGTGTGTTCCTCCAAGCTAAGTGCAGCCTCATCACAACAGTGGGGGAGGCCATGGTTGGACATATTGGAATGGGAATGGGGAATGGAATTAAAATGGGTGGTCATTGGGGGATCCCGTTTTCTCTAGTGGACGGAGTGTAGGTGCTTGGTCAAGCAGTCTCCTAATCTATGTTGGGTCTCACTGATATACAGGAGGCCACACTGGGAGTTCTGGACACAGTTTATGACCCCAACAGACTCACATGGAAGGACTGTTTATGGCCCTGAATGCCAGTGAGGGAGGAGGTGTAGCACTTGTTCCACTTGCAAGTTTAAATGCCAGGTGAAAGATCAGTGGGGAGGGATGAATGGACAAGGGAGTCGCCTAGGGAGCGATCCCTGCGGAAAGCGGGAAGTGGGGGGAGGGAAAGATGTGCATGGTGGTGGTTCGCACAATGCTTCACCACCGGTGACCTGGGTTCAATTCTCGCCCCAGTCTGTAAGGAGTTTGTATGTTCTCCCCGTGACTGCAAGGCCTTCCTCCAGGTGTTCTGGTTTCCTCCCACTGTCAAAAAAGTGTACCAGTTGGTAGGTTAATTGATCATTGCGAATTTTCCTGTGATTAGGCTATGGTTTAGTTGGAGGTTGCTGGGCAGCATGGCCTGAAGTGACAGAAGGACTTACTCTACACTGTATCTCAGTAAATAAAAGGAGTGTTACAGTGGAATGACAGTAACTGTGAGATGTGATAATGAAACCCAACCTACACTGGGTATGTTGTGACACCAATCACAGGAGGAACCGATCAGTAACAACGTGCAAGGTCTTCCACTTATGGCATCTTTGATTT
This sequence comes from Hemitrygon akajei, assembly GCF_048418815.1. Lineage (NCBI taxonomy): Eukaryota > Metazoa > Chordata > Chondrichthyes > Myliobatiformes > Dasyatidae > Hemitrygon > Hemitrygon akajei. Next base: position 43,667,897 of record NC_133133.1, read on the forward strand.
AATACCCTATTCATCTTTTTGGATATATAAATCAATTTATGATGACTGGTGCAAATTCTTATATTCGATGCCCAAGACTCATGTGCTATGGAGCCATAGATTTTGATTTCACTGGTGAGCTTCATCGTCTTTTAGAGCTGCAGGCAGCCAAGTAAAAGAGAACTAGTTAAAACAAAAACCTTTTACGGGATAACGCCAGTGGTGACTTAATAGGATAAATATTCTGAAATGGAAGTTGGTTTCACTTACAAGCTTTCTCTGACGCTATGTCAATCCAAGTCTGTGGAGAGCTGAGATAAAATCAGGCCTCGGCAAACTTAGATTTCTTTGTAAATATTGATAATAGGGCTAATAAACTTTTCCTAAATAATTCCACACTATCCTTGTTGTAACTATTGCTGCACAACATGTCACTTGAATTTTCAGTCTGCTTTCATTTCCTTAGCTCATTCTTCTTTGCTGTCTTTTTGTTTTAGCCTTTCTGATTGTTTCCTTGCCTCCCATCCTCTTATCTCCTAAACAAGACTACTTACCTGCTTATTTTGATGTCTTTGTTGCACTCTCTTCCACCTCCCCTGTTTTAACAACCCTCTTCCCCACTTGCCTAGTTCTCCCCACAATTTACCATTTCATTTCCCCTTTTTCCTTTTTCTGTTTCCTTCACACATCGTTTCCATCTTTTCTTTTTTAACCACCATATTCCCTTCACTTTGTTCAATCTCTAGTGTGTTGGCTTTCTTCTGGAATCCTTAATGAAATGCAAATCATATAAAACATCACTATCTTGACAATAGATTATTTTAATCAATTTTTCAATGTCAATGTCTTCAAGGAAGTTAAAACAAAGAAGAAATCATTTTCTCACATATGCGTGTTGGAATTTCTCAGTTCTCAGTAATGTAGAGTTATACAGAAAGAATCAATAATGCTACTCCCACACAGCACTGCTGTTTTTCAGATAATCAGCATGTCTGAGAAAGGATAAACTTCATGATCTGAATCTAGTACTTTTACATTACTTGCGGTGTGTGCCAAGTGATTTATTAGGGCTGCTGCTGTAATTTTTTAACCTTGTTATCTTCAATTGCATTATTATACTCCTATGTTGGTGTAGCTCCGCTTTAAATACACTGTGTTTATTTCCCCTTTATGGTGTATAGGTGTAACCATGTGGACTATATCTGATTTAGTAATAAAGAGAGTAGCCATGTTGTCATCATACTCAGCAATAAATCTTTATAACTAATCACAAGTACTAAAAACAGTCAGCTCTTACATCAGCGAGTAGGATTTCTAGTCCCAATGGTTCTTTGAAGGATTGCTGGTTGTTCTTATTTGAATTCAGTTCCCGAGACCATCAGGAACCAAAACTCCTGCTGCAAGTATTACAATGATATGACAACTCTGAGCCTAATTTTTCAACCCATGCAGTTCATGCTGGCATTGATCCATTACATAAGCAGTAGGCCTGTTTAAAGATCTAGGTCTGTTTTTCTGTGCCTTCTTAATTTTTTTCTTCAGCCGTATATCCAAACAATTAACTGTTCGCATAATCTCACATTTTCGCCACTATCCGATCTCCTTTTATTCTGATAAAAACAATTACTGTTCCCTCTCGTAAGTGATGACCACATGTTCCCAGACTCACTGGCTGGCCTTTGTTCAGTGCAATCATGCACAATTTTCCATTTAGCATATGTGTGCAGAGAGAGTGGAGCAATTAAGGGGAAGATGATGCAGGAGGTCATAGAAATGAGAGAATCAGTGGCAAAGAGTCATTGAGAAAAAGCCTGAGGGGAAACAGCATGAACTTACGCTGGAAAACTGGGAAATAAATTTATAATTGAAGTTGCCGCCACAGAGAACTTAACTAGTGACAATGGGGAAGGTTTTAACTAATAAGATGATGAAGATCACAAAAAGCAGCAGAGAAGGAAACTATTGAAATGGGCTTGGGGTTGGTGGAAATTTGCATCTCTGTAATGCCTTTCATGACCTTGTTCTATCTCAACCTAGAAGTCCTCTGTTTGTTGAAGTCGACTATGGATGTTGTGCTTCAGCTGTCTACATGATACGCAAATTAGGGAAGTACAATATGGAGACCCAGCTGTTGCCTATGTAGCTGCCTCCCCTTCTCCACACAAATGATGAATCCAAGTGGATGGCAGAAACTGATAACCTTTGGAGAAGCCACTACCCTGGGGGGTTCACATACTTTTCCAACAAATACATGTAATATTGGATCATTTTTCTCAATAAATAAATGAACAAGTATAATGTTTTCTCTGTTATTTATTTAATTGGGTTCTCTTTATCTAGTTTTAGGACAGGTGAAGATCTGATCACATTTTAGGTCATATTTATGCAGAAATGGAGAAAATTGTACAGGGTTCACAAACTTTCTAGCACCACTGTATGTGAGAATTTAGTTTTGAAGCACTCCACATAGAAAACATTGTAGAGTCCACAGGTTTGTCATGAAGGGTGTCCAATTCAATAAGCATTCTGAGGCATATATTGAATCTTATCTGGGTGCTTATTTTTGGAAAGGACCTTTACCCCAAACTGTTGCTACAAAGTTGGAGAAGCAGAAGGATATAGTTTGGGTCACATATTTTTCTTCATCTCTATCTCCCTCAATGCAGTTTACACTTGGCAAAAGAGAAGAAGCATTTAGTCTTGGTTGGCAGGTAGAGTGGCCTTGGTTGGCAGGTGAGATGCAGGAAATGGAAGGTGAATTGGATCTAAAGATCCACACTTTACTCCATTCACTTCATGCTAGAAGGGAGAGTTCCAACCGATTACTAAACAAAGGTGGAGATAATTGGAATAAAATGCAATCTAATGGCTTTCCTTGGGAATACAAATACTGCCCAATTTTCAGTAATGTAATAAAATATACCCTGCAGTTTCTAAATGTGCCTAGGTTGAGTTCCTGATTATTAATCTGCTGCCTATCAGCAGGATGCATGACAGTATGAGCTCACAATTTTCCAAAAGCCCAAGATGGCTAGACAAGTAGGTAAAATATGAAGCAATCTTCTTTGACAGTAGCATCATTCTGACAGCAAGCCCTTTTAAATCCACTCTGAGCAGTAATAAAATCCATTCAACAGCTGCAAGGCAGAAAGCCACAGAAGTACATGTCACTGATAGCAGATGCGATATGAGGAACATTGGAAATACAGAGAGAGGTAACAGATCTGGGCCCATTAATCTGAAAGACTGTAACCTTGCAGAGTCTCCAAGTAATTGCTGCTTGCATCTTAACTGGAAGCGAAATTGCTTGGTGACATAGCTAGATTCTGTATGGAAAACATAGCTTTCACTGAATCAATGCCAAGGATTTCCTAATCTTTAAAAAGAGCTTGATTTTTCTTCAGTCTGGCACTTGAAATATCATTATCTTTAACATTTTATTTGTAAAATCAAGGGGCATATTTTTTGTGGTCAGTAAATCCATTTCCCCTGCATTTGGCTGATGTACTTAAATGTGTTGTCATCCATTTCACAATGCTAAACAAAGCCCTGGCCAAATAGCATCTGAGACAATGTGCACAGATCTTTGTTTGTCAGGGAATTCACTGTAGGTTTTCCAGAATAGTTTTGGACTTCGAGGGTTAACTTACAAATTCAAATTAGGTTCATCCAACTAAAAAGCGACTTGTTGAAAGATTATTCAGGGTACTGTGAAGATTGATGAAGATAAGCTCCTCTGCTGCTTGGTGGCTCTGACTTGGGGCTGTGGTTTAAAAACCAGAGGCTGGTATTTCAGGAAATAAGTCAGAAAATGCTGAGATGCTTCACAGGTGCATAGCTTTGGCAGAGATGATTAAGGAGAAACTAAAGAGATGTTATTTTAGATATGTTACTGGATAAAGAGGAACTAGAGAGAGAATAGGGTCCCTCAAAGACCAAAGTGAACACCTCTGTATGGAACCATAAGAGATGGGCAAAACCTTCAATGAATATTTTTCCTGTGTTTACACCATGGAGAAAGACCTGAAGATTTGGAAACTAGGGAAAGCTAATGGGGATGTCTTGGGAAAAGTCTATATTGCTGTAGAAGAGGAGCAAAGCAAATTAATGGAGGTAGGGAAATCTGTGAGACCTGACCTGATAAATCCAAGAACACAGTGGGAGGCTAGTGAAGATATACTGGGAACTATGGCTGAGATATTTTCATCGTTGTTAGCCACGGATAAGGTGCCAGGAGATTGGAGAATTGTGAATGTTGTGCTTTTATTTAAGAAAAGCTTCAAAGAAAAATCTGAGAACTATATATCAGCCAGCCAGTAAAGTTATATTCTGTGGAAAGTAAATTACTGGCGGGGATTCTGAGGGATAAGATATACACACAGTGGCCACTTGTACACCAGCTCATTAATGCAAATATCTAATCAGCCAATCACGTGGCAGCAACACAATGCATAAAAGAATGCAGATATGCTCAAGAGGTTCAGTTGTTGTTCACACCAAATATCAGAATGGATAAGGAATCTGATCGAAGTGACTTTGACTGTTGGCACCAGACAGGGTGGTTTGAGGATCTCAGAAACTGTGAGCAGCCGGGATGTTCACACACCCCAGTCTCTAGAGTTTACAGAGAATGGAACAAAAAATGAAAAAAACTTCCAGTGAGCAGCAGTTTTGTGAGCAAAAACACCGTTTTAATAATAGAGGTCAGAGGAAACTGGCCAAACCGATTCAAGCTGACAGGAAGGCAACAGTAATTTAAATAACCACACATTACAACAGTAGAGTGCAGAAGAGCATCTCTGAACACACAGCTCATAGAAGCTTGAAATGGATGGGCTACAGCAGCAGGTGACTATGAATGTATACTCAGTGATCACTTTATTAGCTCCAGGAGGTACTGCGTGGCTAACTAACTGTACATGCGTCTGGAGAGACTGGGGCTGATTAGGGATAGTCAGGTCAGCATGACTTTGAGCATGAGAAATCATGTCTTATGAGTTTGATTGGGATTTTGTTGAACTGACCAAAGTGGTCAATGATGTCAGGGCAGTAAATGTTGTCTGTATGGACTTCAGCAAGGCATCAGGATAGACTGCTCTGGATGGCATGGAATCCATGGAGATCTGGAGAACTGGATGCATTATTAGCTTGATTATAGGAAGCAGAGGGTGGCAGTAGACAGAGGGGGGAGTAATGGGTCAGGTTACGGTTTAGAGACAGGTATGGGGGAAGGTAGAGATCAGAGAGAGTAAATGAAAAATCTGGGCAGGAGTTTGAGTCTAGGTCGAAACGCTTCGAATGTCAATGATCCCAGAATTCATACAAGAATGTTGAGGAGACCAGCTATCTCCAGATTGGAAGTCCATATAGGAGCTGAGTCCCAGAATGGGCAAAAGTTATGAGTCAGGAGTGACACCCTCTGCCCCAGGTTGCAGGGATCAGATGTCCCTGGGAGTCCAGAAATAGAGGCTCAAGAGTTAAACCTCATGAAGTCCAGAGGGAAAACCAAAGGAGTTCCAAGTGTCCAAAGAAGTCATGTAAGGCCCAGATCATTGGGATCAGAGGTCCATGCAAGTTTGAAAATCAAAACCCAGAGATCAAACTTGTGATCAATGTACTGGATCAAAGTCCAGAGTTAGGGACCTGATGTCCGTGAGCCTGAGAATCTGGTGACAAAGAGTAGAGGCCTGGAGGCAGCCTGTCCGGGATGTGAGTGAGTGGGCAGGTGAATAGGAGGAATGGGAAAGGGGATTGTTTTGCAGTTGTTGTCTTGCTTTGTTTTGTTGTTGTTGCCGCTCTTTGTGTTGTCTGTGGAACATTGTGATCATGCTATATCAGTGCAGGGATGTGTAGCCATACTTGCAGGCTGCTCCCAGCTCAGGAGGAGCTAGCAATGAGACACAAAGCGATTTTGATTCTTTAATGAAGCAACTGTGCCAGCCTATCTGCAAATACTTCCGCAGGATTATTGAAAATGAAGAGGAGGAAGAGGATGGGCACACAATGGATCAACAAATGGTCAGACAACATAAAAGGAAACGGTTTCATCCCAAAGTTCACTTCCATCATTGAATTAAGTGGTGACCTAAGTCATCTTAGAGTATAAGTGTGTATGAAGTGTTTTACTAAGTGAGTATAGATTTATAAAGGAGAGTTTTATAAATTACTCAATGCAGATAGAGATTCCAATTCTTAATTTCTCTGCTTAGGAATAGAAAGTTCTGGAGTGGGCCAACTGCACCTGATTTAGAGCCAGGAGTCTAAGGAGGGGATTATTAAGGGGATTGTGATATGGATGATTCTCAATATTAGAGGAGCAAGATGTCTGAAGTCACCTTTTCCATCTATATTTAGTATCAGCAGCTTTGATTCCTCTATATAGAGGAACAACCTCAAGTCCATTCTGGAAAATTGTAGGTGTTATCAAAGCCAAAAATTATGATCATTTTGACTATGTTAGCTCCAAGTAATAGCTTCTTTCTCTAAGGGAGCTTAATAAAAGTCAGCACAATGGTGTGATAGATAGTTTTGCTGATGCATAGTTCCACAATTTGGTTTGATCCTGATCTTGCCTATATCCTCTCCCTAACTGTGTGAGTTTCTCCATCCTCACTATGTCCTCCCAAATTTCAAAAATGTACTTTTAAGTTAAATGGCTACTGTAAATTGTCCTTAGTTTAGACTGCTGGCATAAGAAACTTGTGGGGGGGGGGGGCATTGATGATCTTGCAGGAGAGAATAAATTGCAGGGAAATGAGTCGATAGAGGAGAGTGAAATTGATTAACGTGCTCAGAGGGATTGATAATTTGATCAGTTTCTTCCATATTGTAAGAAAATAAAGAAATGAATAGAAAAGTACAGTCTGATTTCATAATCCTTTTTAAATTCAATAATGCTCAAGATGATCACATGCAAAGTTATTCTATTCTAAAATCATGCATTTCCCAGATGGTGAATTTTGTAAATCTTTCTCCATTTCCAGTAACTCAAATGAGTGGAATTTGAGGAGTACATGGGCTAATCTTAAAAACTCCATTACTCAGAAAGTGCTGGAGGAACTCAGCAGGCTAGGTAGCATTTATGGAAAAGAGTAAACACTCAACATTTCGGGCTGAGACCCTTCATCAGTCCTGATGAAGGATCTCGGCCAAAAACGTCGACTGTTTACTCTTTTCCATTGATGCTGCCTGGCCTGATGAGTCTCTCCAGCATTTTGTGTGTCTTACTTTGATTTCCAGCATCTACAGATATTCTCTTGTTCAAAGCTGCATTACAGCTTAGTTGTGGGAAGCAGCTGCTGTTGACTGCACCTCTCAAGGTTTTTCCTGAATCCCATTGCCATCTCTGACTGCCACCAAGAACTTCTATTTGCTGAAAACTTTCCTAAAATAAAACATCCTCTTCACACATGCTTTTATGTAAGATGTTATAAGAAGCAAACACTGGGGGCTAGTTGCTTTACTGATTCAGTCCACCAGCTGGCTCCTTCACTAGGATTACAGGCCCTAATGGTCCATTATGTAACTTGTTGTGATCCTACATCCTCAATGTCCTCCAGATGATGGATGTCAAAATAAAAGCAGCTTCTCATACAGCCCCATATGCTTTAACTGCTGAACTGTGAGCATTGCTTTTACGCAATCTTTAAATACACTATTGGTGCCGCTGTGAGAATAGCCTACAATGATGACTGAATAATAACCAGGTTTATCACAGGAGTACATCTGCCTTGCTTATTGCGAGACTTGGAGTTCTTTGGAGCCGTGGTGTAATATGGTTTATGAAGTTCAGCTTCCGTGATTTAGCTTTTTGTGGCTGTGTAGTCAATTCAAGATGACAACTGGTACTTTAGATTCTTTCTTTCAGATCAGCAAATGAATACATAGGAAGGATGGAGGATGTTTTTTGTGCAAATAAACTTGCAGAAAGGAAGAACAAGTTCAAACTGCTCCCATTTGAAAGTGCTAAGAAATGCAGTTTGTTAAATAAAATTTCCGGGTCAAGACATTCATAAAAATGCTTAAACTGACCTCAGTCCTATGGCTGGGATGGACATCCGGATTAAACTATTAAAGACTTTATTGCATATTTGAGATGAAAAGCTAAATTGTTACGACACGCACTCATCTGCTCTGGTGTTTAGATGCTCTTTCTCTCCCCAATATGGATAGCTGGCGCAGACTCATTTAAAGATTCAGGATCATGCTGCTAACTGGCAGTCATATTTTGGGTGCAAAGAACTGAACACTTAAAGAGCACCTGATCAGAACCTCAGTGTGCAATCAATCCCATCCAGAGATAATGTCTCGTGTTTTGTTTTGTGCTTGGTTCTTGATCCAGTTTTATTCTGTGTTTCGACCCTAGCCCTGGATACTCCAGCATTTGGGTCCTTGTCAAGGACTCTTGTCATACAAACACTGCATGTGGCATGTTTGGAGGAGATGTAATAAGATTCCATGTTATGTGGGTTATAAGACACATATATAGTACTCAAAGAAGGCAACTGGAGTTTCATAAAAGCAGTTCATATTGATTAGATAATGGAGAGAATTGTTAAACAAGCACAGGATCTGCCACAACTTCAATCAAAATTCTAGGATGTTAATAACTGACATTCAGGTTTTTTGGGAAAAGGAGTACCAACCTGAAGGGGAGACATTGACATTGTTGTAACACATGATATTAAGCTAATCAGCACAGCCAACATTTGCCAACACATTGCTTGAAAGCAAAGCAAGGACTATGGCAAACCCATTAAAACAAACTAAATAGTTGCATCACAGCCTGGAATGGAAACACCAATGTCCTTGTACAGAAAAGCTTACAAAAAGTAATGGATATGGCCTCAGTCCATCATGAGTAAAGCCCTCCCCACCACTGAGCACATCAACATGGAGCACTGTCACAGGAAAGCAACATCTATCATCAGGGACCCCCACCATCCAGGCCATGCTTTCTCCTAGCTGTTGCCTTCAGGAAAAAAAGGTACAGGAGCCTCAGGACCCACATCACCAGGTTCAGGAACCATTATTACTCCTCAGTTATCAGACTCCTGAACCAGAGAGGATAACTTTACTTGACTTCATTCACCCCATCACCTCATTGCCTCACAAACTATGGATTCACTTTCAAGGAATCTTCATCTCATGTTGTCAATATTTATTGCTTATGTGTTTGTTGGTTTGTTTGTTTATCTATCTATTTATGTATGTATTTGTTTCTTTTCCCTTTTTTGTATTTGCATGGTTCATTGTTTCTTGCACAAAGGCTGCTTGTCAATTTGTTGGGTGCCATCTTTCATTGATTCTATTATATTTCTTGCATTTATTGTGATTGCTTGCAAGAAAATGAATCTCAGGGTTGTACATGATGACATATATGTACTTTGATCATAAATTTACTTTGAACTTTAATAGGCATTTGGGAAGAATAGTCAAGGACATCATCATAGGTATGAGCTAAATAAAGATGATGGAGACCTAGATAGATTGATTAGACTGTGCAGACTAATATAAACCTTAACCTTTTCTAAACATTAGTATATAATGAAGGAAGGTAAGTGTCAATGGAAATTGATGCTGATGCTCTGTGCAGGAACTTAAGTGACATTCACCAGATGGTAGAGTGAAGCTTGGAAATTTTTGTAATCCTTTGTGTTTAAACTGGGGAAAACATCAAGGTGACAAGGATATATGAAGTTAGAATGAGAAATAATGACAGTGAATTAAATGTTCTCCCAATTGTCTCAAGGCAAGAATATAATTTGATTGGTTACAACAGGCTATGAAACATAAAGCAAGAATTCAGAGAAATCAAAAATGCAATGAAACTGTATGTATCTATCGCACTTATTAATACTGTAGTTCCTTAAGGTTCTTATATCCAGTGGTGGTAATGGGAAGAAGCTCCCACTACCTATTAAACGCGTCAATGGTGTGCACCTCAAATAGCCTCTGACAACTAAGTCCAGCTCCTGGTCTTCACATGTGGTTTAGCTACAAAGCCTAGCGGAACCATTCCTACTGACAGAAGAAGAGGCAAAGGCACATTACTGGTGCCTTAAAACCAGTGGCATCGGGCAGATGGGATTCATCAGATGTTGTTGGCAGCTCATCCAGGAGAAAGAAGACTCTGATCTCAAACCTCCACTGCCTTGCGGTTATACCCTCTCATGGGTTAGGCTTCGGGGGTAAACTCTGAGAGAAAAGTCCAGAGCTGGTGTCCCTAAGGCAGTCTTACATTAAGTTCAAAACTGACTGGCAAGCCCTGAGATGGTAAACTGTATCAGTCTCTGCAGTTCCTTTGGGATCGTTAGACATGTGAAGAGAAGGAACTTGCTACATAGGCATCACTTTGCTCCCATATTGTACTGCCCAGGCTTGCGTATCAACAGCTAGGAATCAACATCCATGGTCAACCTTGACTGATGGAGGCCTCCATCAGTCATAAATACTGGAATGAGCTTCATGCTGAACTTGGTAGCACTCAGAGTATTAATGCTAATGTTCACAAGACGGAGAATGCTACACCTGGGTTTCTCAAAGCACATTACAAGCTTTATAACATCATGGAAAAATTTAGGTAAGAGTCAAGTCAATTTGAGCTTTTACAATAAAAACTTGTTTTCAACAGCATCACAGGCACCTGGATGCAAACTGCAATGTGAAGATACGTTATATATAAATTATATAAGACTGTGAAGAGATAGAAAAAAAGTGTGCCAAAACCAAACATTAGTGCTAAAAAATTGACAATCAGAGACAAGTCTGTGGAAGTATAAGAGCTTTTTCATTGCTGAGGTAAGGTTAAGGTTGTGCAAGTTGATTCATGCACCAAAAATCTGTACGGAAGTAGATATTCCTGAACTTCGTGGTGTGGAACTTTAGGCTTCTGCACTTCTTGCCTCACGATTGCAGCAAGAAGAGGGCATGACCCAGTTGATGATGATGCTTGATGACAGATGCAATCTTTTTGAAGCAGGATCTCCTGTAGATGCTGTGAATTGTAGCGAGGGCTGAGCCTGTGAGGGATTGAACTGTGTGCACTATTCTCTATGGCCTCTTGCATTTCTGGGTGTTGATACTAGGCCATCATACAGTTAGGATACTTTCAAAAGCGCTTCTGTAGAAGTTTGTTAGAGTCTTTGCTGACATGCCAGATCTCCTTAAGCTACAGAAATTATGTATTCAACTAGTTGTGTTGCACAGAGCAACTGAGGAGAACCCAAGGCAGGACACAGGCACAGAGATTGAGTTGGGTTGCTGACATAGATGTGAACGTTGCACAGTAAACAGGAGGAATCTTGACACGGAGCTCTGATATAGAGTCTTGACACGAAGACGGGGTTTTCAGGGAATATCTTGAAACTGGAGCTGAACTGGTTCTAAGCGGTTGGGAAACAAAGTTGTCACATGCAAGTAGACCAACAAATTGTGACACCACGGTTCTTATACTGCAGTTCTTGATGGAGATCAGGTGTTCTGTCAACAAGCAAATTAGCAGTAAATGGAAATTAATGATTGGAATCAAGGCTTAATCGAAGGAGATTAAGGGCAAGATAGAAGATTGACAATCAGGACCATGACGATACCACCCCACCCCCCCCAATGGGAGCCTCCAGGTGATCCACCAGACTTGTCCGGATAGTCACGATGGACATCATAGATGAGAGAAGGGTCCAAAATGAAGGAGTGGGGAATCCAGGAGCATACCTCCGGGCCGTATACAAAGGGCTGACAGATACTGGTTTCAATTGGAAAACGTGGAATGTAGGATGGATGTGCATAGATCTAGGCAGTTTGAGTCGGACCGCCGTGGGGTTGATAATGCTCTCAATCTCAAAAGGTCCCAGGAAGCGAGGGGTGAGTTTCTTGGGCTCGTTCTTGAGGGAGATGTCTTTAGGAGAGAGCCAAACCTTTTGCCCAGGTCGATAATCATGTGCAGGAATCTGATGGTGATTGGCAATCCTCTGGTTGCGGTCGGCTGAGCAGAGCAGGGCCGTGCATGTGTCTTTCCAGATCTTGCGGCACCGGCGGAGATGGACTTGAACAGAAGGCACAGCAATGTCCTCTTCTTGAAAGGAGAACAGAGAGGGGTTGGTAACCGAGGAACCATTCAAAGGGAGACATTCCGGTGGCGGTGCTGACCAGGGAGTTGTGGGCATACTCTACCCAAGCGAGATGGGTGCTCCAGGCAGACGGGTTGTTGGCTGTTATGCAGCGCAGTGCTGCTTCCAAATCCTGGTTAGCTTGTTCTGTTTGACCATTCGTCTGTGGATGGAAGCCGGACGACAGACTTACTGGGACACCAAGGGCTTGACAAAAAGATCTCCAGACTTGAGAGACGAATTGGGGACCCTGGTCAGAAATAATGTCCGAGGGAATCCCATGAAGGTGGAAGACATGATGGACGAGAAGGTTGGCTGTTTCACGAGCTGTAGTGAGTTTGGTAAGTGCTACGAAGTGCACAGCTTTTTGGAGATGTGGTCCACCAATGTGAGTACAGCAGTGTTCCCATGTGAAGGGAAAAGTCCTGTAACAAAATCCAGTGCTATGTGAGACCAAGGGTGGCTAGGAACAGGTAGGGGATGAAGCAATCCAGCAGGTGGTCGGTGGGAGGCTTTTCCATGGGCACAAACAGAACAGGCAGAGACAAAGGAATGGGTGTCAGCGTACATGGAGGGCCACCTCCATGCCTCTTCAGGAGGGATAGTGTCTGATCAATCCTGGGATAGCAGGCAAAACGAGATGTGTGTCCCCACTGGAGAACCTCAGATCGAATGGAATTGGGCACAAAAAGGGGATTGGAGGGTCTGTTGCTTGGGCCAGGTTCGGCCCATTGAGCTTCTTTGACTATGGCCTCTATCTCTCAGGTGAGGGCAGTCACCACGCAGGATGGTGGAAGGATGGCCTTGGGGTTGGGAATGCCCTCCTCGGAAATGTATTGATGGAAGAGAGCATCGAGATTCCCGTTCTTGGACCCTGGACGATAAGTGAGCATAAACCAGAACCAGCCAAAAAATAATGCCCAGCGGGCTTGGTGGGAATTCAGGTGTTTGGCGGTTTGGATGTATTCAAGGTTCTTGTGATCGGTCCAGACGATAAATGGATGTTCCTCTCCCTCCAGCCAGTGCCTCCACTCCTCCAAAGCAAGTTTGACCAACAGTAACTCCCGGTTCCCTACATCATAATTTTGTTCGGTGGGGGACAGCCGGCTGGACAGGAAGGCACAGAGATAAAGTTTCTGATCAGGGCCTGAACGTTGGGAGAGGACTGCTCCCACCCCAGAGTCGGAGGCGTCGACCTCCACAATGAATTGACAAGAGGGGTCTGGTTGAACCAGGATGGGGGCAGACATAAAACGCCTTTTCAGCTCCGAGAATGCTGAGTCATCTTTAGGGTCCAAATGAAAAGGGGTTGTAGGTGAGGTGAGTTGGGTAAGGGGCGCTGCCACCCGACTATAATCCCTGATGAACCGGCGATAGAAGTTTGCAAACCCCAGAAATCGCTGGAGTTGCTTGCGTGTCGTGGGTCTTGGCCACTCCACCACCGCCCAGATCTTCTTAGGATCCGTTCTCACCCACCCGCTCTCGATGATATACCCTAAGAAGCTGACAGAGGGGACATGGAACTCACACTTCTCAGCTTTAATGAATAATTTGTTCTCCCAAATCCTCTGTAGAACTTGAAGGACATGATGGGTGTGTTCCTGGAAACTGCTGGAGAAGACTAGGATGTCATACAGATAAACAAACACAAAACAGTTAATAAAGTCTCTTAGGACATCGTTAATCAGGGCTTGGAAGATGGCGGGGGCATTGGTGAGGCCGAATGGCATGACCAAGTATTCGAAGTGGCCTAGATGGGTATTGAATGCCATTTTCCACTCGTCTTCCCCCCTTATTCTGTCCAAATGGTAGGCGCTTTGTAGGTCCAACTTGGAGAAGATGGTGACTCCGTGAAGTGGTTCGAAAGCGAAGTTAATGAGGGGCAGTGGATACATGTTCTTTATGGTTATATTATTTAGGCCTTGGTAGTTGATGCAGGGACGTAGTGAACCATCCTTCTTCCCCTCAAAGAAGAACCCTGTGCCCACCAGGGAGGGTGCGGGTCGGATAATGCCTGCTGCGAGAGATTCACTGATGTAACCCTCCATTGCTTCCCTCTCTGGTCGGGACAAGTGATACAGCCGACTGGTGGGTAGAGGAGCTCTGGGGAGAAGGTCGATGGCACAATCGTATGGTTGGCGTGGAAGCATGGAAAGAGTCCGTTGCTTACTAAAGACTTGTCCCAGGTCGTGGTACTCCGCTGGAACTCTGGACAAGTCAGGGGGTTCAACGGCAGACGCGGTCACGGTGGCTTTTGCAGGGCAAAGGGCTGACTGTAGACAAGTGGAGTGACAAAACGGACTCTAGCTGGCTCTCTTCCCAGTGGACCAATCAATGTGGGGATTATGGCGGCTTAACCAGGGGTACCCAAGGACTATTGGAGCTTGAGGAGAGGAAATTAGGTTAAATTGCACCTGTTCCCGATGGTTCCCAGAGAGAACGAAAGACAGTGGTGGTGTACAGTGAGTGACTCAGGCCAGAAGTCTTCCATCCAGCGCCCGGGCTTCCAGAGCAGTTCTCAACGGCTCCCGAGAAATTCTGGCCTGGGAAGCTATGTCTTCATCCAACAGATTTCCCTTGGCACCAGGGTCCACCAAGGCAGACAAGGACAGGGACTGTTGGTTGTAGCTTACAGTAGCTTGGATCTGCGTCCAGGTTTGGGGGACAGAAGGGAATGTTGTCTGACTCACCAGGATCCCCCTTTCTACTGGTGAGCCCTCCCTTTTGTCCAAAGGGAACAGGAAGCACGAAAATGGCCAGTTTGACTGCAATAGAGACAATCCCCTGCTCTGAATCTCCAGAGTCACCCTGTGGGAGAAAGACGGCTCCGTCCCAGCTGCATTGGTTCATCTCCTGGGGTGGTGAAAACAGCCGGGCCGGGAACCATTCTAGGATTGGGAGGAGGAGAGAGGCTAGGGCAGGGGATTTGTGTCTGCTGGGTTCATTATGGCCAGTTCATTTTGTTGCACGGAGCGACTGGGGAGAACCCAAGTGCAGGACACAAGCACAGAGACTGAGTTTTGATGCTTGTGCGGACGTGAACATTGAACAGCAAACAGGGGGAATCTTGACACGGAGCTCTGATATGGAGTCTTGACATGGAGATGGGGTTTTCAGGGAATATGTTGAAACTGGAGCTGAACCTAGAACTAATGGTTCTAAGTGGTCCAGAATAGATCAACGAATTGGCAACCAGTGGTTGTGATGCCAGGGTTCTTATACTGCAGTTCTTGATGGAGATTAGGTGTTCTGTCATCAAGTGAATTAACAGTAAATGGGAAATTAACGATTGGAATCAAGGCATAATTGAAGGAGATTAGGGGCAAGGTAGGGGATTGACAATCAGAACCATGACATGTTGAAATTCCACACTAAGCTATTCCCCTCATTTCTATAGGAAAGACAAACAGAATGATTAGGATAAGACAATAATGAACAGGGAGGCAAAGACAGAAAAACAACTCGAAACTTTTAAGCTAGGATGAGAACACATTTTGAGGCCAAACTCAGGTTGGAGGAGCAGCACCTCATATCCTTCTGGAATGCCTTCTTCTTCAGACCTTTTCCTCTTCGTCCTATACCATACCACCTTCTTACTTCAACCCCCCCCCCCCACCCCTTACCTATCACCTGCTAGCTTGTACCCTTCCCCCACCTTCTTATTCTGGCTTCTGGTCCCTTCCTTTCCAGTCTCAGCTTGAAACGTCAACTGTTGCATTTCAGTGGTTTTCTCAAACTATCTCTTGTTTGAGTTTAGAAAAAATTAGAAGTATCATTTTTGACCTTTCAGTTAAATTTGAAGAAACTTGGAGACCATTTATTCAACACTTTCACATGAGCTAAACTGACTTTTCCTAAACCTTATTCTTATCATCTTTAATTATTTGGATAGAGGAGCGGAGTTATTGACACTACCGTATATATTTGATATAATGCAATGGCCCATGTCGGTTAGGTTAGTTGCTTCTTTTTTGGTTTTTTTGGGTTTTTTTTTCTTATTTTTTCATTTTCTGTAACCTACTATGAGTTTGGGAGTTTATTATATGTGGATTATCAATTGTTTGTATCTGTACTTGAACCTATTAATTATGTACTCTCAAGCTCTTTGTACTCGATGTTTTTTCTTATTATGCTTGTTTAAAATTAATAAAAAGATTTAAAAATAAAAAGAAATGTCAACTGTTTATTTCCCTCTATAGACACTGCCTGATTTGCTGACTGCATCCAGCACTCTTTGTATTTTGCTTAGTACTTCCAGCAACTGCAGAATTTCTTGTGTTTATATTTTCCACAGATTTAGATGTGTCTTAACAGTAGCTCAAATTATACAAACATTGAAAGCTAACTATTCAAGTTTGGCTATTCCAATATACCAAGACCTATGAAGAGTTTGACCAATGGTCATATTGCAGACTAAGTTAGATAATTTTCTGGTTCCTGGAAAGAAAAGCCAAGAATACAAGAAGAATCTAGAAGGTGTACTTCCATTCCAAGAATCAGAAGAGTAGATAAGGAAACATAAGTTCATGTTTGCTGCCTTGAAAATAGCTATTTTAGTTATAAGACAGTGAATAAAGATCATCCAGTAAGAAAAAGATTCCAGCAGTGTTGGATGCACTTTGTTCAACTTATTTGAAGAAGGTGAAAGTTGACTGGAATTGTTCAACAACAATGGAAATTAATGTGCACCTTTTAGCAAAGTGTTAAGCTCACTATGTGAGCAGCTAAGTTGAGAACTATTGTTGAATTCAACTGAGAGACAAGTAATCACATTCTTGAGGAATAGTAGTTGTTGTTGAATCATAGTTCTTGTTCATTGTTATCACCTTGAGATACTTGACAATGATGATGTAGTTTCATCATGCTTGTGTAGATGACAGAAAGAGCAAACTTCATTGACTTCATCCCTACCTGTCTCATCAGGCACTGCTGTCCCCATCTGTAAGCGAGTCTGTGATTTCTGATAGACAACACTTCAAAACTGAAGTGGAAAGTACTCATCCTTGAATCCAAGGGAGAGTTCAAGTAGCAGAAGATATGAAGAATCAAAATGCACAATCCCTTCCACTGATAACTCTCATCAAATTTTGCATCAAAAACGGTTCCAAAGTAGAAGAGGGGTTGGCTCTGGTCTACAGGCTATCAAACTTTCATAAGTTTGTGAATGGGCAGAACAGTGCTTTCACAGAGCACAAGCTTTTGCATGGCTTTTTTTGTAGGTGAGTTCAAGGAGATGCCTTAGCTAGGCAGTGGAGCAAGGATTCAGTCTTTTTACAGATAACTCTTCTAGCTCTGAAGTACAAAGGAGCAATGTAAATGAGCAGAGTTTACTACCAATGATGCACCTCCATGTAAGGCATCAAGTGAGATTGTGTCAACGCAGGTGTATATGAAGAACATGCCAGTGACAACATTACAGCTATTAGGATCCTCGAGGATATGCAAACACATTTAGCATAACAATGAAGATGGCATGTTATTGAAAAAATATATAAAATGATCAAATAAAGTGGTATGGCTCTTTAGGTATGCAGAGTCTTTGATCTAATACAAGGAAAAGTAGTTTTCCTAAAAAAAGAGTGAAAGACATCTCAGTATATCCTTGAGAAAGTAAGCTGCCAGAGCTTTTATCTGGAATAAACAACCTATTGAGAACACAGTGGGATTATCGATGATGTTTGGGGTATTTGGAGGCACATGATAGAATGGGCTGAAGTCATCATAGTTTTCTGAAGGAGAAATCATGCCCGACAAGCTTGCTTATCACAGCTCTGTGGGAATTCTTTGATGAAATAACAGGCAGAACAGAGAAGCAGAGTTAGTGGGTGTTGATAGCTTGGATATTCAGAAGATCTTTGACAAAATGTAGCACATGAGGCTACTAAACAGGATAAGAGCCATAGTATTACACCATAAATAGAAGACTGGTTGACTGGGAGTAAAGGGGGTCTTTACTGGTTGGTTGCTAGAGACTAGTGGTGTCCCACAGAGGTCGATATTGGATCTGCTTCTTTTCATGTTATATGTCAATAATCTGGATGACAGAATTGTTGGCTTTGTGGTTAAGTTTGCAGATAATACAAAGATAGGTGAAGGGGCCGGTAGTGTTGAGTAAGCAGGATATCTACAGATAGACTGGGATGGATTCGGAGAATAGGCAAGGACGTAGAATACAGTGTAATGAAGTGTATGGCCATGCACTTTGCTAGAAGGAATAAAGACATAGACTGCTTTCTAACAGGGGAGCAAATTCCAAAATCAGAGGTTCAAAGGATTTTGGGAGTCCTTCTGCAGAATTCCCTAAAAGTTAACACAGATTGAGATGGTCGTAAGGTTAGCATTCATTTTGAGAGAACAAGAATGCAAAAGCAAGGATGTAATATTGAGAATTTATAAGGCATTGCTCAGACCACACTTGGAACATGGTGAGCAGTTTTTGACACCTTGTCTAATAAAAGATGTGCTGGCATTTCTATGTGGTGCAATACATGATGATAGAGTTTGATTTTCCAGTTCTGTCCTCATTTGAACAAACTTGGAAAAAACACAAAACAAATGAATTCAAAATATCAATGAGCCAAATCCAAAAATGCAGATGCTTGTATACTTTGTAATTTGCATTGGTTGAAGATTCACTTTGATTATGTAAGGCCCATTCAAATATTTGGCTTTACCTGTGTCATAAATTGAGATTATGGTGATTTTATAAGGAAGATCCTTCAATGCTCAACTACTTTTTTTAAAAAATACATCCGTTCATATAGGAAGTTATAAAAGATTTTGTTTTCATATTAAGAATATCAGGCTGCAAGTGAAGTTTTGCTGACATTGAGTGAGAGGTTGTTGTTGTGGCATGATTCAACCAGGTTTTCATTCTACCTCCCACATGCCAATTCATCAGACAACAGTGGTGCTGTGTGCAAACTTAAAGGTGGTATTGGAGCTGTACCTAGCCACACAATCATAAGTATAAAGTGAGTAGAATAGGAGACTAACTATACAGTCCAGTGGTGCACCTGTTCTAATGGTGAATGTCGAGGAGATGTTGATGCCAATTCGTAATAACTGAGGTCTGCATTTGATGGGTAAATGTCTCCGAATGCACTTGGATGTGGTGAACCAGAGCTTAGAACTACTATGGATTCCAAACCAATGAAGCAGAAAGAATAATCTGATGTCAGAGCTTGTGATCAATAGTTTGAAGCTGTTGATTCTGCACTTGTATGAGCCATCACATCAGGCATCTGGTTATCGGATTGCATTATTGATTGCACAGGATCAATGTTATTTATGATTTTTCTGGATGACTGTTATACAATAAAGTATTATTAAGATTCCTTTAGACACTTGTATATCCAGTTCATCAGCTTAATTAGATGAGTTTTTTCTGAAAACAGAAATTTCTTCACCTCCGATTGGAAACTATTTAGTGAAGGATGACCCACCTTGAAAGCCTACCATCATTGAAATGAAAGCTAATGTGCCTTTGCAAGCTGAGCTGCATCCTTCGCAATGAGTGAGAAAATACACTAGATTGTTTGAACTTGTAAATACCGTAGATATTATTGTTTTGTTGACATGACTGGACTTCTTTCATTTTATTTACAAAAGAGATCAAGGATCAACTTTATTTGCCATATACATTTACATGTATTAAAAATTTGCTGTGCTGTATAATAATAATACATATATATGATGTACATAATAATTTTATATATATATAGTGTCCTATACTTATTATTATGTTATATATATATTACAAGTGTCATTTAAATATATTGAAATGTTACCATTATCATTAATTTCTATTTCCAATGTTCAGCAACAACATGGTGTAGTTATCTAAATTCCTCAATGTGCTCCTCTCCATAAAGTGCTTTTGCATTTTCCTCAGACAGCCCACAGCCTCCATGTTTATTGATGACAACCAGAGTGCAAACTACAGTCCACTCCATGTGTTACTTTATTCTATTATGTAAATGCATGTACCACAACAATTTGGGTGGTGGGGTAGAGATACGTCTCTACCAAAGGAAGTGTAAGGCATTCTTCCCTCTGCTAGCCTGCAGGCAATCTTTGGGCAATGTGTAGCACCTGCTTAACACACTCTTCACCCCTGATCAGGGTCAAGTGAAGTCATGGGGACAGATGGTGGATGGTCGTATGAGCAGTTGGTGCATGTCACAAGTCCTGGTTATGCAACCACTGATGCCTAGCAGACAATCTCTGAAGAGTATTGTTAATGGCTTCCCCAGAATAGATCCCAATGATCCAGAAATCTGAACTCTTTGCCCCTTGCATTTTCCCCTCAATGATGGTTTTAAACTGCTGTTTCTCCACTCAAAGGCTTTGTGATAACCATGTTATAAATATAGATAGCATGTAATATGAAGTACTGTTATATTGTTCCAATGTGATCCTGTAATTACGACCTTTGGAGATCGCAAAACAAGAGAAAAAAGGGCAAAAAAGGAAGAAAGGAAAAGGGAAAAAAAACAAGTTTTGAGCAGACATATAAAACATAGTCAATAGAAGACAATTGAAAACAATTGCTATTATACAAATATTGCCAATGATAATAGCCAAATTCTAGAAAAAAATTAACATCAATGTATCAAACCCAAGATAAATATGAATTTTGAAATTGAAGCATAGCACCAACCCATGGTAGAATACTCATCCTCTTTAAGTCCATCCGCTTTCAGGACAACACAAATGCAATAATTTTGCATGGCCTTACCAGAACTCATATAGTATATCCAAGTTCAAATGCATGTATTGGACTATAAAGGGATTAATGGACTCTAGAAACCCAATAAAAGGCAGCAATTAAAATATTAATAACTGCAATGACGCTGTCCAGAATTTTATTTACTTAATTAGGGGTCAACTTATTATTCTATTTGTATGTATATACAATTAGAGTCACTTTATCATATTATTCACAAAACATTTAGTTGTAGTGCAACAGCTGTGACCTATTATTGATTAAGCTGAGACTTAACCAATGAACTCTTGAAAGCAATACCCCATTGATAACTGTTTATTATATAAAGATAATACTTTCTATATTATATCAGCGTACTCTTCCAGAGACAGATCTTCTGCTTTGGGCATAACCAGCAAATTGTATACAAAATGTGGCTGAAATTGTGCCAGCTTTCCTATAGTTGGTTTCTTCTAAAATTAATTTGCATAATTATAAATGTAAGATTTTCCATGAGTTATCACATGTGAACAATGAGATAGAAAGTAATTATTCTCATTATAAAGTATTCCTGGTGTATTTCAGAGAGGTAAGCGCACATCTTATTAACACATCCAAAATTGGCTTTTTCATGAAAACAGGTATATTTTAAGTGTTCACTTGTAGCCTGATATTTTTAAGATGAAAACAAAATATTTTATAACTTCCTATACAGAGTTGGTCTGTATAAACAATATGCAAGACAAGTGTTTCACTGTATCTCAATACATGTGACAATCATAAACTAATTCACCTCTTTTTTTACCTATTTGTAGTTTATACAGGTTTTTACGTTTAACTTGGAAGATTCATTCTTAACAAAGAGATTTCTTGTAGTTAAAAATTTGTGTGTATTCCATTTACAGCAATATTCAAATATGTTTTTTTAAACCTACGTTTACCTAATTTGAAGAGGATGAGATTAAATAGACAAGTTAGACAATGTTATTAACTCATCAGATAAGGATTCTAATCTTTAACTAATTTCAATATTTTATGTTAACTTCAAACACTGATCTAAATTGCAACTTCAAACTGATTATAAATTTAATGGTAAATTACTGTGGTATTTTTTGAATATCCTTAGTAATCTCATTCACTGAATCAATTAACATTATCTGTTATCTATTTCATTGCTTAAGTGCTGAAAAGATTAATTTTAAGAATAAGGTTTTGTTTATAATTTTATTGTGCAACTTCATTGATAAATGGTATGAAAAATAATGCATTCATGCAATAGCTTGTAGAGAATCTGTTAGATGGTTAGTGGTGTAAATGTGATAATATTCCAATGTATTGATGAATGTCTGTTTGGAAGGCCATATTTAGATGTCTTTTGTAAGATATTATTGATTGCAGAATCCAGTCTTGTCTATAGACTAGATTGTAACTCCCAAATGGAACTTTGAAGTTAAAGTGAAAGAATTGCGGATTAGCTTGGTGCCCTTGAAGACGAATCTTATTAAAGTAGTAATTCCTGCACGTGATCTCAATCAGCACAGGTGCATCACGAGTCTGTGTCCTTAGCCCCCTGCTGTACTCACTTTAAACTTATGACTGTGGGGCTAAAGACAGCTCCACTGCCTTATTTAAGTTTGCTGATGGCACCACTGCCATTGGCCAAATCAAAGGTGGTGACAAATCAGCATATAGGAGGGAGATTGAAAATCTGGCTGAGTGCTCCCACAACAACAACTCAATGATTATTGACTTCAGAAGTCCATGAAGCTTCCAGTCCCATGAAATTTCATTGCATAGAAGGCAGATCGTTATCTCATTGGGTACCATGCAGCGCCTAGCATTTAATGATGAATGCGTTACTTAAGACACCTACATTCACGGAGTGACAGTAGTTCAGATGCATCGAGATACATTGGTGTAGCAGTTACTTATTTCTCTTGCCTAAATCTTGAGGAAAGGGGAAATTTTACAGAGCAACTGAGGCATTCCATTAACTTTGGTGGCATCATTCCATACACAATGAAAAAGAGCAACTACAACTGATCAAGGAATTGATCATTTGTTGTTTCGATAAGTTGGCTAAGAGCATTTCTTGCAATGTCAGCTGAATTTATAAAGTATATCCGCTGTTTCAACGTCTGCATGTTGTTAAAATTTTTGAAAGCCTGTCGCCCTGCAGAAGCGTAAATCTCATATTGGAACAAAATGAATTCTGAAGATGAAGATTTACCACATCAATCTTCTCTTTGATACTGTTATGTTTTGTAACTTCATAAACTAATTAACAGAAAAATACAGGAGAGCTGGGGTAACTCATGTACGCTTGTTTTTACTTCAGTGAGGTGCACACGATGTGGTGGCATAGTGATGTAAGCCATTCGTGTACTTTTACACATAACCCATGATGAATTATATGAACAGCAAAGAATCATTAATCAAGCAATAGATTTACAACATAACTCAAATATTACTGAAATATTAAATACTCAACAGAATAGCTAACATTATATTGGTTATCTACATTGCAGCTGACTGAAACAACCCTGAATCATAACAGGAGAGTACAATCAAGTTTTTCATCTCCACATACTATGCTGTTATTTTTCTGGAGACTAATATCAGGTCAGCTTTCAGAATCCCACATTAATCATAGAATGTGCCTTTGGAAAAAATAGTTCTTTTCTGATTTCTCCTCAGAGGCTTTCATTCCATGGCATCTGGATAACTCTTTACAGTTCTCCATCCTTTTCATTTCAGATTGCACTTTCTCCGGCTCTGTATCATGATGTTAAATATGCTCATGGATGACATGATGCTTTCGAACACCTCACATGACATGTTAAGCCTCTTCTCCCATTACAGTGTTTAAAAGACAGACTGGTACATGGATGGAAAGTTTTAAAAGGGGTGTGGGCCAAACACAGTGCAATGGGACGAGCTCATTGAGAAAGAAAAAGAACATAGAAAACCTACAGCAGAATACAGGTCCTTCGGCTCATAAAGCTTTGCTGAACATGTCCTTACCTTAGAAATTACCTAGGGTTACCCATAGCCCTCTAATTTTCTAAGTTCCATGTACCTATCCAGGAGTCTCTTAAAAGACCCTATCGTATCTGTCTCCACCACCGTCACCAGCAGCCCATTCCATGCACTCACCACTCTCTATATAAAAAACTTATCCCTGACATCTCCT
This sequence comes from Hemitrygon akajei, assembly GCF_048418815.1. Taxonomy (NCBI): domain Eukaryota; kingdom Metazoa; phylum Chordata; class Chondrichthyes; order Myliobatiformes; family Dasyatidae; genus Hemitrygon; species Hemitrygon akajei. The sequence continues at coordinate 43,691,883 of NC_133133.1, forward strand.
CTGTACCTACTTCCAAGCACCTTAAAACTTTGCCCTCTTGTGATAGCCGTTTCAGCCATGAGAAAAAGCCGCTGACTATCCACATGATCAATGCCTCTCATCATCTTATACACCTCTATCAGGTCACCTCTCATCCTCCATTGCTCTAAGGAAAAAGGGCCGAGTTCACTCAACCTATTCTCATAAGGCATGCTCCTCAATCCAGGCAACATCCTTGTAAATCTCCTCTGCACCCTTTCTATGGTTCCCACATCCTTCCTGTAGTGAGGTGACCAGAACTGAGCACAGTACTCCAAGTGTGGTCTGACCAGGGTTCTATATAGCTGCAACAAAAAAACCCCACAATTGACGGCGATTCTGGAACTGCTGCATGTGTCAGACTCCTGCGCCTTCTCCTTGAAGGTGGTAAAGAGAGATGGGGTGGGGGAGGGATTGAAGTTACTGACTAATTCGCCCACCTGTGGTAAAATGTTGAGGCCCCAGTTGGACTTGAACTCACAGCCTGAGGTTTACAAAACCGGTGCTCTAACTTCTGAACTACAGAGCCTCACCCCCACCAACCCCTACCTCAACCCCCGCCATACTTCAGATGGAGAACTTGGTTAGCATGGATGAGTTAGGCTGCTTTTTTTTTGCTGCATAACTCTATGACTTTTTAATTTCCAGTCAATTCCACATTCAGTTATAATCTAGAAATTCAGTAGTCAGAAACAGAGTAATAATTTCAAATATCAGTAAAAACAGATGGAGTCATAGATTAATATTGCACAGATACAGGCTGTTCGATCAAATGAGTTCATGTTGACTACAACGCTCAGCCAGCTGGTCTCAATTTCCTGCATTGGATGGTAAAAGACTATTACTATCCACCTTACCTATGCCTCTAAAAACTTTAAAGATTTCAGTTTGGTTGCCCCTCATCCTCCTAAGACCTAGTCTAGCCAATTTCTCCCTATAACCCAGGTCCTCTAGTCCTAGAAACATCCTCATAAATCTTTTCTACACTCTTTCCAATTTAACCATATATTTCCTATAACAGGGTGACCAAAATTGTACACAGTACTCTTAAGTGCAACCTCACAAGTGGCTCACAAACTGCAAAATATAATGCCCCAACTCCTGTTGTCAATGCTCTGAGTGATGAAGCTCAGCATGCTAAATTCACCACCATGTCTATCAATGACACTGACTTCAATGAACTATGCAGTTAGACTGCTAGGTCCCTCTGTTCCGTTACACTCCCCAGTGGCCTATCACTCGTTGTATAAATCCTATACTGGTATTTCCAAAATTCATCACTGCACGCTTATCTGTATTGAAATCCATTTTCCACTCCTCTATCCACTTCCCTAACTGATCAAGAACCCCTGTAGCCTATGGTAACCTTCTTCACTCTCAATAATACTTGGTTAGGAGTGCGAGGAGATTTGGCATGTTACCAAAGACTCTTGAACAATTTTATAAAGGTACCGTGGAGATTCTGACCGGTTGTGTCACAGCCTTGTATGGAGGTGCAAACGTGCAGAATTGCTAGAGGCTACAGAAGCTTGTAGATTCAGCCAGTTCCATTACAGACACAAGCCTTCCCACCATCAAGGATATCTTCAAGAGGCACTGCCTCCAGAAGGTGATATCCATCTTTAAGGATGCTCAACATCTAGGACGTGCCCTCTTCTCATTACTACCATCATGGAGGAGCCATAGGAACCTGAAAAACCATTTTTAACAACTCAGGAACATCTTCCTTCCCTCTGGCATCTGATTTCTGAATTGTCCATGATCCCATGAACATAACCTCTTTATTCCTTTTTTTCTCACAATTATTAATGTATTTTATAATTTATAGTTACTTATGTCTTTGTGCTGTACTGCTGCCACAAAACAACAAATCTGTAGTCATATAAGACAGTTATAATAAATCTGATTCTGATTTTCCTAAATTTTGTATCATCTGCAACTTACTGATCATGCCTTATGCATTCAAATCCAAATTATTTCTAAATATAACTAATAACAAAGGTCCAACACTGAACCCTTTGGTACACCATAGAAACATAGAAAAACTACAGTACAATACAGGCCCTTCGGCCCAAAATGCTGTGCCAAATGTACTTACTTCAGAAATTACCTACAACCCTCTATTTTTCTAAGCTCCATGTACATATCCAGGTGTCTCTTAAAAGACTCTATCATATCCGCCTCCACCACCATCCCCAGCAGCCCATTCCACGCACTCAGCACTCACTGTGTAAAAAACTTAGCCCTGACATCTTCTCTGTATCTACTTCCAAGCACCTTATAACTGTGCCCTCTCATGACAGCCATTTAAGCGCTGGGAAAAAGCCTCTCAATATCCACGCAATCAATGCCGCTCATCATCTTATGTATCTCTATCAGGTCACCTCTCATCCTCCTTCACTCTTAGGAGAAAAGGCCAAGTTCACTCAACCTATTCTCATAAGGCATGCTCCCCAATCCAGGCAACATCCTTGTAAATCTCCTCTGCACAATTTCTATAGTTTCCACATCCTTCCTGTAGTGAGGTGACCAGAATTGAGCACAGTACTCCAAGTGGGGTCTGACCAGGGTCCTATATATCTGTAACATTACCTCTTGGCTCTTAAGCTCCATCCCACAGTTGATGAAGGCCAATGAACCATATGCCTTCTTAACCACAGAGTCAACCTGTGCAGCAGCTTTGAGTATCCTATGGATTTGAAGACTCTGATCCTCCACACTGCCAAGATTCTTACCATTAACACTATATTTGGCCATCATATTTGACCTGCCAAAATGAACCACCTCACATTTATCTGGGTTGAACTCCATCAGCCACTTCTCAGCCCAGTTTTGCATCCTATCGATGTCCCGCTGTAATCTCCAACAGCCCCCCAGGCTATCCACAACATCCCCAACATTTGTGTCATCAGCATATTTTCTAACCCATCCCTCCACTTCCTCATCCAGGTCATTTATAAAAATCACAAAGAGAAGGGGTCCCAGAACAGATTCCTGAGGCACACCACTGGTCACTGACCTCCATGCAGAATATGACCCGTCTACAACCACTCTTTGCCTTCTGTGGACAAGCCAATCCTGGATCCACAAAGCAATATCCCCTTGGATCCCATTCCTCTTTACTTTCTCAATAAGCCTTGCATGGGGTACCTTATCAAATGCCTTGCTGAACCAATAGAAGCCAGTCTCTATGCTGAGAACCTCCACCCTCTAAAGCGGTGTCGAATCTACCGAATTCGCTCTCCCTAGATTCTATGGTATCTGTGCAAAAGGCATACAGGGTGCCTAAGACTTTTACCACAGTACTATATTTGTCATTGTGGAGTGGAGAGCGAGTTTGTAAATCTGGTGGGATCAAAGGATGTTGGGAATCTTGAGGATGGAGCACCATGGAAGGATTGTGGACATATGGAATGCTGGGCATGGGAGGTAGTGCTGTTGCAGTCACACTCAACCCTGAAACACCTGTCAAGGTCATTTGATTCCAAGCAATTGTTTATTGATCATTACTGAATGTCTCTCTGGTGTTTTCTGCTTCTTCCCCCACCTCTACTTTTCCTAATCATGATTCCCCTCTCCGTGCCCCCTCACTCGATTGAGTCCACAATCGAGACCCATATCATCACTCACATATGCCATGTAATTTAGTTTTTTTTCACAGCAGAAGTACAGTTCAATACGTGGGTCGAATGCTCAAGTTAGTGTAGTACTTCACTGATTCTATTATGGTTATTATTCTATTATTAATTTATTGAGTATGCCTGCAAGAAAGTGAATCTCAGAGTTTACTTTGAACTTTGAAATTACTACAGTACTGTGCAAAAGTCTTGGGCTCCCTAACTATATATATATGTGCCTAAGATTTTTGCACTGTATTGTAAAGTTTCAGGGCAGCCTAGAATGTGGGATTGTGTTGAAGGCCTTGCTAAATTCCACAAAGACAACATCCATTTCCCTACTACAGCTACCATTTTGGTTAGCTCTTCCAAAACTATAAAAGATTTCTCAAATTCTACTTTCTACACACAAAGCAATGCTGATTCCTCCTAATTAGACTCTGTCTATCCAAATGCTGGTAGATCCTGTCCCTCAGAGTAGTCCACCACTACTCTTGTCAGGCTGCAGTTCCCTGGCTTGTCCTCACTACCCTTCTAGAACGGCAAAGCTGGTCCATTTGAATCTGTAGTATGAATTTGGTTCCAGTCTTCTAATTTTGCAGACTCTACTTCCCATTTGAGGGCAGGTTTATAGGAAATGTGATAGACTTCATTTTCTCCCTACACACTTACATCACTTACAGTTAACAATGCTGACTTGTGACTCTGCACCCCTGACACAGACGTGGGAATATAGTTACTCCTACTCACCAATTTTTGGGCAGATGGAGTTGAGATTATTCAGTTTGATAAATTTCAGCTGCAATCAGAAATAAGAAAAAAAACCACACGGTTATAAATAAAAATATCAGAGACCCAAGTAATAGAGAGTATTAGATAAAGGGTAACAATACTGTACTGGGACTGAGTCATTCTTTTTTGTGGCATCAAACAGGCATATATATTAATAAGTAAACAGACTCAGCCAATATAAAACAACATTAATGAATCATTCTTTTATCTGCTGTGCAATTAACAGATGCTCACACTGAGATACAAACTGACCATGAAGTAGTGTAAGAGTAAATTGTGTGTTTTTTAGCAGGTCTGCTGCTTATTCTCATACAATCTATTCAATGCCGTTGACGAGCTGTATTTGTTTTGGTCTGCATATTGGAGTACAGACTCTTTGGCAAAACCATTCCTATTTTCATACTGATTTGGTTTCCTCTAGTCTATAAAAAAGCTGATGGGTTCTGATGGACAGAGATTCAATACACTCAGACAAGATGCTCTCTGGGATTATGAGGCAAGATGTTGTGATAGATACAAATTTATTCCCTTAAACATAATTGTAATTTACTTTCATCTAAGGGTGCCTTCTCCCATTTGTACTAGTTATGAATGCAAGTCTGCATTGTGGCGGTTCTATTACTTATTCACTTAATAGACCAACACTTAATGTTATTCTGACCGAATGGTATAGTACATGTGTTGATAATAACCTCAGTATAGTACAGATTTCTTTTTCTCCAGAGCTAACAATATAACTTTTTAAATTTAGATCAAAATTTGTCAACACAGGTCTAATTTTTTTAGTATTCTTCCCCATTTCAGATATGAATTAATTTTCTGCTCAAACCCCTGAACTTATTATTTCTATTAGAAGTTGCTTTGGCTTCTTTTTTTTTGGTTAATTTTTTCAATATTCTTTATTACAGTCCAGAACTTCTTAGCAAATGAAGCAGTCCATGCCTACACGCTACAAGATGTAAACCACATTCAACCTTGGCTGGTACGTGGCAACAGCACTTACACTGCAGAAGAGCCGGGCTATTATGTTCCTTAATAAAATCATTCACATTGAGAATCATTAGCACACAGCACCATCATTATACTGTGGATCACCATTGATTTGAAACTCAGCTGGACAAGCCACAGAAATAGCATTCTTACAAGGGCAATTTGAGAGCTGGGTGTCCTAAAAAAGTGACTCCCCTCTCAACACCCCAAGGCATTTTCACATATTGCAAGGCAGAAGTCAGCAGTGTGATGAAAAGCTCTATACTTCACTGGACAATTGAAGCTTTGACAAATATCAAGGAGCTCAATACCATCCAGAACAATTACCCCACTTGATCAACCATCAAATGCTTAAAATATTACATTTTTCCACCATAGGTGCACAATAGCTGCACTGTGTGGAAAATATATTACAGTATTTGCACAATTTACCTGAGCAAAGCCCCCTAAACAAGCAAAGTCCATCACCAAGGGGGTTAAGGACAACAGCCGCAGGGCAGCACCATCAACTACAGAGTTGCCTTTCAGTTGCACAGTACTTGGAAATCTATCAGTAGTCCGTCAACACTGACTGTAATCCTTAGAATTCAGCACAGTGGAGTACCTTCACCAGAAAACCACAAGACCAAAAGCAAAGGAGCAGAATTACACCATTCAGCCCATTGAGTCTGCTTTGCCATTCCATCATGGCTGATCCTGGATCAGACTCAACCCCATACACCTGCCTTCTCACCATATCCTTTGATACCCTGGCCAAACAGGAATCTATCAACTTCCATTTTAAATATACCTACAGATTTGGCCTCCACCACAGTCTGTGGCAGGGCATTCCACAGATTTACTCCTCACTGGCTAAAAAAAATCCTCCTTAGCTTTTTTCTAAAAGATCACCCTTCAATTTTGAGGTTTTGCCCTTTAGATCTGGATACCCCCACCATAAGAAACATCTTCTTCACATCCACCTTATCTAGTTTTTTCAACATTCGGTAGCTTTCAATGAGATCACCACACATTCTTCTAAATTCTAGTGAGTTCAGGCCCAAAGCTGCCGAACACTCATGTGTTAGCCCCTTCATTCCCAGAATCATCCTCGTGAACCTCCTCTGGACTCTCTCCAGTGGCAACACATCCTGTCTGAGATATTGTGCCCAAAGCTGTTGACAATACTCTAAGAGCCACCTGACTAGTGTCTTATAAAGGCTGAATATTCTGTCCTTGTATTTATATTTTATTCTCCTTGAAATAATTGCGAACATTGTATTTGCCTTCTTTACCACGGACTCAACCTGCAAATTAACCTTTTGGGAGTTTTGCATAAGGTCTCCTCTGCACCTCTGATGTTTGAATTTTCTCCCCATTTAGGCAATAGCCTGTACTATTGTTCATTTTACCCAAATGCATTATCATACCTTTCCCAACATTGTATTCCATTTTTTTGCCCATTCTTCCAATTTGTCTAAGTCCTTCTGCAATTACATTGCTTCCCCAGCACTACATACCCCTCCACCTATCTCAGTATTACCTGCAAACTTTGCCACAAAATCATCAATTCCACTATCCAAGTCATTGACAAACAATGTGAAAAGTAGTAGTCCCGATACTGACCCTTGAACAACACCACTAGTCACTGGCAGCCAACCAGAAAAGACCCCCTTTATTCCCACTCGCTGCCTCCTGTCTGTCAGCCATTCCACTAGTCATGCTAGTATCTTTCCTGTAACGCCATAGGATTTATCTTGTTAAGCAGCTTCGTGTGTGGCACCTTGTCAAATCCCTTTTGAAAATCCAAATGATAGACATCCACTGCCTCCACTTTATCCACTCTGCTGGTTAGTTCCTCAAAGAACTCTAAAAGATTTGTCAGGCAAGACTTCCCTTTACGGAAACCATGCCAACTTTGACTTATTTTATCATTACTCTCCAAGTACCTCAAAACCTCATCTTTAATAATAGACTCCAACACTATCCCAACCACTGAAGTGAGGCTAACTGGTCTATAACTCCCTTCCTTTTGTTTCCTCCTTCTTAAAGAGTGGAATGTTATTTACAAATTTCCAGTCCTCTGGGACCACGCCAGAATCAAGTGATTCTTGAAACATCATGACCAATACATCCGTTACCTCTTCAGCAACCTCTCTCAGGACACTGGGATGAAATCCATCTGGCCCAGGTGACTCATCCACCTTCAGACCTTTGAGTTTGCCCTGCACTTTTTCCTTTGTAATAGCAACGGCACTCACTCCTGTTCCCTGACACTCACAGACCTCTGGCACACTGCTAGTGCCTTCCACAGTGAAGACTGATGTAAAGTACTCATTTAGTTCATCTGACATTTCTTTGTCCCCCATTACAACCTCACACGCATCATTTTCCAGTGGTTCAATATTGACTCTCACCTCCCTTTTACTCCTTATGTAACTGAAAAAACACTTAGTACCCTGTTTTATATTATTGCCTAGTTTGCCCTCATATTTAATCTTTTTCCTGCTTATAGCTTTTTTTTTAGTTGCCTTTTGTTAGATTTTAAAAGTTTCCCAATCATACAAATTCCCACTCATTTTTATTACCTTGTATGCTCTTTCCTTGGCTTTTATGAGTCCTTAATTTACCTTGTCAGCCACGGTTGCATACCCCAGCCATTTGAGAACAATTTCTCCTGTGGGACAAATCTATCCTGTGCTTGTGAACTATTCCCTGAAATTCAGCCTTTACTGTTCTGCTGTCACCCCGCCAGTATCCTCCTCCAATCCACCAGGGCAAGCTCCTCTCACATGTCTCTGTAATTCCTGTCACTGCATTGTGATTCTGATACATGAGACTCATGCTTATCCCTCTCAAACTGCAGTATGAATTCAATCATATTATGATTACTGACTCCTAAGAGTTCCTTTATATTCCTGCACTGTAGTAGGACTGCAGTGGCTCAAGAAGGTGAATTACCAATTCCCTATACCAACTGAGGATGGGCAAAATTTAATGTCCATGCCAGTGACAGTCAGATTACAAAAAATAATTTTAAATAGACTGAGAAAGATGAGTGGTGGAACACCAAGCAATATAAACCTTCATTATGCCAGGAATAGTGTCCTGAGCCCTGCAGGCCTCTGTGCTTGCCACAGAGCATTGGGCTTCTAAGTTTCTCGAGCACCTGGTTTTACTAATTTTTGTCTTAATGAAAGTTGTTAAGCCATTGTGATTGCAGTTTAATCTTGTCAAGTTAATTGTTACTGGCATGATTTTCTGTTTCTATGATTATTTAATTCAGACTCTCCATTATCGCTGTTGGCGGTGTGTGTTGAGAATGATTTGTCTCACAGTGTCACACGGTCATGCCACTGATGCTCTGTTAATATTCCTGTGTATAAACCCTTGTTTTTGCCTCTACGTGGGAGTCTGCTGTTCCTCTGCGCATGGGTTCCGCCATTGTCTGCGCTTACCGTGACATATTCAGCCATTCGTCTGCACCTGGGTCCAGTCGTTATCAGTGCTCACCGTTACAGAGTCTGCTGTTCTTCCGCACCTGGGTTCAGTCATTGCCAGTGCTCACTGTGACAGAGTCTGCTGTTCTTCTGCACCTGGGTTCAGTCATTGCCAGTGCTCACTGTGACAGAGTCTGCTGTTCTTCTGCACCTGTGTTGTCATTGCCAGTGCTCACTGTGACAGAGTCTGCTGTTCTTCTGCACCTGGGTTCAGTCGTTATCAGTGCTCACTGTGACAGAGTCTGCTGTTCTTCTGCACCTGGGTTCAGTTGTTATCAGTGCTCACTGTGACAGAGTCTGCTGTTCTTCTGCACCTGGGTTCAGTTGTTGCCAGGGCGCACCATGACAGATAGCATCTGGTGCTAACCACTGGTACCAGATGAAGGATAGTAGAGAGTTGTAATCTGTGGTCTCATCCCACCGAATGAGAGAGTTATCTGAAGTACTAACCACACATTTAGTAGTGAAACGGAAGATTTGCTTCACTTCAGAAAGCTTTTGATTTATGTAGAAGCTGTAATTTGCTAAACATATAGATTGCATAAGCACAACGTAATAGATCCCTAGTCTGTAACTGAGTGACTGAGTTGGCAGAGTTCTGAAGGACATATCTTCCTGACATAGTTTGGAGAAAACAAACATGAGGGAATAAAATGGCTAATTTCATTTTGACTTTAATCAACTTATCACAGAAAGATTTAACCTTGACAACATTGTCACCACATCGTCACACCCCACATCCTTAGTCATACTGAGAACACCTTCCTTTGAGTCACAAACCAACAACAATCAGAATCGCAAACAGAATGAGTCTTCTTGGCATTCTTCTGATGTCCTTACATTTCATTTTTAGTCAATTTGGTTCACCCAAACATTAAGAAATGCATCAGTGCCTTATACACAGCCAAAACTGTAGCACTTGGTCTTCGTATCTTCACAGAGCACACAGACATAGTAAGTTTTAGCTAAAGTTATAAAATACTTTTTACACAGGGACGTCTCTGACAATTGGGAAGTTGTGTAGGGATGTTGTTTTAAAAGTAAACATAATGGGTCAAATCTAACCAAGGCAGATGTTAGTAATGCTAGCTAAACTGCTAGTAATTATCTATGTCAATGTTCTGGATGTTTATAAAGAACCCTCATTTAATAATAATCTATTTATTTCTCTGTCTTGAAAGTATTTAGTTAAAGGCCTCATTATAATCTTGGTCCAATCATAGTCCTGATTTGGGCACGTGTCTTTATCTCCATTGTTTTATCTGCTGATTTGCTGACCATACTTGGCTGACGTTTATGACATTAAAACTGGCAAAATGGAAGTTTTATGATGTTCATCATATTACCTACATCTATGGATAATATGTTTTTATATTTTTAATACAAAATTCAATCCAGTAAGTTTGTGCAAATGAAGACTCAGATTAGGCGTAGGTGGAGTGACTTGATGGATAAACCCATCATTTGACATAATGAACCCAAGAAATTGCAAGTTTTTGCTATATTTAAAATTGATAGGCAAAAGTATTTTTGAAATGAATCCTATTTAACTAGTTCTTTTTCCATTTGTCACTCTTTGCTCAATTGGTAGAATGCTTACATCTAAGATATGTTATCTCAAATCTGGACTGAATTAATAAGGAGATGTTCCACCATTAAAAATCCAATTTTTTCCAATATGTTAATCCATTTCCCAGTCTGTTCCTTCCAGTGGATTTAGAATATTTTTTTGGATTATACTGACAAGGAACAGATGAGTTATTCCCAGTGGCTCTGCCATTTCCAGGGAAGAAGAAAAAATTATACTCAGCCAGAAATGTGTGGTTCAGCCTATTTCCAGGAGAACCCACAGAAATTCAGATTCAGATTCAGTTTATCGTCATTTAGAAACCACAAATGCAATGCAGTTAAAAAATGAGACAACGTTCCCCCAGAATGATATCACAAAAGCATATGACAAAACAGACTACACCAGAAAATCCACGTAACATTTGGCAATCCCCAATCCAGAGTCCGGAGAGGCTGCTGCATATTAATATCGTGCTACCGTCTTAGCGCGTTCCCCGGAGAGGAGCTCCAAATCCACCAGACAAAACAAGACCAAAAACTAAAGCTACAAGACCTGCACAAAACCACATAGTTACAACATATATTTACAACAGTGCAAACAATAGCATAATTGATAAAAAAAAAACAGACCACGGGCACAGTAAAAATAGTCCAAAGATGTTAAAGGACTATAAGTTCAAAAGAAATAACCACACAGTTTCTACAAGTCCCCAGGGTCCCGACAGACTCGCCATCCCACGCCGACGGCAGAAGGGAATACCCCCGCTATGGACTTCCACAGCGCGGCCTGACTCAGCCTCGCAGACGCAGCACACAATGAAAGCTCCATCGAAACCTGCCTCACAGACGCAGCACACACCGAAAGCGACCTGACTGCAGTGGACTCCGAGTCTATCGAACCTCTGAGCTGACGACCATCCCCTCCGGCACAGCTTCTCCGAGAACCATCCTCTGCCGAGCGTATTAAGACCGCCCCGCCAACGGCCATCGGCAACGCGACCCCGAGGACCGGGGGCCAGTTCTTCCCAGCAGAATCCTGGACCTCACAGCAGCAGCAGCAACGAAGAAGGTCTTCCTGGAGATTTCCCGATGTTCCTCCGTGCTCCCATGTCCATTTTCAATCGATTATGATTGCTCACGGCACCCCATTTCACAAATAACAGATAATCAGCTCCGGAGTGGCTGCTGCAAGCTGCATCGCATCGCCATCTTGGAAATAACAAAAGATCTACTTAAGCTGCTACAAATAGCTAAATATATCTGAACATGTTTGCAACATGAAAAGTTGTGTGGGTATGTTATGTTTTAGAATTAAGCACAACATGTCAATTCTCTGCATAAGCTGTAGATAAGGTGGGAGAAGGATAGATAGACCAAGGGGAGTATCTGATAGAGTGACAAAAAGATTGCTGTTGAGTTAGGTTGCAGTGATTATCTGATCAATATGTTAACTGTGTCTCCTTTAATTTTTCAGCAAGTTAAAACTAACATGTTTTCAGAATTTTATTTATTCTGATGAAGGATCTTCAATTGAAAAGTTGACTATTCCCTCGTATATTGCCTGATCCACTGAGCAATTTAAGCATTTTCTGTTTTCATTTCAAACTTCTAGAATCTGCAGTTTCTTAAAATTTTCATTGGTGGTTGTGTTTCATAGTGTATATCATTGGTTACAAATCAGAACCACTTTATTTTCTATAAATCTTTTTAGGGCATTAAAAGATAATACAGGTCTCATAAGTGAAATGTTACAGTGATTGTCATATACTAAAACTCAAGTGAATGTCCCTGTTATTTTAGAATTGTTACTTTTCCTGCTACTTTTGTTTACTTGCTTTTAAGGAGCTAGAAGAAATATACATAGGGCACATCCAAGATAATATCCACTTCACTTCTAAGAGTTTCATAGGTTATAATTTGATTCTTTTGCTGATCAATTCAGATTGGCATTCAGATTCAGATTAAATATTGTCACATACACCAGGGTGCAATGCAACTCTATTCTCACATGAAGCTCACAGAGTAAACAGTATACATGGTAATAACAAGTACAACAATAAATACAGTGACAAGATAAAACACGGAATGGTGCAAAGCACAGTTATGCAAACTGAGGTAGTAGAAATTCTGAAGTGCCAATAATGCATGAGTCAGAATTAAGGATTCAAGAATGTGACTATAACACCGGGCAGGGACTGTGAAAGAGATGATTGGTTTAGAAATCTGGTAGCAGTGGTGAAGAAACTGTTCTTGAGCTGTAATTTCTCTTGAAAGATAGAAGAGCGAAAAGGAGATGGCTCTGGTGGCAGGCATTATTAATACTGTTAGTTGTTCTTGTATGATGCACCTTGAAATGGACTGGATGGAAGGATAAGATGAACCTGTGATGGACTAGGCAGTGTTTGCCACTCTCCGCAGTTTCTGATACTCCAGAGCAGAGCAGTTGCTGAAGGGCAACCCGTCAGATATTTTCTATAGTACATCTGTAATTCAAGAGAATCAAGGTTTCTCTTAATAAACATTTAATACGTAATGCTATCCAATAAAGTTAATCCACAAAAACGGAAAATAATTTCAGATCACTGTAGGATATTATGAACATCAGAAGTTGTTGGGGCATTTTGGCATTTGAGCCTATTCTGCCTTCCAATAGCTTTTCAGCTAGTCTGTGATGAATACCATATCCCTGAAACATGTCTACATTTTCCCTGTATTCCTTTAAAAACTGTTGGTTAATAACTAATTTGACAAAATTGTTTTGCAGAATTGTGTTTCTAATTTCTGCCACTCCCTAAAGAGAAACATAGAAACATAGAAAACCTACAGCACAATACAGGCCCTTCGGCCCACAAAGCTGTGCCGACCATGTCCCTACCTTAGAACTACCTAGGCTTTACACATAGCTCTTTATTTTTCTAAGCTCCACGTAGCCATCCAGGAGTCTCTTAAAAGACCCTATTGTTTCCGCCTGCACCACCGCCGCCGGCAGCCCATTCAAGTCAAGTCAAGTCACTTTTATTGTCATTTCGACCATAACTGCTGGTACAGTGCATAGTAAAAATGAGACAACGTTTTTCAGGACCATGGTGTTACATGACACAGTACAAAAACTAGACTGAACTACGTAATAAAAAAAAACAACACAGAGAAAGCTACACTAGACTACAGACCTACACAGGACTGTATAAAGTGCACAAAAAAGTGCAGGCATTTACAATAAATAATAAACAGGACAGTAGGGCAAGGTATCAGTCCAGGCTTCGGGTATTGAGGAGTCTGATAGCTTGGGGGAAGAAATTGTTACATAGTCTGGTTGTGAGAGCCCGAATGCTTTGGGGCCTTTTCCCAGATGGCAGGAGGGAGAAGAGATTGTATGAGGGGTGCATGGGGTCCTTCATAATGCTGTTTCCTTTGCGGATGTAGCGTGTAGTGTAAATATCTGTGATGGCAGGAAGAGAGACCTCGATGATCTTCTCAGCTGACCTCACTATCCACTACAGTGTCTTGTGATCCAAGATGATGCAATTTCCGAACCAGGCAGTGATGCAGCTGCTCAGTATGCTCTCAATAGAACCCCTGCAGAATGTGATGAGGATGGGGGTGCTGGGAGATGGATTTCCCTCAGCCTTCGCAGAAATAGAGGCGCTGCTGGGTGTTCTTTGCTATGGAGCTGGTGTTGAGGGACCAGGTGAGATTCTCCACCAGGTGAACACCAAGTAATTTGGTGCTTTTAACAATCTCTACCGAGAAGCTGTCGATGTTCAGCGGGGAGTGGTTGCTCCGTGCCTTCCTGAAGTCAACAACCATCTCTTTTGTTTTGTTCACATTCAGAGACAGGTTGTTGGCTCTGCACCAGTCCGTTAGCCGCTGCACCTCCTCTCTGTAAACTGACTCGTCATTCTTGCTGATGAGACCCACCACGGTCGTGTCATCGGCGAACTTGATGATATGGTTTGAGCTGTGTGTTGCAGCACAGTCATGGGTCAGCAGAGTGAACAGCAGTGGACTGAGCACACAGCCCTGGGGGGCCCCCGTGCTCAGTGTGAAGGTGTTGGAGATGCTGCTCCTGATCCGGACTGACTGAGGTCTCCCAGTCAGGAAGTCTAGGATTCATTTGCAGAGGGAGGTGTTCAGGCCCAGTAGGCTCAGCTTTCCAATCAGTTTCTGAGGGATGATTGTGTTGAATGCTGAACTGAAGTCTATGAACAGCATCCGAACGTATGTGTCTTTTTTGTCCAAGTGGGTTAGGTCCAGGTGGAGGGTGGTGGCAATGGCTAAATCTGTTGAACAGTTGGGATGGTACGCAAACTGCAGGGGGTCCAGTGAGGGGGGCACCAGGGACTTGATATGCCTCATGACAAGCCTCTCGAAACACTTCATGATGATGGATGTAAGTGCAATGGGACGGTAGTCATTTAGGCAGGACACTGAAGACTTCTTCGGCACGGGGACGATGGTGGCGGCCTTTCACACACTCACCACTGTCTGCATAAAAAACTTAACCCTGACATCTTCTCTGTACCTACCTCCAGGCACCTTTAAACTATGCCTTCTCATGCTAGCCATTTCAGCCCTGGAGAAAAGCCTCTGATTACCCACACAATCAATGCCTCTCATCATCTTATACACCTCTATCAGGTCACCTCTTATCCTCTGTTGCTCCAAGGAGAAAAGGCCGAGTTCACTCAGCCTGTTCTCATAAGGCATGCTCCCCAATCCCAGCACCCTTTCTATGGTTTCCACATCCTTCCTATAGTGAGGCGACCAGAACTGAGCACAGTACTTCAATTGGGGTCTGACCAGGGTCCTATATAGCTGCAACATTACCTCTCGACTCTTAAACTCAGTCCTACAATTGATGAAGGCCAACTTCTTAATGAATGCCTCCTTAACCACAGAGCCAACCTGTGTAGCACCTTTGAGTGTCCTATGGACTCGGACTCCAAGATCCCTCTGATCCTTCACACTGCCAAGAGTCTTACCAGTAATGCTATATTCTGCCATCATATTTGACCCACCAAAACGAACCACTTCACACTTATCTAGGTTAAACTCCATCTGCCACTTCTCAGCCCGGTTATGCATCTTATCATTATCCCATTGTAACCTCTGACAGCCCTTCACACTATCCACAACACCCCCAACCTTTGTGTCATCAGCAAATTTACTAACCCATCCCTCCACTTCCTCATCCAGGTCATTTATAAAAATCACAAAGAGTATGGGCCCCAGAACAGATCCCTGAGGCACACCACTGGTCACTGGTCTCCACACAGAATATGACCCATCTACAACCACTCTTTGCCTTCTGTGGGCAAGTTAGTTCTGGATCCACAAAGCAACGTCCCCTTGGATCCCATGCAACCTTACTTTCTCAATAAGCCTTGCATGGGGTACCTTATCAAATGCCATGCTAAAATCCATATACACTACATCTATGGCTCTACCTTCATCAATGTGTTTAGTCACATCCTCAAAAAATTCAATCAGGCTCGTAAGGCACAATCTGCCTTTGATAAAGCCATGTTGATTATTCCTAATCATATTATGCCTCTCCAAATGTTCATAAATCCTGCCCCTCAGGATCTTCTCCATCAACTTACCAACCACTGAAGTAAGACTCACTGGCCTATAATTTCCTGGGCTATCCCTACTCCCTTTCTTGAATAAGGGAACAACATCCGCAACCCTCCAATCCTCCCTCGCTTCCCACAGTAGCCTGGGGTACATCCTGCCTGGTCCTGGTGACTTATACAACTTGATGCTTTCCAAAAGCTCCAGCACATCCTCTTTCTTAGTATCTACATTCTCAAGCTTTTCAGTCCACTGTAAGTCAAGATTCTTTTCCGCAGTGAACACTGAAGCAAAGTATTCATTAAGCACCTCTGCTATTTCCTCCTGTTCCATACACACTTTTCTATTGTCACACTTGATTGGTCCTATTCTCTCATGTCTTATCCTCTTGCTCTTCAAATACTTGTAGAATGCCTTGGGTTTTTCCTTAATCCTGTCTGCCAGGGCCTTCTCATGGCCCCTTCTGGCTCTCCTAATTTCATTCTTAAGCTCCTTCCTGCAAGCCTTAAAATCTACTAAATTTATATCATTACCTAGTTTTTTGAACCTTTCATACGCTCTTCTTTTCTTCTTGACTAGATCTACAACAGCTTTTGTATACCTCAGATCTTGTATCCTACCATCCTTTTCATGTCTCAGAATGCCACACAAATATCCTCTGAACATTTGCCACATTTCTTCCTTACGTTTCCCTGAGAACATCTGTTTCCAATTTATGCTTCCAAGTTCCTGCCTGATAACTTCGTATTTCCCCTTACTCCAATTAAACTTTCCCTAACTTGTCTGTTCCTATCCCTCTTTAATGTTATGGTAAAGGAAATAGAATTGTGATCACTATCTCCAAAATGCTCTCCCACTGAGAGACCTGACACTGGACCAGATTCATTTCCTAATACCATATCAAGTACAGCCTGTCCTCTTGTAGGCTTACCTAGGGGATTGGCTGTGCTGGATTGGGTGCTGTGCAATGATCTGAAGGTGATAAGAGAGCTTAAGGTTAGGGAACCCTTAGGGAAGAGTGATCATAATATGATTGAGTTCACATTGAAATTTGAGAGGGGAAAAATAAAATACAATGTGTTAGTATTTCACTGGAATAAAGGAAATTACAATGGCATGAGAGGGGAACTGGCCAAGGTTGACTGGAAAGGGACATTTGCAGGAAGGGCAGCAGAGCAGCAATGGCTGGAGTTTCTGTGAAAAATGAGGGAAGTGCAAGACAGATATATTCCAAATAAGAAGAAATTTTCAAGGGAAGTTGGACACTACCCTGGCTGACAAGTAAAGTCAGAGCCAAAGTAAAATCAAAAGAGGGCGTACAAGGAAGCCAGAGCTAGTGGGAAGATAGAGGATTGGGGAGCTTTTAAATACTTGCAGAAGGAAACTAAGAAGGTCATTTGGAAGGAAAAGATGAATTATGAGAGGAAGCTATTGACTAATATCAAAGAAGATACTAAAAGCTTTTTTAAGTATATAAAAGGTAAAAGAGTATCGAGGGTAGATATAGGACCAATATAAAATGACTCTGGAGATACTGTAACGAGAGATGCAGAGATGGCAGAGGAACAGAATGTGTATCTTGCATCAGTCTTCACAGTGGAGGACATCTGCAGTATACCAGATAATCAAGAGTGTCAGGGAAGTGAAGTTTGTACAGTGAAAATTATGACTAAGAAGGTGCTCAGGAAACTTGATGGTCTGAGGGTGGATAAATCTGCTGGACCTGATGGAATGCAGCCTCAGGTTCTGAAGGAGGTAGCTGGAGAGATTGCAGAGGCATTAACAATGATCTTTCAAGAATTTATAGATTCTGGCATTGTACTGGATGATTGGAAAATGTTAGTCCACTATTTAAGAAGGGTGGGAGGCAGCAGAAAAGAAACTATAGGCCTGTTAGACTGACATCAGTGGTTTAAGTTGTTGGAATCAATATTAGGGATGAGATTACGGAGTACCTGGAGGCACATGACAAGATAGCCCAAAGACAGCAGGGTTTCCTGAAAGGAAAATCCTGCCTGACAAACCTACTGTAATTCTTTGAGGAAATTGCAAGCAGAGGCAAGAAAGGAAATGCAGTTGACGTGGTGTACTTGGATTTTCAGAAGGCCTTTGACAAGGTGCCACACATGAGGCTGCTTAGCAAGATAAGAGCCCATGGAATTACAGGGAAGTTACTAGCGTGGGTGAAGCATTGGCTCTTCGGCAGAAAACAGAGTAGGAATAAAGGGATCCTAATCTGACTGACTGTCGATTACCAGTGGAGTTCCCCAGGAGTCGGTGCAGGGACCGCTGCCTTTTATGATGTATGTCAATGATTTGGACTACGGGATTAATGGATTTGTGGCTAAATTTGCTGATGATGCAAAGCAAAGCTAGGTAGAGGAGCAGGTAGTGTTGAGGAAACAGAGAGCCTGCAGAGAGGCTTAGATAGTTTAGGCAAATAAGCAAAGAAGTGGCAAATGAAATACAATGTTGGAAAGTGTATGGTCGTGCACTTTGGTGGAAGAAATAAATGGGCAGACTATTATTTAAATGGAGAGAAAATTCAAAATGCAGAGATGCAAAGGGACTTGGGAATCCTTGTGTAAGATACCCAAAAGGTTAACCTCCAGGTTGAGTTGGTTGTGAAGAAGGTGAATGCAATGTTGGCATTCATTTCTAGAGGTATAGAATATAAGAGCAGGGATGTGATGTTGAGGCTCTATAAGGCGCTTGTGAGACCATACTTGGAGTATTGTGTGCATTTTTGGGCTCCTTATTTTAGAAAGGATATACTGACATTGCAGAGGGTTCAAGAAGATTCATGAGAATGATTCCAGGAATGAAAGGGTTACTGTGTGAGGAATGTCTGGCAGCTCTTGGACTGTATTCCCTGGAGTTCAGGAGAATGAGGGGGGAACCTCATAGAAACATTTTGAATGTTAAAAGGCCTGAACAGATTAGATATGGCAAAGTTATTTCCCATGGTAGGGGATGCTAGGACAAGAGGGCACGACTTCAGGATTGAAGGACGTCCTTTTAGAACTGAGATGTGGAGAAATTACTATAGTCAGAGGATGGTAAATCTGTGGAATTTGTTGCCAGAAGCAGCTGTAGAGACCAAGTCATTGGGTGTATTTAAGGCTGAGATAGATAGACTCTTGATTAGCCAGGGCATAAAAGGGTACGGGGTGAAAGCAGGGGAGTGGGAATGACTGGAAGAATTGGATCAGCCCATGATTGAATAGCGGAGCAGACTCGATGGGCAGAATGGCCTGCATCAGCTCCTATATCTTATGGTCTTATTTGTGAGGCTTTGATAAAACTGATATAGCAGATAGTCCAAAACAAAATGATGCGAGGAAGGACAGCTTGAGTGTGTGGTCAATAATCAATACAGTCAGTGCTGAGTTGGTAATGTTCACATTTGAGGTTAAGGGATGTCCCAAGGGAAGTGGAATATAAAAGGAAGGTAGCTTGAATCAAGGGGTGCATAATGGAAGCATCTGCTGATGGAATGATTGCAGACACTAGCAAGATGTACATTCAGTCACATATTTTAGTGGATGATAATCAGGTGGAAAGACAAGGCAGCCTCATCTATAAGTTAACTTTGTCAAATAAGGCTGCTTTTTATACCAGTTCCTGTCCTAACTCAAAATGAGGCAAGTATTTGATGCTGGCCATGTAAAAACAGGGGAGAAAATGGTGCAGCATTGATATATATCATTAAACATTTTTTTGTTGTCTTTTTCTACAGGAGTTTATAGAAATCAATGTGTGAGTAATTTATTCTCCAATAAATGCTGATCTACATGTATCAAACTTTCAAAGCTCGGAAGGAGTGCACCAAGGTGAAATTGTCTGCCTGAAATAGTATTCAATTCCAGACAAATGCATTCGTCCAAAACCACATCCATCTTCCTAACCTACAGGAGTACTTTTGTAACATATTACTCACACTGACAAGGTCAGCTTATTTGTACTAGATTTATTGAATATACTCAGTGGATGATGTTTTATGTTTTGAAGTGTATTTCTTAGAGACCTAGTATACTCATTTCTTCTTGAAATTCCAGATGTCTGTGTGTGGTGCCAAGATTCTGTTCAAACCTCTCTGCCAGTAGAAATGTGACAACGTGCCTGTAAGTGTTTTTCAGCAAGCAAGCCCACAACCCCTCCCAACATGAGTCACGGCATTATGCATACATTATTTTGTTACAGCATCAATGCCTCCTGCGATTTTCACGGAACATTGCTGAACTTAAGTGTGCCTTGTCAGGGGAGATCTTAGGAGGATTGACATGGATTTATCTTTTATCGCTTTCAACTCATAATTAAGCCAAGGAGTTACTAAATTGAGAGGATCAGTTCCTTTTGTAATTAGTACATTAATAGAACTACAGACCAATCAGTTCACTCCCAATCATCTGCCAAATGGTGGAAGGTGTCCTCAAAAGTGCATAATAGTAGCACTTACTCTTTAATGATCTCCTCATCACTGCCCAGGTTGGGTTTTGCCAGGATTCTTTGCCTCCAGATCTGCCTTTCAGGTCATTAGGTCAGAAGTGGGAATGCTTCTTAATGATTGCAGGATGCTCAATTTCATTTGCTCCTTCTCAGCAAATGAACAGTTCAACCTGCATGGAGTAAGACCTGTCAGGCTTGATAGGCTGCAAGGGACACATATGCCAGGCCATGATAATTTCCAACAACACTGAATCTATCTACTTATAAAATAAAGAGATTCTGTAGATGCTGGAACTTCAGAGCAACACAAAGAAAATTCTGCAGGAACTCAGCAGGCATCTAAGGAAAGGAATAAACAGTTGACATTTCATCGGGACTGGAAGGGAGGAAGAAGATGCCAGAATAAGAAGGTGGAGGGAGGAGAGGGAGTACAAGCTGGAAGATGATAGGTGAAGCCAGGTGGGTGGGGGAGGGGGGGATGAAGTAAGAAGCTGGAACCCAAACTGGAGGGGGAAGAATATGCTAGCGGGCAGGTTTGTTAATGCTGTATGGTGGGGTTTAAACTAGAGTTGCAGGGGAATGGGAACCAGAACAATTACTGGAGATGTTGTGGCGGGAGAAATTGGTACGATCTCAGTCAAAGTTTGGCATCACAAGGTTGAGCATTGTGCAACTAGAGTCCTGAGCTGCCTATATTTCAATGCAAGAAGCATCGTAGGAAAGGCAGACAATAGTGCTGAGATGAGGTAGCTGCTTTACAAACAGAGTTAGCATTTAATGAGGAGAGACCTCTGAGAGGGCAAAATTGCAGTCAGCTGGCTATATTGCAATGTAAAAGGTGGGCAAAATCAAAAAACACTGAATACAGGATGTTGATTTGAAAGCACGCAGTATATGGTATAAGGTAGATAAGCTTGCAGCACAGTTGTGGATTGGCAGGTATGATGTTGTAGGTATCTCTGAATCATGGCTGAAAGATTACAGCGGAGAGCTTAATATCCAAGGTTACTCATTGTATTGAAAGGACAGACAGGAAGACAAAGGGGGTGGCATTGCTCTGTTGGTAAAAATGAAATCAAATCATTAGAAAGAGGTGTTAAAGGGTTGGAAGGTGTTGAATCGTTGTGGATAGAGGTAAGGAACTGCAAGAGTAAAAAGACACAGATGGGAGTTGTATATAGATGCCCAAACAGTAGTAAGGACGTTGCCTACAAATTACAAAGAGAGATAGAAAATGCAAGCCAAAAGGGGGACTTCAATAGCAGGTAATTGGGAAAATCAGGTTGGTGCTGGACACCAGGATGGGGGATTTCTAGAGTGTCTACAAGATGGCTTTTTAGAGCAGCTCGTGGTTGAGAATGATCAATTCTGGTTTGGATATTGTACAATAAGCCAGAATTGATTAGAGAGCTTAAGGTAAAAGAACCCCTGGGACAAGTGATCATAATGTGATCAAATCCACACTGAAATTTGAAAGTCAGATGTATCAGTATTCCAGTGGAGTAAAGGGAATTACAGAGGCATGAGAAAGGAGTTGGACAGAATTGATTGGAAATGAACACTGGCTGGGATAACAACAGAGAAGCAATAACTAGAATTTCTGGATGCAATTCGAAAGGCACAGGATATATATATATATCCCAGAGAAGATGAAGTACCCTAAAGGAAAGATTATGCAAATGTGGCTAACAAAAGTCAAGGCCAACATAAAAGCCAAAGAGACGACATATAATAGAGCTAAAATTAATGGGAAGTCAGAGGATGGGGAAGCTTTTTAACACCAACAGAAGGCAACTAAAGCCATTAAGGAGGTAAAGATGAAATACGAAAATAAGCTAGACAACAACTTTAAAGAGGATACCAAAAGTGTGGATATCAGGCTGCAGAAAAATGATGCTGGAGACATTGTCTAGGGGACAACAAAATGGCAGATGAATAGAATATGTATTCTCCAAAAGTCTTCATGGTGGAAGACATGAGCAATAAAGTGCAAATTCCAGGTTTCAGGGTCATGAGGCGTGTGCAGTTACCATTACTAGAGAGAAGGTTCTTGGGAAACTGAAAGGTCCGAAGGTAGATAGGTCACCTTGCCCAAGATGGTGTACTCTGCAGAGTTCTGAAAGAGGTGGCTGAAGAGATTGTGGAGGCATTAGTAACGATCGTTCAAGAATCTCTGGATTCTGGAATGGTTCCAGAAGACTGAAAAATTGCAAAAATCTCTCCACTCTTCAAGAAGGGAGAGAGGTATAAGAAAGGAAACAGAAGAAAGGCCAGTTAGACCTACCTCAATGGTTGGGAAGATGTTGGCATCAATTATTAAGGATGAGGTCTCGGGTTACTGTGAGGCACATGATAAAAAAGGCCATAGTCAGCATTGTTTCCTCAAGTGAAAATCTTGCCTGAGAAATCTGTTGGAATTCTTTGAAGAAATAATAAGCACGATAGTCAAAGGAGAATCAGTTGATGTTGTGTACTTGAGTTTTTTGAAGGCCTTTGACAGGGTCCCACATACAAGACTGCTCTGCAAGCTATGAGCCCATGCTATTACAGGAAATATTCTAGCATGCATAAAGGAGTGGCTGATTGTCAGGAGGCAAAGAGTGGGAATAAAAGGAACCTTTTCTGTTTGGCTTCCAGTGATTAGTGGTGTTTCACAGTCATCTGTGTAGGGACCAATTCTTTTTATGTTATATGTCAATGATTTGGATGATGGAATTGATGGCTTTGTTGCAAAGTTTGCAGATGATATGAAGAAAGGTGGAGGGGCAGGTAGTTTTGAGGAAGTAGAGAAGCTACAAAAGGACAAACAGATTAGGAGAATGGGCAAAGAAATGGCAGATGGAATACAGTGTTAGGAAGTGGCAGAAGGATGCACTTTGGTAGAAGAAATGAAAGGGAGAGAAAATGGAGAAATGGAGAGAAATACAAAAAACTGAAGTGCAAATGGACTTGGGAGTCCTTGTGCAGGATTCGCTAAATGTTAATTTGCAGGTTGAGTCTGTGGTGAGGAAGGTAAACGCAATGTTAGCATTCATTTCAAGAGGATGAGAATATAAAAGCAAGGATGTAATATTCTTTTGTAAACCAACAGTTATGATGTTCCCATCATTTAGCAATATTCCTTTTTCTCCTACACTGTTTCCCAGAGTATTCAGCAGCAGCTACCTTCTGACCTTCTGGTCTGTGTGCATAACTCTTCATTTTGCTTTGCATCTTTTCCTCCCTCGTTTCTTTAATATTACATTATAAATGAACTGCAATACAATTGTTTCATCTATGTCATTAATATCAATGATAATTACCTGAGGCAACAGAGGTGATCATTGCAGCATCCTCATGAAAAGTCTGTCAAACTGAATGTGACTCATGTATTCCACTCAGTCTCTTAACCAATTCTCCTGCTAATATTATCATCGACATCAAGAATTTCTCACGACCACATCCTTAATAATGGTTTATTGCAATTTCCCTCCAAATTATGGAAGTCAGGCTAACTGATCTACACTTCCCTCTTTGCTCATTTCCTCAGTTTTATCCAATAGTGGTTTTATATTTGCTACCTTCTAATCTCCTGGGTGTTCTCAAGTCGAGGAAATTGTGAAAGATCACCTCTAATGTATCCATTATCTCAACACCCATCCACTTTAGAATCTGAGAAGCAAGCTATCACACTTGTCAGCTTTCATTCCCAATTCCTTTTGCACTTCTCATTAAAATGAATTACTTAAGTACCCTACTTCCATTACACATTTGGTTTCCCATTATTACTAATAATTTTACAATGAATTCTAGTGATGATAGCAACAAAATCTTTAATATATCAGCCTTTTTTTTTTTAAAGTTTTCATTATAATTTCTCCCATGTCAGCTTTGTGATCCACAATTACGGTTGCTGCTTTTTGTCTTTTTGCAGGGTGCAGAACCTTTCCTTATATATTATTTTGAAGAGTAACCTCATTTTCTATGTTTGGCCTTTTAAGAACTTTTTTGACTATCTGTAAATGTTTTGCCAAAGCTTCCAGCCCTTCGGCTCACTATTCTTTGCAGCAAAGTCATAAGCCTTTTTAAATATAAAACTAACCTTAATATCTTTGGTTAGCCACAGATGGATTACTCCTCCATCTGAGTTCCTATTCCCCAGTGTAATGAGATTTGTTTAGAATTATGAAGTATTTTTTAAGTGTTTGCCATTGTTTGACTACAGGTAATATCCTTTCCAACTGTGCAGCTGCTGTTAAGTGGCCTGTAAGCTATTTCCAACTGTGGTTTTGTTTTAAGGGAATCAAGGGATTTAGTATTAACGCATAAAAGTGATGGGGGGAAGTGGGGTCAAATATCTTACTCCTACTTCCTTGTCTTATTTATTCTGTTCAAACAAACCTTTTGTGTTATCGAATTCTGCTTCCTGGTCTTCTGAGCCAGTATTATTTATTATTTCTGCCCTTGGGTCAACCTCTAATTACACTTTCCATGTCACCTGTCATTTCCATATATCAGGCACCTGGAATATTTCATCCCAACCTGGGTCACACTGCAACATTGTTTCTCTAATTGCTATTCAATTAGGTCCATTCTTCTTCATTTGTGTCATTAAATCACTTAAGTAGTTAAAATGCTTTGTGCACTTCGTTATTGCAGTTATATTTTTAAATATTATTCCATTTTTGTAATGACCAACTCTTGTTTTATTACTGTTTCTATCTCTTCCTGTCATGCACTTCTTTTACCTGAATTGTCACTTTGACGTATGAACTTGACCTGTCTTAAAATCTACAACTCTGCCTTCAGCTGAACTTTGTCAAGTTCCGCTAATCTTTTTAGGTTAAAGCCCTAGTTACATCACTAGTAAACCATTTTACTTCTGTGTTACTCCTCCCCAAGTTTAAACAATTCTCTACCCAATGATTTCTCACCAGTGATACTTTTCTACTTGATCAATAACTCTACATCCTCCGTCCACACCTCCCCACACAACTCCACATCTGTAAATTCAGATCCTTTCAGTCACACACAAACGTTATGTGGTCCAGCCAACACTCCTGTGTTACTATCATCATATTAGAAATCTGTGCTTTAGTTTCAACCGAGTTAATTCAACAGGAATTCCTTCTGTTTGATTTTGTTCTTATACAGTTCAAAGCAACAGAAACCTCTCATCCCACCATAGATTTTCTCCAACTAGGGTGTTATAATCATGGCACTTCACAAACAATACAGTCCATAGGCTTCCTCGTCACCCCTGTGGAGAGCAGCTTATTATGCAGCTCCCTTACCCGCTCTGTTTGAAGAGCATCTTGTACATGGGTATTGTGGTGGATTAGTCATGTTCTCATCCATAAAGATAGCAAACACTTGATTTCTGCTGGACAATGACTATGGCTGACACCTCAGTGTTATCGAATCCTCATTTCTGCTTGATGTACAGTCACATCATTCTGTTTCTAATTAGCAATCATTTCCAGACTACCACCTAACCTAATGAATGTAACTGGATCAAGCTGACTGAAAAATAGGGCACTGTGATAGCATAGTGGTTAGTGTGACACTATTCCAGCTTGGGGAGTTTGAGTTGGGAGTTCAATTCTGGCATCCTGTAAAACAAGTTTTGTAAGTTCTTTCCATGAGTGTGTGGGTTTCCTCCAAGCACTCCAGTTTCCTCCCACAGTTCAAAGGCATACTTGTTAGTAGATTAATTTGTAATTGTAAATTGTCCTGTGTAAGGCTATGGTTAAATAGATGGGTTGCTGTGAGCTCAGCTCATTGGGCTGAAAAGGCCTGTTACACACTGGTATCTCTAAATAAAACAAGTAACTCTATCATTCCTGATGCAGTCCAGCTAAGCAATTCTCAAGTGAAGCTCCTCAAGATGCAAAATTCTGTTTGCTCAAGAATTTACTGGTGACCCTCAATTCTCACATGCTACAGCTACAATGTACCACTTCCCTGCCATTCCAATTTTGGCACATAATCGAATGATATTAATCATGGAGTAAATGGGTATCAGGGAAAACAATTATTCTAACTGTTTGTCATAATTGACACAAATGAATTAAAACAAGAATCAACAGATGCTGGAAATCTGAAATAAAAACAGAAGATGCTGAAAGTTTGAAGTTAGGCAGCAGCTGTTGAAAGAGAAATGAAGAATGTCTAATGCTGTAGATCCCTCATCAGAGTTGGGAATGTAGTCAGGGAGGAATGAATGGGACAAGGGGAATATCACTATTAGGGCGATCCTGTTGTAAACAGAACTGACTCATAATGACAGAGGGAAGACTGAGAGTTCAGTCAGCTACTCCCTCTGTTTCTCGAGCAGGAGTGGGAGGTGGGAATCCTGTCTGTTGAATAGCTGGTCCATCATTGCTGGCAGAGGTGGAGGAAAACTTCAGAAGCCCTGCTGAAGACCTTTCTATATCAACTGCTGCATGTCAACTATTGAAGGTGGCTAGAGCCTTTGTTCCATCTAGGTCAAAGGGTCTGAGTCCCCATCAAATACTTCCCTCTGTGGGTTTAGTATCAGGAAACAGGTTCACTCTTACACTGACTGTTCAAGATTCTCCATCAGATCAATCCAGTTGCCTCACACCATGCATGCCACTTTCCATGTCTCCTGTCTAAAGCCCCTTCTGTGCAGTCTGCTGGTGCCAGTCCTGAGATTGCTCCAGTTCTCACATCAATGGTCTCTCAATGTATACTATCCATCAACTTCTGGACTCCCATTTGATTTGTGGCTGTCTCCAATACTTAGTGGATGGGTGGTTTATGGTTGTGGTGTCTCACCCATGATATTCTGGACCCATACCTGATCAGAGATTTCCACTGTCACCACCCAGATTGCCCTGAACTATCAGTGATGTAGGAAGGATGATCCCATTTTGCCTTGGTCTGATCACCAGAGAGCACCTGATTTATCAAGGCACTGATACTCCTCATCCCCTGACAATTAGTTGATTGTTTTCACCTGTGTCTTGTTTTAGTTAGTAGTGCACTAAGCCCCTTGTTATGTTTTCCCATTTAAATTCCCTTTGTTTTTTTTCTTGTCTGTGTTCAGTTTTGAGTTCACTTACCTTGAGTGTGTGGTGATTCTTGAGTCCCCTATAAACCCTTCTCAAGTATAGATCTTTTGTTCAGCTCAATCTTTGACTGGTCTCCTCTGCACTTGGGTCCACCTTGTCTATGTCACACTTCAAAGTCCACAGGGTTAAAGGTACTTAACTTCACCATAACAACTCCAGTTCCACCCAGCTTGGCAGCCACCTCTTGTTACACATTCAAAAATAATTGACTGCAGTAAAATGATTTAGACTTTTAATGAACACACAACATACTGCAAGTACAAATTGAGCCTAGTTTTATACAAGTAATTATCATGCAAAAGCAAGAATGTGTTACAAGGGGACATGGAGACTGGACCCAAATGCAGGACACAGGCACTGAAGTACTAGGGGCAGGACAGGAACAAGGATAGAACAAGATGGGGAGACTGTGGCATGCAAAGGTGATCCTGGGGTTCAGAGAGTTCATGGCAAAGGCAGGACCCTGGCTAGGCTAAAGGATGGGTCTATGAGACAAGGAATGTTAGGAGGATAGCTCCCTGGGCAGGCCACATTACTTCTGGGCAGGGCCCAGCCTCCCAGGCAGGAACACAGGGGCCTGGGCAAGACACAGAGCACCTGGGCAGGTTGCAGGGCACATCCTATCAGGAGAGGGGTAGGAAAGGGTCAGAGTGCCCCACCAGGCAAAGGCAGTCCAGCCTGCTTACCCAACAGAGGCAAGGGATCAGAAGGGAGCTCAGTCCAGGGTGACTACAAGAACAGACTTACAGAACTAGATGATTAACAGTGGGTGGTCAAAACAGGATAACCAAGCCTACAGGACAACCCCCAACTAGACTCAGTTCCAGAGCCCCTTATATACACCTGTCTGCCGATAGGTCTCAGGTGCACCTCCTTAAGCCAAGATGATCCTATTTGGACTTAAGGGTGAAAGGAGGGATGGCTACAAGACCTAGAGTCCGGAGTCCGCGGACCGGATCGAGACCCGGAATGCGGGCTCCAGACCGGACCATAACAGAGTGATAATGCACTTTGTGGTAGAATTTGATTTCTCTGGTAAATCAATGAAAGATTATTGAATAAAGCCAAAGACACAGAATGTAAGATCTCTTACTAACCTCCTTCATTCATCTTTCAACTAGAGAGCTCTGTATGCAGCAGATTTTCTCAACAACCTTAGCTGCACCCAATCAAAGTTATTGTCTTTATCCTATCCATTGCATTCCACATTATCTGCAATTGAAACCTGATTTTTTCATGATCCCAATTTTGATGAGGTGCCTTTGGCCTGAAATGTTATCTGTAGTTTGTTTTCCCTAGAGGCTACCAGATCTGCTGAGCATTTACAGTATTGCCGATTTTATCTCACACAAATGAAGAGATCTGTTGTTAGAAATGTCAAAATATTAAAACTAGGAACTGAAGTAGGCTATTGGGCCCTTTGAGCTTGTTTTGCCATTCAATGCAATCATGGCTGATCCTCTAACCAATATCAGATTCCTGCTTTTTCACCATACCTTTGATCCTTTTTCTGTCCAAATATTTCCAAAACTTTATCTAACCTCTTAAGTGAATTCAGTGATTCAACCTCAGCAACCTCCTGCCATAGAGAATTCCTCACATTTACTATTATAAGTGAAGAAATCTCTTCTCAACTCTAAATGTTTTATTCTGTATCCTGGGAATGGGACTATGTTCCAGAACACCCAATGAGGAGAAACATTCTTCTTGCTCCTTTCTGCTAAGTCCAATAAGAACTTAGTATATTTAGTATATTTCAATGAGATCCCCTCTCACCCTCTCATCTAAACACTAATAAATGCAATCATAGATAACCCAGTGTCTCCTTTTACAGAAGTCCTGATGATCTAGGAATCAATTTGATGAACCATCGCTGCACTCCCACTTTGGCAAATGCCTTTTTTTCTTGGGAAAGAAGACCAAGGCTACATACTGTACAGTGTTCTAAAATATCATCTTATCAACATTCTGTATAACTGTAGCAAATCATTCTTGCTCCTTTACTCAAAATCACTTGCATAAAGATCAACATATCATTTGAGTTCTTCACTGCTTGCTATATACAATTGTTTATTTTCAGTGGCAAGTGTACAAGGACACCCAGTTCCCTCAACGTATATATTTTCCAATTTATCACCAATAAATAATACTCTGCCTTTTGTTTTACATTCTGAAGAGATAATTTCACATTTAACCATGTTATTGTGTACATTTTCTCAACTTTGATAAACCACCTTGAAATGTCTTTGTGTCTATCTCATAGTGACAATTCAGCACAGCTTCTTGTCTTCCACAAGTATGGAAATATTGCATTTGGTTCCCTCATCCATATCATTGATGCATATTATGAACAGCAGGAGCCTAAGCACCAGTCCCTGCAGAACCACTGCATGTACTTGCCAACTACCTCAAGGTTCATGGACTTAACTGGAAACACTTTACATTTAATTCCCAACTCAGAAAATTCATTTTGATTCAAGAGAACCAAGATATCCAGAGAAATCACATCCTTGTTAACAGCTGAAACATTCAGATAAGATTTGTGACCTTAGCTGATCTATAATGCAGCCAGAGGAGATACAAGTAAACCAAATCATTTATTGTTAAATATATATAATTTAAACTTTGTAACTGACAATGATTGGAGTAAATTAATGGTTAATTCTGTTATTAATCACTAAATCTTAGAAAGGAATCCTGAGGCAAAACATATTTATTCCCACACAAATGCAAGGGACCAGCACAGGCTAATTGCCTAATTAGGAACAATCTTTTTACAGCTTGACTGCTTTGAGCAAAGTTACAATCCATCCTTTGTTTTTACTTTCTCCCATGTTCCTTTAATATTATTTTATTCAATGTGAATTGAATTGTGTTTGATTGTATCTTTGCCCAAACATTCTAATTTCTATAAATGCATTAAGGACTGGAATTTAATCAAGGACTCAAGAGGTTAAGCGGTTAAGATTAAAAGAGAAGCATTTTGCGGCAGTTTTTGGAGTTTGAAATGTGGCCAATCTGTGAACGGAAGCATGAGAAGGAGAGGCAGCTTCACAGTTCCACGATTGAAGATGAAAAGAGCAGTGCTTTGAGGTAGTTTTCAGAGTTTGAACTGCGGCCGATCAATGAATGGGATTCATTAGCAAAGGCAAATAAAAATAAAGTTGGGACATGCGGAACGACCGTTGATTGAAAGGGCCAGTGATAGAATGGGGAAGCTTTGGCTTTGGCTCAGCAGGCTTAGTTGAGATCAGGCTTGGGCGAGTATCTGTTAAGTTTCTTCTTCTTTATTTCATCGTTCTTCACCTATTAGTACGTAGTTAGTGCAGTGAGAATGGACCCAGGGGCTGTGTTGTATTCTTTATGTGAGATATCAGAATTCTGGGAGACCTCCAACCTCCTGGATAGCCACATCTACACCAGGTTCACTGAGCTGTAGCTTCTTAGGATATGTGTTAAGTAACTGGAGCTGCAGTTTGATGACCTTTGGTTCAGACGGGAGACTGAGGAAGTGATAGATAGAACCTGCAGAGAGGTGGTCACCCCTAGGGTGCAGGAGGCAGGTAAGTGGGTGACTGTCAAGAGAAGGAAGGGGAATTGGCAGTAGTACAGAGTACCACTGTAGCCGTTCCCCTCAATAATGTATACCAATTTGGATACCATTGAAGGAGACGACCTATCAAGAGGGAGCCATAGCTACCGTCTCTTTGGCTCCAGGGCTCAGAAGAGAAGAGAGATGAAGAGGACTGCAGTAGTGATAGGAGATTGCATAGTTAGAGGAATAGAGACGAGATTCTGTGGATGCGATAGAGACGCCCAGATGGTACGTTGCCTCCCAGATGCCAGGGTCCCTGCTGTCATTACATCTGGATATGGCCTGAGTGCAGAGAGAGAGTCACTGAAATGGGTCAATAGTTCACTGACTTCAGTGAGAACAATTGCAGAGTTTAAAGGGAAAGGGAATCAATAAACGCTAGACCAACAGGGGTGTTAACGAAAAATCTGAAACTAAAAGTTACATGCTAACACTACGGATGGAAGCAACAACTAAATAGTAAATGAATAGATAAACAAGAGAAAATATGCAGATGCTGGATACTGGAAGTTTAAGAAATCGATGTAAATGAATTCTGCTCTTTTACAGTGTCCATTGAAATGATAGTATTTTTTAACCAGACAAGGATGAGGGTAAGCAGAGAGCATAAATGTTGCTGTGCTTTTGGTCAAGTCTCAACCATAATGGAAAGAAGGGAATTAAATACCACCATAATGAAACAATAATTGGCTGGAATGTACAGATTCATAGGCACAATTGTAGAATTTGTTTCAAAGACTTCACAGCAGAGTATGTGGTTGTGATTGGGCTCCTCTCCCTAGGCACAGCTCCAGAGATGCCACAGAACAGTGCCCTCTGGAAGTCCCTGATGAGATATCTGTCCAGAATGTCATCGGCCAGGATCCAAGGATCCAGGATCCATGAGGTACTGGTCCTTACCCTGCAACAGGCGAGATGCCGAAACTGCCACGCAGCTTGGACCAGGGAATCATTCACCAAGCAGAAAGGAGGGGGGAGGTGAGGTGACTTAGAGCCAATGGGGAGGTCGTAACTGACTTGAACTAGGAAACTTGGTAGGTGTAATCTATACGAGGCCTTGTTGAAAGCATTTTCCACATAGCATGGAGCCAACTTGCGGCTCTCAACTTTCAGGAGAAGATCCCTCAATGGCAGCCAGATCCTCTCTCCTGGCTTGAGAGACCTCAACTATCAGAGGAGCTGGTCAGCCTGCCAGGCATGTTGTTTCTGAGTGTGCAGCAGAGAAGCCCTTGCATGTAGCATTGGATCCGGACAGGAACAGGAACAGTGACAGTGACAGGAACTCCCACATCAGTCTCCTGGGCAGGGAAGAGCAGTGGCAGGAATCCATTCTAACATTCAAAAGGGGATGTACAAGTGGAGGATAACTGGAGGTTATTGCTTTCAAACCAATTGAAAGCTCCAGGACAAGGAGTTGGAAGAAGCAAGGCAGGGCAGGGTTGCCTCCAACTCCTGATACACTCTATCAGTGTAGCCATTAGATTGTGTGTGGAAACCAAAGGCTGGCTATAGCTCAAAAAAGGCATCAGAAAGCCTTCCAGAAAAGGGATGTGAAACTGTGGTCATTGATCAGACACTATGTCCTGGGGGGACACAGTACAGCTTGAATAAATGGTTAACCATAAAAATCGTAGTCTCATGAGCTTAGGGAGGCCAAAGAAGTGGCAGCTTTGGAGAACTGATCCACAAAAACCAGAATGGTAGTATTTCCACTAGAAGGGGCAGCCCAGTGAGGAAATCTATTGAGAGGTGGGACCCGAGCAGATAGAGCACAAGCAACAGACTAGCAGGGCACTGGCATGATGTCTTGTTCTCAGCACAGGTGGGACAAGCAGAAGCAAACTCATGGTCATTCTGAGACATAGCAAAATGTCTCTTGATATTCCCCTGGTGTTAGGGCATATTCTGGAGTCATGGTATATAGCATATATTAATTTCAACAGCAGACAGTCTTCCTTCCTGAACGTGGATTGTAGTTTGAATTTAAAATGCAGCTCTGAACAATGGTCTTCCTGGAGCTGCATCTTGGGGAGTCGATTGCAAACAAAGAAACGTTTAATTGGACCTCAAATGCCTGCATATGTATGAATGCGGCTCAGAGTCAGTGGGAATTATCCTTCATTTTGCATGTCTGGAGTGTGGGTGTAAAGAGGGAGGTGTTTAAAATGATATGTAATTCAAAGGAAGCATTGTAGATACTGTAGAATTGTCCTGCTGTTACCTTTGATTTTTAGCATACAAAAATGTCACATAATATTAGATCAGGCAGGCCTCTTCTTCCAAGAGTGTCTCCTGTATGGTTCCTGTTTGTTTGGCACCAACTTTAGTCTCTTTCTGGCGACTTTGTTCACAGTCACAACACTGGGTGCGTTGCATTTCCAAATGGCCAACCAGACAGGAGGAGTGACCCCATTCCAACACTTCTGACTGCACTGTAGCGGGGACAAACATCCACTTGTGAGGTCCCCCATCTGGGCCTGGATCCAAATGTTGAACAGCCTTCACCTTTGCCTCTATTCCCCAGATCACCACAGGAGGAATGTACAAGCAATGTAGTATGGGCTCTGGATCAGCATTGTCTTCAGACCATTGGCCTTGGTATTCTTGCTGCATGGATAATGGGTGAGGATGAATTTAAACTGGGTAAAGAAGAGAGCCCAATGAGCTTGAAAGGAGCTGAGTCTCTTACTGTCCTGAATGTAGGAGAGGTTCTTGTGATCTGTCCATTCCAAAAAGGATGCTCTTTCTCCTCCAACCAGTGTCGCCATTCTTCCAGGACTTCCTTGACAGCCAGACGTTCTTGGTTCCTAAAATTATTCTTGGTCAGAGTCAAGCAACGGGAAAGAAAGGCACAATGATATAGCTGGATATTCACTGAAGAGCGCTGAGAGAAGACATCTGATGCATCCACCTTGACGATGAAAGGCCAGGACAGGTCTGGGTACTACCGCACTGGGGCAGTAGTGAAACGTAGCTTAAGCTCTGAGAATGCTTGGTCTGCTTCGTTTATCCAGTGGATCCTGCGAACGTATTCCTGTATTCCTGACATTTAAGCTGAAATTTTGGCTGAAGCAGTGATAAAAGTTGGCAAACCTAATGAAGTGTCACATCTGTTTGATCATATATTGTTTGGGCCATACCATGACTACTTGAACTTTCCTCAGGCCGTCTGAACTCAGTACTTGGTCCAAAAGTGACACCTGGTCTTTATGGAACCAACACTTCACTGGCTTGGCATACAGGCTAGTCTTAAGGAGCTGCCTGAGAACCCTCCGAATATGTTCCTGGTGAGAGTGGGAACAGATCAGAGTGTCGTGCTGGGTGACGAAGAAGAGGGTGAAGACAGATGGTGGTCCAAATAGTAGGAGGCTCAAGACATTCTTTCTCTGTGACACTGGAATAGCCAGATTAATCAAGTCATCCAAACTGCCCTGCTTGTCATGGACAGTGATCTTGTGGTGGACCCTTCTGTTCAGTCCATGCTGGAAGGCAGTGATGAGGGATCTTTCATTCCATCCCATCTCCACTGCAAGTATGCGATATTTAACTAGATAGTTAAATGTCTCTCATCATCCTTTTACCTTGGCACAGGTCTAGGAGTTGGTGGGCAGCATCCCGTCCCCATATTGGAAGATCAAAAACTCTGCTCAATTTGCCAATAAAATGGTGTAACAAGTGAGCTGTGGAGCAACCTATCTCCTGTAAAGTGTTGAATAGGCAGAGTGGAGATCCATCCAGCAGATTGACCATATACGCCAGTTTACATACATCATCAACAAACTGACCAGGGTGGGTTTGGAAAATCAGCTTACAGTGGGTAATGAAATCCTTACAGCCATTGAGGTCAACAGAGTATCTGCCCAGTTCTACCTCTGATACAGTCACAGGAGTCAGGGCATTAGTGGCTGAGGTCACTGGGGCAGCAGAAAAGAAAGATCTGTGAGATGCTGGGAGTGGAACGGATGCAGCCAAAGGCTGGTGAATTGCATTTTTGAAAAAGTTAATGACTGTTGGCTGTAAGTTCATGAACTGCAGCTGTGAGAGGAGAAATTGCTGTCACTTGATTCCATTTGTCAGCGGTAAGCTGTTGTACTGATGCTGCGAAGGATGACATCAGTTCCTCCAGCTGAGACCTGGCTCACTGAACCAAAATTATCTCCCGTATTGCTTCAGTCACTTCTACCAATGCAGATTCGATCACCTGTAGCTTCTCCTCTATCTAAGATGTGGTCAACAAGACTAGAATGAAGAGAAGGGAGTTAAGTACCACAATAATGAAACAATAATTATCTAGAAAGTGCATATTCATGAGTACAATTGTTGAATCTATTGGGCAGCCCACCTACGTGGGCGCATAGACTCCACAACAGAGTTTGTGGTTGTGACAGCCAGGATCAGGGATGCCACGGCTCGGATCCACAGCATTCTAAAAGGGGATGGTGAACACCAATGGCATAGGTAGGAAAGGTGAGGAGGTCCTGAAGTGAGATTACAGAGAGCGAAATAGAAAGCTGAAAAGCAGAAACGCTGGGTTCATAACCTCTAGATAGTTGCCTGTGCCATACACCGGTGAGGGTAAGAATAGGATGATTTGGTAGATAAGCTCTTGGCTGAGCAGCTGGTGCAGGGGCAGGGGTTAAGATTCGAGATAACTGGGATCGTTTTTTAGGGAGGGTAAAAAGGGATGGATTACACCTGAACCTGAAGGGGACCAATATCCTTGTGGTGTGGTTTGCTAGAGCTTTTCAGGAGGGTTTAAACTGATTTGGCAGGGGGCTGGGAACTGGAGTGACTGAGCTGAGGATGGGTCATTTAGCTTACAAAATAGAGGCAGTGTGTAGTAAGACAGCTAGCAAGGAAAAGCTAATGATAGGGTAAAACTGCAGCCAATGGAATGAGTTGCAATATAAAAGGGGACAAATTTGAAAAGGGTGATGAATACAGGACTGAAGATGTTCTTCTATTTGAATGCACACAGTATGTAGAATAAAGTAGATAAACTTGTAGCACAGTTAGAGGTTGGCAAGTATGACAATATGAGCCTCACTGAGTCATGGCTGAAGATTATAGGGGGAGCTTAACATCTAAGGATACACATTGTATTGAAAGGACAGGCAGGTAGACAGAGTGGGGGGATGTGTGTCTCTGCTGCAAATAAGTGAAATCAAATACTTAGAAAGAGGTGACGTAGGATTGAAAGATGTGAAATCTTTGTGGGTGGAGCTAAGAAAGTGCAATAATAAAAAGACCCTGATGGGAGTTATATGTAGACCTCCAAACTATAG
Source organism: Hemitrygon akajei (assembly GCF_048418815.1). Taxonomy (NCBI): domain Eukaryota; kingdom Metazoa; phylum Chordata; class Chondrichthyes; order Myliobatiformes; family Dasyatidae; genus Hemitrygon; species Hemitrygon akajei. The sequence goes on from NC_133133.1 coordinate 43,728,327, forward strand.
CGAAGATGTGGCTACAAATTACAGAAGGAGATAGAAAAGCCATGTTAAATGACAATGTTACAATAGTCATTGGGGATTTTAATATGCAGGCAGATTGGAAAAATCAGGCTAGTGCTGGATTCCAATGGAGAGAATTTGTAGAGTGCCTACAAAATGGCCTTTTAGAGCAGCTCGTGGTTAAGCCCACTCAGAGATCAGCTATTCTGGACCGGGTGTTGTGCAATGAACTGGAATTGATTAGAGAGCTTAAGGTAAAGGAACCCAGAGGGAACAGTGATCATAATATGGTAGAATCCATTCTGCAATTTGAGAAGGGGAAGCTAAAGTCAGATGTATCAGTATTAGAGTGGAGTGAAGGGAATTACAGAGGCATGAGAGAGGAGCTGGCCAATGTTGATTGGAGGGGGATACTAGCAGGGAAAATGTCAGAGCAGAAATGGCTGGAGTTTCTAGGAGCAATTCAGAAGGTGCTAGATAGATACATCACAAAGAAGAAGTACTCTAGAGGCAGAAGGGGGCAACTGTGGTTGACAAGAGAAGTCAAAGCCAACATAAAAGCAAAAAAGAGGGCATATAATAGAGCTGGTGGGAAGTTAGAGGATTGGGAAGCTTTTAAAAACTGACAGAAGGCAACTAAAAAGTCATTAAGTAGGAAAAGATGGAGTACAAAAGATATCAGACCACTGGAAATGATACTAGACAGGTAGTAATGATACTAGACAGGTACAAGGAAATGGTGGAGGAACTGAAACATAGAAACATAGAAAATAGGTGCAGGAGTAGGCCAATTGGCCCTTCGAGCCTGCACCACCATTCAGCATGATCATGGCTGATCATCCAACTCAAAACCCTGTACCTGCTTTATCTCCATTCCCCCTGATACCTTTAGCCACAAGGGCTATATCTAACTTCCTCTTAAATATAGCCAATGAACTGGCCTCAACTGTTTCCTGTGGCACAGAATTCCACAGATTCACCACTCTCTGTGTGAAGAAGTTTTTCCTCATCTCGGTCCTAAAAGGCTTCCCCTTTATCCTTAAACTGTGACCCCTCGTTCTGGACTTCCCTTGAATAAGTACTTTAGATCATAAGACCCTAAGATATAGGAGCAGAATTAGGCTATTTGGTTCATCAAGTCTGCTCAGCCATTTCATCATGGCTGATCCAATTTTCCTCTCAGCCCCAACTTTCTGCCTTCTCCCCATATCCCTTCATACCCTGACCAATCAAGAATCTATCAACTTTAAGCCTTAAATATACATAAAGACTTGGCTTCCACAGCTGTCTGTGGTAAAGAATTCACAGGTTCACCCCTCTCTGGCTAAAGAAATTTCTCCTTATATCCATTCTAAAAGGACACCCCTTTATTCTGAGGCTGTGTCCTCACCATAGACTCTCTCCATATCGACTCTGTCATTGTTTTTGACCATTTGATTGGTTTCAATGAATCACCCTCATTTTTCTGAATTCTAGTGAATACAGGCCTAGAGCTATCAAACATTCTTCATATGAAAAGCCATTAAATTTCGTGAATCTCCTTTGAACTCGCCCAGTTTCAGCCCATTCTTTTTAAGATAAGGGGTCCAAATCTGCTTACAATACTCCAAGTGAGGCCTCACCAGTGCTTGATAAAGTCTCAACATTACATCATTGTTTTTATATTCTAATCCTCTAGAAATGAATGATAACATTGCATTTGTCTTCCTCACCACACTAACCTTTAGGGAATTCTGCACAAGTATATATTGGAACCTCAGTTGTTTACAATATATATTAATGATTTAGACGAGGGTATTAAATGCAGCATCTCCAAGTTTGCGGATGACGCAAAGCTGGGCGGTGGTGTTAGCTGTGAGGAGGGTGCTAAGAGGATGCAGGGTGACTTGGATAGGATAGGTGAGTGGGCAAATTCATGGTAGATGCTATTTCATGTGGATAAATGTGAGGATATCCACTTTGGTTGCAAGAACAGGAAAACAGATTATTATCTGAGCGGTGGCTGATTAGGAAAAGTGGAGGTGCAATGAGACCTGGGTATCATTGTACACCAGTCATTGAAGGTGGGCATGCAGGTACAGCAGACGGTGAAAAAGGCAAATGGTATGTTGTCATTCATAGCAAAAGGATTCGAGTACAGGAGCAGGGAGGTACTACTGCAGTTGTACATGGCCTTGGTGAGACTGCACCTAGAGTATTGTGTGCAGTTTTGGTCCCCTAATCTGAGGAAAGACATTCTTGCCTTAGAGGGAGTACAAAGAAGGTTCACCAGATTGATTCCTGGGATGGCAGGACTTTCATATGAAGAAAGACTGGATTGACTAGGCTTATACTCGCTGGAATTTAGATTGAGGGGGGATCTTATTGAAATGTATAAAATTCTAAAGGGATTGGACAGGCTAGATGCAGGAAGATTGTTCCCGATGTTGGGGAAGTCCAGAACGAGGTGTCACAGTTTAAGGATAAAGGGGAAGCCTTTTAGGACTGAGATTAGGAAAAACTTCTTCACACAAAGAGTGGTGAATCTGTGGAATTCTCTGCCACAGGAAACAGTTGAGGCCGGTTCATTGGCTATAGTTAAGAGGAAGTTAGATATGGCCCTTGTGGCTAAAGGGATCAGGGGGTATGGAGAGAAAGCAGGTACAGGGTTCTGAGTTGGATGATCAGCCATGATCATACTGAATGGTGGTGCAGGCTCGAAGGGCCGAATGGCCTACTCCTGCACCTATTTTCTATGTTTCTATGTTTCTACTCCCAAGTATTTTTTTTGTATTTTCTCTCCATTTAGAAAATACTCAACCATTTGATTTCTTCTACCAAAGTGCACAATCATACAAGTCCTGAAACTGTATTCCATCTGCCATTTGCATGCACAATCTCCTAATCTGTTTAGGACCTTCTGTACCCTTTCTACTTCATATTATCTGCAAACGTTTCAACAAAGCCATCATTCCATCACCCACCTATAACATAATAAGCATCAGCTCCAACACAGCCCCTATGGAACACCACTAGTAATTGGCAACCAGCCATAAAACACTTCCTTTATTTCCACTCCTTGCCTCCTGCCAATCAGCCACTTCTTTATCCATGCTAGAACTTTTTCTGTAATACCATGGGCTCATAGGTTGTCAAGCAGCCTCATATGTGGCACCTTGTCAAAGGCCTTCTGAAAATCCAAGTACATAACATCAACTGGTTTTCCTTTGTCTATCCTGCTTGCAATTCCAACAGATTTATCAGGCAAGTGTTTCCCTTGTGGAAACCATGCTGACTATGGCCTATTTTTTCATGTGCCTCCAAATACCCTGAGACGTTATACTTAAAACTCAACTCCAACATCTTCGCAATCACAGAGGTCAGACTAACTGGCCTATAGTTTCCTTTCTTTCCCTTCTTGACGAGTGAAGTGACATCTGCAATTTTCAGACTTCTGGAACTATTCCAGGATCTAGTGATTTTTGAGCAATCATTACTAATGTCTCCACAATGTCTTTAGCCACCTCTTTCAGAACTCTGGGGTGTACACAGTCTGGTCCAGGTGACTATCTACCTTCAGACCTATCAATTTCCAAACAACTTCCTCTCTAGTTATGGTAACTTCACATACTTTATGCCCCGATACTTGGAACTTACACCATACTGCTAGTGACTTCTACAGTGAAGACTGATGCAAAATACTTAATCAGTTAGTCCACCTTTTTCTATCAGTCTTCATTGTGGAAGGCACCAGCAGTACACTGGAAGTTTAAGATTGTCAAGGGCAGACATGACTGAAGTTGCTTTTTCTATGGAGAAGGTGCTTTGAAAACTGAAATGTAGGTAAATCACCCGGTGCACACCCCAAGTTCAAACACGTATCTCATCTCCGCACACGTTTCGAGTACTTAAGCCAAAACGGGTTGATAATTAAACCTGCTAAATTCCAGTTTGTGTTGTCAACCATTGACTTTCTCGGCCTTGGCATCTCCACAGAAGGTGAGACACCCCTCCCATCAAAAGTAGCCGATATTATGGATTTCCCACCACCCTGCACTACAAAAAGACGACCGGAGACTTAAGGTATGGTAAATTTCTATCACTGCTTCATTCCACAAGCTGCTGAATTTATGCTCCCCATCTAGTGCACTTGCAGTCAATACCCCTGCTCAGGAGCTTGACTGGTTAGTGGACATGATCAGGGCATTTGATGATACCACATGAGTTCTCTCTAGTGTGACCCTATTGATGCTATCTGCTGTGAAGCGGCCCTGCTTCACACTGCACCCATAGCCATTACTACTGATGCCTCAGCCTATATGTAGAAACACAGAAAACCTACAGCACAATACAGGCCTTTTGGCCCATGATGCTGTGCTGAATATGTACTTACTTTAGAAATTACCTATAGCCCTTTATTTTTCTAAGCTCCATGTACGTATCCAACAGTCTCTTAAAAGACCCTATTGTTTCCACCCCCACACCATTGCTGGCAGCCCATTCCACGCACTCACCACTCTCTGCGTAAAAGAACTTGCCCCGACATCTCCTCTGTACCTTAAAACTGTGTCCTCTTGTGTTAGCCATTTCAGCCCTGGGAAAAAGCCTCTGACTATCCACATGATCAATGCCTCTCATCATCTTGTACACCTCTATCAGGTCACCTCTCATCCTCTGTCACTCCAAGGAGAAAAGGCCAAGTTCACTCAACCTATTCTCATAGGACATGCTCCCCAATCCAGGCAACATCCTTTTAAATCTCCCCTGCACTCTTTCTATAGTTTCCACATCCTTCCTGTAGTGAAGTGCCCATAACTGAGCACAGTACTCCAAATGGGGTCTAACCAGGGTCCTATATAGCCATAACATTACCTCTCTGCTCTTGAACTCAGTCCCATGGTTGATGAAGGCCAATGCACTGTATGCCTTTTTAACCACAGAGTCAACTTGTGCAGCAGCTTTGAGTGTCCTATGGACTCGAATCCCAAGATACCTCTGATCCTCCACACTACCAGGAGTCTTACCATTGATACTATTTTCTTCCATTGTATTTGATCTACCAAAATGAACCACCTCACACTTATCTGGGTTGAAATCCATCTGTCAACTCTCAGCCCAGTTTTTCATCCTATCCATGTCCCACTGTAACCTCTGACAGCCTTCCTCTTTATTCACAACACCCCCAACCTTTGTATCATCAGCAAAATTTCTAACCCATCCCTCCACCTCCTTGTCCAGGTCATTTATAAAAATCACGAAGAGAAGGTGTCCTAGAACAGATCCTTGAGGCACACCACTGGTCACCATCCTCCATGCAGAATATGACCCATCTACAGCCACTCTTCGCTTTCTGTGGGCAGGCCAATTCTGGATCCACAAAGAAAGGTCCACTTGGATCCCATGCCTCCTTACTTTCTTAATGAGTCTTGCAAGGGGTACCTTATCAAATGTCTTTTGATCCAGATCAAATCCAGATACACTACATCTACTGCTCTACTTTCATCAGTGTGTTTAGTCACTTCCTCAAAAAATTCAACAAGGCTTGTAAGGCACAATCTGCCTTTTACAAAGCCATGCTGACTATTTCTAATCATATTATGCCTCTCTAAATGTTCATAAATCCTGCCTTGCAGGATTTTCTCCATTAACTTTCAACCTTTCGTAAGCTTTTCTTTTCTTCTTGACTAGATTTACAACAGCCTTTGTACATCACAGTTCCTGTACCCTACCATCCTTTCCCTGTCTCATTGGAATGTACCTATGCAGAACATCACACAAATATCCCCCGAACATTTGCCACATTTCTGCCATACATTTCCCTGAGAACATCTGTTTCCAATTTATACTTCCAAGTTCCTGCCTGATAGCTTGTTATTTAGAAAATATAGTGTTACGTTCCCCAGTAACCGGGTAGTTTTTCCAACAAAGATAGATGGAGCCACCGAAGCCTGATGCTACTATTTTCAAACGTTTTTATTTATAAAGGGGCACAAACGTATGGTTAATACAAAACATTCAGATCATATACGTCGTCACAACTCAATCTAAAGCACAGGTATAGTAATAATCAGAAATAAGCTCTACAGTTGTCTAGGGGTAATGTAGATATATATTGTTTACTGGATAGTTAAAAGTCTTTTTGCGGTCACTGCAGTTCCACCAGCCGCTGTTGGTTGTGGTGTCGCGTTGGTGCACTTTTGTTAGAAAGAGAGAGAGAGAGAGAGATGTCATTAAACAGCTTCACCTGCCCGGGTCCCTACGGAGCACCACCGTGGAATCAGAAGAGCAGGCTTCCCGGTTGTTAGTTAAAAGCGATTGTCCGTGATTCCATCCACAGACTCCCGATCCGGAGTCTAACGCACGTGGCTTCCTTCAGAATGGCGTCCCGCTCCGACGGGAAGCACTATCGTGTCTTCTTCGTGTGTCTCCTTGGTGCGTCTGGCGCCCTGCCTCGGCAGCCCACCTTTTATCTGGACTGGCAGGGTTGTAGATGTCCATCAGGGTAGGGAGGCGAGGCAATCCTTCCCCCATCACCCATCTCACATTGCCCTGAGATTTTGCACGTAGGCCAATTCCTTATCCCACAAAGGTGTCTCCCAAGACAATGGCTATGTCCGAGGCTTTTGTCTTGTTGAGCGACCAGCCCACTTTGCCCGAGGGCTTTACACGTGGTTTTCATGAGACAATAGTCAAAGAGTCGCTTTATTCTGCTTCCCTGGGGAATGTGGTCTTCAGCACGTCTCCCTCTCTCTCTTGGGTCATTTGACCCCCCCTTGACTAGGGCTGTTGCGAATCTCACAAAGGAGGGGGCTGGGGTCATAACAATAGAAACATAGAAAACCTACAGCACAATACAGACCCTTCAGCCCACAAAGTTGTGCTGAACATGTCCCCACCTTAGAAATTACTAGGGTTACCCATAGCCCTCTATTTTTCTAAGCTCCATGTACCTATCCAAAAGTCTCTTAAAAGACCCTATTCTATCCACCTCCACCACCATTGCCAGCATCCCATTCCACGCACTCACCACTCTCTGCATAAAAAACTTACCCCTGATATCTCCTCTGTACCTACTCCCCAGCACCTTAAACCTGTGCCCTCTTGTGGCAACCATTTCAGCCCCGGGAAAACGCCTCTGACTATCCACCCGATCAATGCCTCTCATCATCTTATACACCTCTATCAGGTCACCTCTCATCCTCCTTCACTCCAAAGAGAAAAGACCAAGTTCACTCAACCTGTCTTCATAAGTCATGCCCCCCGATCCAGGCAACATCCTTGTAAATTTCCTCTGTACCGTTTCTATGGCTTCCACATCCTTCCTGTAGTGAGGTGACCAGAACTGAGCACAGTACTCCAAGTGGGGTCTGACTAGGGTCCTATATAGCTGCAATATTACCTCTCGGCTCCTAAATTCAATTTCACGATTGATGAAGGCTAATACACCGTATGCCTTCTTAACCATAGAGTCAACCTGTGCAGCTGCTTTGAGCATCCTATGGACTTGGACCCCAAGATCCCTCTGATCCTCCACACTGCCAAGAGTCTTACCATTAATACTATATTCTGCCTTACTCCAATTAAACACTTTCCTAACTTGCCTGTTCCTATCCCTCTCCAATGCTAGGTTAAAGGAGATAGAATTATGATCACTATCTCCAAAATGCTTTCCCTCTGCGAGACCTGACACTTGACCAGGTTCATTTCCCAATACCAAATCAAGTACAGCCTCTCTTCTTGTAGGCTTATCTATATATTGTGTCAGGAAACCTCCTGAACACACCTAACAAACTCCAACCCATCTGAACCCCTCGCTCCAGGAAGATGCCAATCGATATTTGGTAAATTAAAATCTCCCATCACCACGACCCTGTTATTATTACACCTTTCCAGAATCTGTTTCCCTATCTGCTTCTTGATGTCCCTATTACTATTGGGAAGGTCTATAAAAAAACACCCAGTAGAATTATTGACCCCTTCCTGTTGCTAGCTTCCACCCACAGAGACTCAGTAGACAATCCCTCCATTTTCTGAAGCCATGACTCTACCTCTGATCAGCAGATACTGTGGGAGCTGTGTGTGGACGGTTGGTCAGAGATGAGAGGCAGTTGCCTGACTTCTTCAGCCAGCAGCTCTGCCCTCCTGAAAGGAAGCACAGCACATTTGACCGCAAGCTTCTCGCTCTATCTGCTTGTCTGCCATTTTAGTTTTCATCTAGAGTGTCAACATTTCACAGTGTTCGTTAACCACAAACCCCTCGTGCAAGAAATGGCCAAAATTTCAGCAATGTCACCTGACTTACATATCCAAGTTCACAAATGATATATAACATATCAAGATGAAAAATAATACTGTAGCTGATTGCCTCCTCCGGCCAACCTTTGAGGCCATACACCCAAGGTGGTCCATGCCAGCATGGCAGCCGACCAAGTTACTGACCCACAGGTTTACCAGACAGTAGTCATGGGCCTACAGTTGGCTGACATTAAATTCGGGGAAGTTTCTCTCCTGTACTATGTCCCAACCAGTCATCATTGCCCCATCATGTCCACAAGCTGGAGGCGGACTGTTTTTGACTCTATACATGGCTTCTCACCTCTGGGCCAGAAGGCCTCACAGAAACTGGTTGCACTAACGTTTGCTTGGCATGGTCTCAGTAAGGACATGCATAATTGGACCGCAGCTTGCATGGAGTGCCAGTGAGCAAAGAATTAACCATTATGTACATACAGGCACCATTGGTACCTTGTGCAGTCCCTGAGCAATGGTTTGACCATGTCAATATGGACCTTGTTGGTCCTCTTCCCCCCTCCCGTGGTTACCATGATGGACCGTACTATTGGGTGGCCAGAGGTCTTCCCTCTAAAATCAACAGTGGCCGCAGACATGTGCCGGGCATTCATCAGCACCTGGGCTTCTTGGTTTGACCACGGTCCCCAGTTCATTTCAGACCTCTGGGCTGTGATGGCCCAGGGCCTCAGCATCAGGCTACTTCACACCACGGTGTATCAGCCACAGTCCAATAGCCTATTCAAGCAGTCTCGCCACTCCTTACAGTCTGCTCTGAGGGCTTCCCTGATTTATGAGTGTTGGTATGATCATCTCCCATGAACCCTGCTGGGACTCAGAACAGCTCCAAAAGAGGACCCACAGGCATCTGTGGCTGAGTTCATATATGGACAGCCATTACGTGTGCCAGGTAATTTAATTCCTGACACCACAACTGCCTGGTCACCCTCTGAACAGCGTTCCACCCTCCTCAGTAAATTCAATTCCTTTACACATATTCCTACCTCACAACATGGCGTATAGGACTCCCGAGTTTCTGCTGACCCACATTCCACTTAGTTTTTTTGTCTGCAATGCTGCACACCAGCACTCCTTTAGGCCCCCTTACGATGGCCCGTTCCATGTTTTGGAATGGGAGAAAAGACTTTTATCATAGATAAGAGGGGTAAGCCTGAACTTATTTTGGTAGATCACCTTAAGCCGGCCCACCAAGATTTGGATTATTCTTCTGCCGTGCCCCTGATATCACAACATGACCATGAGTGTGTCAGTGCACCTCTGAATGGGCTAGAGGCACCTGCGGTTCCACCATCCATGGAACACAGGGCCTGACCCAGGCTCGGACAGGTTCACAATGCCGGATTTAGTGAATTCTGGGGGGTGGGGGTGCTGTGTAGGGTAACGTCGTTGGTAGAAATGTGCAATTCACAACCACCAACATTGAATTGTCACTTTAAGAGGCTGGTCTGACATGATGGCATTATTTCATAGATCTGTTGCGTGATTTTGTGTTTAGGTTTTAGAGTTCAATAAGTTGTCGTTAAATTTAAAACGCCTCACTTCATTTTATTTGCGCAAACCTAAAGGAGTCCCGTGCAGGATTCTCCGAACGTTGATTTGCAGATTGATTAAGTAGTAAGGAAGTCAAAAACAATGTTAGCATTCACTTCGAGATGACTAGAATATAAAAGCAAGGATACAATTTTGAGGCTTGATAAGCCACCGGTGAAGCCTCACTTGGAGTACGTATTGAGAACGGTGTTGGGCCCCTTATCTAAGAAAGGACATGCTGACTTTGGAGAGGGTTGAAAGGAGTCTCACCATAATGATTCTGGGATTGAAAGGCTTATCATATGAGGAGCGTTTGAAAGCTTTGGGCCTCTACTCACTGGAATTCAGAAGAATGCAGTGGTGGGGGGAGGTGGGGTAGATCTCATTGAAATCTATCGAATGTTGGAAGGCCTTGGTAGAGTGGATGTGGGGAGGATGTTTCCTATGGTGGGGTAAATCTAAGACCAGAGAGCACCGCCTCAAAATAGAGGGACATCCATTTAGAAAGGAGATGAGGAGTGATTTCTTTAGCCAGGACTGGTGAATCTGTGGAATTTGCTGCTACAGGTGGCTGTGGAGGCCAAGTCTTTGGGTATGTTTAAGGCAGAGGCTGATACATTCTTGATTAGTCAGGGCATGTAGGGTTATGGGTAGTAGGCAGACGATTGGAGCTGAGATGGAAATGGATCTGTCATGATCAAATAGTGGAGCAGACTCGATGGGCCAAATGCCCTCATTCTGCTCCTATACCTTATGGTCTGAATGTTATAAAATAAATTTAGTTTTGATTGATCTGCTTTTGCCATTAACTTTTAAATGTGATCACTGGCCCAACGAGATCCTCTATACCACCAACTTCCTCTACCAGTGATAATTTCTTTTCACCTTAAGCAGGTTTATTGTCGTAATGAACATCTTTCAGATTTAAAAAAAGGAACAGTGAGAACCTGTGTACCTCTCAGTTCCCTCTGACTTTGAATCCTACTCAGCCAGTTCCCCAAATTTTTCAGCAAAAATGGATGCTTCCTCTACTGTAAATTTTGGCACATTTATGAGTGATGAGCTGATCAAACGTTTTAATTTACCTCTACTGTAGCTGGTCTCCACAGTAGTTACAGATCTCATGGCTTCAATCTGTGCTATTGCAATATTGCTTTTGATACGATAGATATTAAGATATGATCTCATCCACAGCATTTTTTTTGGTTATTTAACGCTATGCCTTCTGTAAAACCTACAAACCAATACAACCATCAAACATATTTTCCCTTTACTCTCCGATTCCTAGAAACACTTGATAGTCATCACGGGCTTTATGAGGCAATGGGCGTGTTATTGTGCTCTAGCAGTCTTGCCTCTGGACAATGGGACCACACTATTAGACATGCTGCTGCCTCTCACACTGCCAATATAGGACAGACTGCACTGACCTTCAGAGCTGAAAGCAGAGAGTGTGTGTTAAAACACAGATGGTAATTACGGGAGTGCACGGAGCATGGAGCCTCTGACAGCAAGCCCATGTCATCCAGCTCACATATCAGGAGAACTGTCAGCGGTGAACTCAGGTCACTTCTCTACATTTCCCCATCACAGAATACATAGGTTTAATATTCAGGCAAACACTACAAGGACACAGTTCACTCATAATTTCCTCAGTATAATTTATATCACTGTTGAATCTTAAAAATGAAGTGTTACATCTGTTACTGACTTGTAGTAAGAGGTGCTCAGAAACTTCCAAGATAAGAGTGTTTGCATATCAACTGGTAAAAGCATTAGGGTTAAATTAAAATAAAATGGAAACAGCTAAACAAGCAGGAACTACAGACACAGCATTTCAATTATGCTGCTGTGCTTGCACTCTATGGAATGAAATGATAAAGGGAAATATGCAAATTGGTGATGATATGCAGAAATTTCCCGATAATAGTGCGATCATTCAACAAAGGGGTGTACATTTTGTGAAGAAAAAGCACCTGGAGAATAATGTGCCATATTTCAGACAGGAGTTTTCCGAAAACATTTCACTCCGATGATTACCCTAAGATCTCCTCAAAATTGACGTGATTATAAGGCAAACATTAGACTAATGCGTCAAATAAAACATTGCTTTTGTTAATTCATCAATTTAAATATCACTAGCTGTTAATTCAGATGACTATAATGTAGCGCTTGTTAGCATATCAAATCAGAATGTATTACCTGCTAATGTACCAAAATGGAATGTATTGCCTGTTAATTGGTCAGAGTAAATGCAGAGCCCATTATGTTATCAAGCTGTATTGGCATTCCTCTTAATATTGCATACTATAATGTATTTATCATTAATTTGGCACACAATTGTCACCAAGAGATTCAGCTGAGTTAATGACAACACAGGCAGATTCACACTACTCTTACATTGAAACTAAAATGTATAATTTTTTAGAGCCAATACATCTCAGTGTAGTACATGATAATATAGCTTTATGTAATTCTTGTTAACATATTGGATATTAATACAGTACCTAATAGCAAATGGTCTATAACACTGATAATTATAAAATACATTTAATATAACACAATACATTTAGTGTCTGCTAACAGAATACATTTGATATAGTTCTTGTTAAAGAAATATGCCAGTATATGGTACCCACTGAATGCATTGTAATTCAACATCAGTAAACATGGATTGTAATCTATTACCTGTTTATTTTATTTCTCTCGGACTATGGACTGGCAAGGTTGTCCATTTCTCTTGATAAGTAAACCATTCTTATAAACTTAATCAAAATAGTGAAAACCCTCCCAAAGTACAAATGGCAAGGAAATTGCAGTAATTTAACCCCACTATAACGCTGGAATAGCATAAATGTACTAGTATTGCATTTTAAATAAGATTAACAGTAATATAATTCTAACATAACATATAAAAGAAAAAAGGCTTATGCAGTGTTTAATATAACTTTAAAATATACCAAAATAATTTGTACCTAAAAGTTATTTTTGAAATATACTTAATAATTATTATGTAGGTAATTACTCTACGTAGTCTATAGATACAAAGGTTATCTAAACAAATAGTGAGATAATTGATTGGGTATACTGTATTACTGAAATAAAAACAGAATTTTTTGGAAACACTCAGCAGATTGGACAGTATCTATAGTAAGAGAAATAGAGGTAATGTTTCAGATTGGGGACTGTTCACAGACCAGAAAATTGGGAAAACAACTCAAGTGACAGAGAGGGTGGGTGTGGGAGAGACAGAACTTTGCATATCTTGATAGGGTAATGTCAGGTTTGTCATAGTGAGAATGTACAATCTGTCTGGATGATAAGATTATTAGTGACAGTAAGAACGAAGGAAAAAAAAGCACGGAGTGATATATTGTATAAAATCTGTGAAATGCAGTTCAGATCTGTTGCAGAGAACTAAAATCAGGAGGAGAACATTGAAAGTTTCAGGTATATCAAGTCATGCTCATGGAGAGAGAAAAACTAAATTACATTACAGTTGGATCACCTGACAGCAGAACTGACCAATTCTGATATAGACCCAGATAATGTGCGAGCAGAGATTGTTGAATTTAATATTAAGTCTGAAAGGCAGAATGTGCTCAGATGAATGATGTGTCATTCCCAAAGTTTATGCTGGGTGCATTGTTGGAACCTTTCAGTAGGTCATAGACACATGGGACAGAGTGGGAGGGGAATGAAAAACTGAAGAGACAGGCGATTGAACACTCAGGGTCGTCCTTGCAACCTGAACAAATGTGTGCAAACTGGGTGACTGATTTGTTTTGTTATCATGCTCTTTAACCGTCCTTGTTAATTCATCGAATGATTAATTGTTTTTGTCTAGTCAGGTTTATTGTCGCATGCACTGGTGCACTGAAAAACCTACTTGTAGCTGCATCTCAGGCACATATAAGCAATATTCACAAGAAAAATATAAATTAAACATAAATAATACACATAGAGCAAAGAAAGTCAATTTTAGTGGAAATGTTGTAGTCCTGATGAAGGATCTCAGTCCAAAACGTCAACTGTACTCTTTTCCATAGATGCTGCCTGACCTGCCGAGTTCTTCCAGCATCTTGTGTGTATTGCTTGTATATCCAGCATCTGCAGGTTTTCTCTCATTTAGCGGAAATTGGTCAAGTTGGCCATAGTATTGCTAAACTAGTGCTAGAGTATTGCTGGTTGGTTCAAGAGCTAAAGTAGATGTCCTTGAAACTGGTGGTGTAAAACTTCAGGCTTCTGTACCTCCTGCCTAATGCTGTAAGAAGATCATAAGACCGTAAGACATAGGAGCAGAATTAGGCAATTTGGCTCGTTGAGTCTGCTCTGTCTTCCCATCATGTCTGACTTATTATTCCTCTTTTGCCTTCTCTCTGTAACCTTTGACACCCTGACTAATCAAGAACATATCAACCTCTGCTTTAAATATATTCAATAACTTGAAAACCACAGCTGTCTATGGCAATGAATTTCACAGATTCATCACCGTCTGGCTAAAGAAATTCCTCCTCATCTCTGTTCTAAATGGATGTCCCTCTATGCTCAGGCTGTGGCCTCTGGTCCTCGACTCTTCCAATATAGGAAATATCCTATTCAAATCCACTCTATCTAGGCATCACAATATTCGATAGGATTAAATGATATCCCCCTCATTCTACAAAACTCCAGTGAATACAGCCACAGAGCCATCAAATGCGCCTTATAAGTTAACCCTTTCATTCCTGGAATCATTCTGGTGAATCTCCTCTGGACCCTCTCCCATGCCAGCTCATCTTTTCTTAGATATGAGGCCCAACACTGCTCACCATATTCCAAGTGTGGTCTGATCAATGCCTTACAAAGTTTCAGCATTACATCCTTGCTCTTATATTCTAGTTCTTTCAAAATTAATGATAACATTGCATTTACCTTCCTTACTACTGAATTAACCTGCAAGTTAACATTACAGAATCCTGCACTAGAACTCCAAGTACTTTTGCACCTTTGATTTTCAAATATTCTCTTGGTTTAGAAAACAGTGTACATCTTTATTCCTTCTAAAAAAGTGCATAACCATAATTTTTCCTACACTGTATTCCATCTGCCATTTCTTTGCCCATTCCCCTAATCTGTCAAAGTCCTTCTGCAGACTCCCGGCTTTCTCAACACCGCCTGTCCCTCTGTCTATCTTTGTATCATCCACAAACTTGGCTACAAAGCTATCAATTCCAATATCTAAATCATTGATACATAACTTGAAAAGAAATGGACCCAATACTGACTGCTGAGGAACACTGACAGCCAACCAGAAAAGGCTCTCTTTGCCTCATGCCAGTCAGCCAATCATCTATCCAGACTGGTAACTTCCCTGTAATTCCATGGGTTTTTATTTTGTTAAACAGCCTCATGTGTAGCACCTTGTCAAAGGTCTTCTGAAAAATTAAGTAAAAATATCCATTTGACTGTTCTTCGTCTAGCCTGCTATTTCCTCAAAGAATTCCAACAGATTTGTCAGGCAAGATTTCCCCTCACGGAAACAATGTTAACTTTGACCTATTTTATCAAGTGCCTCTAAGTATACCGAACCCTCATCCTTAATAATGGATTCTAACATCTTTCCAACTACTGAAATCAGGTTAGCAGGCCTATAATTTCCTTTCTTCTGCCTCCCTCCCTTCTTAAAAAGTGGAGTGACTTTTGCATTTTTCCAGTCCTCTGGTGCCATTCCAGAATCTAGTGAATCTTGAAAGTTCAGTACTAATTCCCCCACAATCTCTTCTGCTACGTCTTTCAGAACCCTGTGGTGTAGATTGTCTGGTCCAGGTGACTTACCTTCAGACTGCTCAGCTTCCTAAGCACCTTCTCCTATGTAATAGAAACTACATTCCTGCCCCCTGGCACTCTTAAAATTCTAACATACTGCTTGTGCTTCCCATAGTGAAGACTGATGCAATATATATATATATATATATTATGTTCATCCACCATTTCTCTGTCCCCAATCACTACCTCTCCAGCATAATTTCCCTGTGGTTCAATATCCATTCTCACCTCTGTTTACATATCTGAATAAACCTTTGGAATCCTCTTATAGTATTAGATAGCTTACCTTCACATTTCATAAAAAAACACAAGATGCTGGCAGAACTCAGCAGGCCAGACAGCATCTATGGGAGGAGGTAATAACGACTTTTCAGGCCGAAACCCTTCATCAGGAGTGAAGTAACATGGGATGGTCGAGGGGGGATAAGAAGTGGGGGGAGGGATAAAGTTGAGAGCTGGGAAGTGATAAGCTGGAGGGAAATGGGCTAGGGGGAAGGTGGAGAATTATGGGAAATAAAAGAGAAAGAAAGGCAGGGCTGGGGGGAGAGATTATAGTGAGGGGGGAAAAAGAGAGAGAAAGAGAACCAGACTAAAATAATAGATAGGGATAGGGGTAAGTGTGGGGGGCAGGGTGATGCACCATCAATAACTCACGCCGAGACTTAGGAAGTGAGATATCGGCTTTTATTGACTGAAGAACAACACTACATCCTGGGGAAAATGAGGGAGAGCAGCAGGCCACAGTCGCCTTTATACAGGGGTCTGTGGGAGGAGCCACAGGGGTAGTCAGCAGGGTCTTGGGAGGAGCCACAGGAGCAGTCAGACAGGTATATCTAGTTCACCACATTCACCCCCCCTTTGTTTAAAAAAAATTCCCAAGCATATTTACAGGTTAAGTCGATCAGGTGGTCGAATTGTTCGCTGCGATCTACGTAGCTCCGGCTGCAATTGCACAGGAGCCGGAGGTGATGACGGCACAGGTGCCGGAGGTGGTGTGTGCTCCGAAGGCGGAGAGTGGGTTAATTCTGTCCCAACAGGAGGTGTCAGGGACCCCTCGCGTGTGAGCGAGGGCCCTGGAACAGACGCATACGGAGTCTGTGTGGGGCACGGTGCGTGCGGAGCCACCTCGGGTACAGGGTGCATAGTTACCGGGGACTGCTCGGGGTAGTGGTCTGCTGCCCCGGCGGGCGCCAGGTCGCGGACAGAGACCGTGTCCTCCCGCCCATCAGGCAAGACCACGTAGGCATACTGGGGATTAGCATGCAGGAGGTGAACCTTCTCGACCAGTGGTGAGTACTTATTACTCCTCGCATGTTTACGCAGCAGCACTGGCCCTGGGGACGTCAGCCAAACTGGCAGGGTGGTCCCAGTGACAGACTTCCTGGGAAAAGAGAATAAGCGTTCGTGAGGGGTGGCATTAGTGGACGTACACAACAGGGAGCGGATAGAGTGGAGTGCCTCAGGGAGGACCTCCTGCCATCGGGAGACCGGCAACCCTTGTGACTTAAGGGCTAAAAGTATGGCCTTCCACACTGTGGCATTCTCCCTCTCCACCTGGCCATTCCCCCGGGGATTATAACTCGTGGTGCGACTAGTAGCTATGCCCCTAGCAAGCAGGAACCGGCGCAACTCGTCACTCATAAAGGAGGACTCTCTATCACTGTGGACATAGCAGGGATATCCGAACAGTGTGAAGAGCTGGCGCAGGACTTTGATGACCGACGTGGTAGTAGTGTCGGGGCAGGGAACGGCAAAGGGGAATCGCGAGTACTCGTCAATAATACTGAGAAAGTAGACATTGCGGTCGGTGGAGGGAAGGGGGCCCTTAAAGTCAATACTCAGTCGCTCAAAAGGGCGGGTGGCCTTGACAAGCTGCGCAGTGTCAGGACGGTAGAAGTGCGGTTTGCACTCAGCGCAGATCGGGCAGTCCCTGGTCATCGTCCTGATGTCCTCCAGGGAGTACGGCAGGTTCCGGGCTTTAATGAAGTGATAAAACCGGGTGACCCCCGGGTGGCAAAGTTGGGCATGAAGGGCATACAGCTGGTCGAGCTGGGCACTAGCACACGGTCCCCGGGATAGGGCATCAGACGGTTCATTGAGCCTGCCAGGCCGGTACAGGATATCGTAAGTATAGGTGGAGAGTTCTATTCTCCATCGCAAAATTTTATCATTTTTGATTTTGCCCCGCTGTTGGCTGCTGAACATGAACGCAACCGAGCGCTGGTCGGTCAGCAAGGTGAACCTTCTGCCGGCGAGATAGTGCCTCCAGTGCCGAATAGCTTCCACTATGGCTTGAGCTTCTTTCTCCACCGTGGAGTGCCGAAGTTCAGAGCCTTGAAGGGTACGAGAAAAAAACGCCACTGGCCTGCCTTCTTGATTGAGGGTAGCAGCCAGCGCGACGTCAGAGGCGTCGCTCTCTACTTGGAAGGGAATGGTCTCGTCTACCGCATGCATCGTTGCTTTGGCAATGTCCCCTTTAATGCAGCTGAAGGCCGCGTGGGCCTCGGCAGAGAGGGGAAAGGTGGTAGACTTGACCAGGGGGCGGGCCTTGTCTGCGTAATGGGGAACCCATTGGGCGTAATAGGAAAAAAAACCCAGGCACCGCCGGAGGGCCTTGAGAGTAGTGGGAAGAGGGAGTTCTAACAGGGGGCGCATACGGTCGGGGTCGGGGCCAATGACCCCGTTCTCCACGACATACCCAAGGATAGCGAGTCGCGTGGTTCTGAACACACACTTGTCCTTGTTATAAGTGAGGTTCAAAGCATCGGCCACCTGGAAAAAACGTTGGAGGTTGGCGTCATGGTCCGACCAGTCGCGACCACAGATGGTGATGTTATCTAGATAGGGAAATGTGGCCGTCAGTTTGTACTGGTCCACCATCCGGTCCATCTCCCTCTGGAAGACTGAGACCCCATTTGTGACACCAAATGGGACGCGCAGAAAGTGATAGAGCCTGCCACCCGCCTCGAAGGCGGTGTAGGGGCGGTCCTCTGGGCGGATGGGGAGCTGGTGATAAGCGGATTTCAGATCAATTGTCGAGTACACCTTGTACTGAGCTATCTGGTTGACCATATCCGCGATGCGGGGTAGGGGGTTCGCGTCAAGCTGCGTGAATCTATTGATGGTCTGGCTGTAGTCCACAACCATCCTATTTTTCTGCCCAGTCCGAACAACGACCACCTGGGACCGCCATGGGCTTGTGCTTGGCTCAATGATCCCCTCCCTGAGCAGCCGCTGCACCTCTGAATGAATAAAGGCCCTGTCCCCCGCACTGTACCTCCTACTTTTAGTTGCCACAGGTTGACAGTCGGGGGTCAGGTTGGTGAACAGCAATGGGGGAGGGATCTTGAGGGTGGAGAGGTTGCAAATAGTGTCAGCAGCACAGCTATCGGCATGGTGCTGGGCAGGATGTGGGGTTCGGGGTGTATGTGCGTGTGGTAACGGAGTATATGGCGAAGTCCCACCAAACTGAGGATTCCTGACAGTGAGTGGTGGGTGGGGCCCATCATATGCCATAGTCACACTTTCGAGATGGCTCTGGAAGTCCAGCCCCAATAGCACAGGTGCGCACAGCCGAGGCATGACCAGGAACGCAAAGTTCCGATATTCTGTGCCCTGCACCACCAATGTCGCTACACAACCCACCCGGATGTCTGTGGAATGCGACCCTGAAGCCAAGGTGATCTTCTGACAGACCGGCCGTGTCACGAGTCCGCAGCGTTTCACTGTGGCCGGGTCAATAAAACTCTCAGTGCTGCCCGTGTCAAACAGGCAGCGAGTCCTGTGCCCCTCCACCAGGATGTCTATCATCGACCTTGCGAGCTGGTGCGGGGCGCTTTGATCGAGGGTCACGGAAGCCAGCGTAGAACGGGGCGTGTCGAGGGCGGGGCCAGGTGACGCCGGCAAAGATGGCCGCTCACATCCGGGCATGCAAGATGGCGAGGCGGGGGCGGGGCCTGGTGACGCCGGCAAAGATGGCCGCTCACATCCGGGCATGCAAGAGGGCGGCTCCCAGGTCGCACACGGGTAGGTAGGGGCGGGGCCAGGTGGCGCCGGCAAAGATGGTTGTCCACATCCGGTCATGCAAAATGGCGGCCCCCAGGTCTCAGACGCGGCGCTGCTCGACCCCGGGCGCGGTTTAGATTTACAGACCTTGGCGAAATGGCCCTTCTTCCCGCAGCTGGAACAAGTCGCTTCGCGCGCCGGACAGAGTTCCCGGGCATGTTTCCGAAGCCCACAAAAGTAACAGAGTTTCATACCTGGCGAGTTCGTGGGGTTTGAGATACCGCGACTGGCTGCGGCGTTGGCAAATTCGCTCGGAACCGGGGAATGGCTCGGTTGGACTTCTTCAGCGTACAGTTGCGCAGCCTCTATCGAATCGGCCGACTCTATCGCGGAGCGTAAGGTAAGATCAGCTTTTTCCAGCAGCCGCTGGCGGATACACACTGACCGAACCCCAGTCACAAAAGCGTCTCGGACCAAGAGTTCCTTATGCTGTTCCGCGGTGAGCGCTTTGCAGTCACAGTCCCGCGCGAGTATCAGTAACTCGCGAAGAAATTCAGCAGTCGACTCCGTAGGCCGCTGTTTTCGCGTGGCCAAGCGGTGCCGTGCATAAACTGGATTTACTGGCCGCAGGTACTGTCTTCGGAGGGCGGCAAGCGCCTCCTCGTAGGTGGATATGTCCCTGATGAACGAATAAACTTTTGGGGCGACCCTCGAGAAGAGAAGTTTGAGCCGAACAGCCGAGTCGGTGGCACGAACCTCCTCTAAGTACGATTGGAAGCACACCAGCCAGTGGTCAAAGGCAAGAGCTGCTCCAGGGTCTCGGGGGTCCAAGTCTAGGCGTTCTGGGCGTAAAGCGGTTTCCATGTTGTAACTTTCAGTCAATAAAATTGATGCACCATCAATAACTCACGCCGACACTTAGGAAGTGAGATATCGGCTTTTATTGACTGAAGAACAACACTACATCCTGGGGAAAATGAGGGAGAGCAGCAGGCCACAGTCGCCTTTATACAGGGGTCTGTGGGAGGAGCCACAGGGGTAGTCAGCAGGGTCTTGGGAGGAGCCACAGGAGCAGTCAGACAGGTATATCTAGTTCACCACACAGGGGTATCAACGGAGGTCAGTGAGTTGGATGTTCATGCCTTGGGGAGACCTGCCGCAGACTGGGAGACCGTTTCACCGAACACCAGCGCTCAGTCCTCCAGCAGTGGCGGGATCTCCCTGTGGCCACACACTTCAATTCCACAGACCACTCCCACTCCAACATGTCTGTCCATGGCCTCCCCTACCGTCAAGATGAGGCCACATGCAGGTTGATGGAGCAATACCTTATCTCCCGCCTAGGTAGCCTCCTTCCTGCCGGCATGAACATCCAACTCACTAAAACCTTCCCAATTAACTAACACCACTAATTTTTGCAGGATTATATACCCTCTCTTTTGCTTTTATGCTGTCTTTGACATTGCTTATCAGCCATCTTTGCCTCAATCCTCCCTTTAGAATACTTCTTCATCTATGGGATGTGTCTATCCTGCACTTTCCTAATTGTCCCCAGAAACTCAATAAATTGCTATTCTGCCATCATCCCTGCTAGTATCCCCTTCCAGTCAACGTTGACCAGCTCCTCTCTCATGCCTCTGTAATTCCTTTTACTCCATTGTAATACTGATACATTTGACTTTAGCTTCTCCATCTCAAAGTGCAGGGTGAATTTTGTCATATCATGATCAATGCCTCCTAAGGGTTCTTCAACCTTAAGATCCCTAACCAAATCTGGTTCACTGCACAACACCTAATCCAGAATTCCCTTTCACCTAGTGGGCTCAACCATAAACTGCTCTAAAAAGCATTCTCGTAGGCATTCTACAATTTCCCTCTCTATGGCTCTCCAGATACTCCAGATCTACTTCCATATTGATATCCACCATATCTCTTGTAACATTGCCCTTTTGACATGTTTTTTTAATCTCCCATTGTAATTTATATCCCAAGAACAATAGAACAAATTGCAGCTGTGAAAGGAGGCACTGAATAACCAAAAGAGCCAATCACTAACCACAGACTCCACTCACTCGTACCCACACTGCACCAGAATATGTGGATATTTGATCAGCCTCTACAGTCACCTGATGACCCCACAGTAGACAACCCATAGGACTACATCATATTTGACTTGTGTGAACACATTACTGAGTAGTGATGAAGGACAGTAGATATATTACCAAGCTCAGATTTGTGAGCAATTTGTGCGCAAATTCCTTTGCACCTGCTGCTCATGACCTTTTAGGTGGTAGAAGTCACTGGTTTTAAAGATGCTCTCAGAATAGACTGGTGGAGTAAATAAACAAATGTTGTTCATGGTGCTCTCTGCACTGGGAATGAATGTTTAACGTGGTTGACAGGGTGCCAATTAAACAAAGCCCTGTCAAATATGATGGATTTGTGTTTGAGTGCAAAAGCCATATGTGTATGCTAATTCCTATAATTTATACCATAAACTTTAGCTGCTACTTTGACTTAGAATTTACCTTCTCATCACTGTCTGGTCAAAAATGTTCTTCTAAATTCATTTTGTTTTCAATGACACTATAATATTAATGACCTTTACTTTTTCTCCTCCAGTGAATTAGGCTGGCAAATTAGCACAGTATAGGCATCAGGTAAGGTGATGATGATATGTAAGCTCTAGTTTGGCTCCCTAAGTATAAAAGCAGCAAATAGTGTTTCATGTTAACATAATGCAAAGTTTGGATAATGCAACAAAATTCTTTATTCAAAGAATATTCTGTACTAAATACTCTCTTCACATTCACTTCTTTATTACATATAATTACTATATTCCAAGCACGTTACTGAAAAGATATTGCCTTTTATTTGTTACTATTGTTTGTGGGACATACAGTGCCTATAAAAATATTCCGCCCTCCCTTGGAAGTTTCCATGTTTTATTGTTTTCCAACATTGAATCACAGTGGATTTACTTTGGCTCTTTCAACACTGATCAAAAGAAAAGGCCTCTTTCGTGTCAAAGTGGAAACAGATCTCTGCAAATTGATCAAAATTAAGTACAAATATAAAACATTGCATAATTAGTCACCCTCCCCTCCCCCCTTTAACATATCACACCTAATCATCACTGGTGTAGCCAATTGGTTTTAGAAGTCACATAATTAGTTAAATGGTGATCTGTTTTTGGAGACCTGTGTGCATTCAGGGTGTTTCAGTTTATTGTAGTAAAAATACACCTGTATCTGGAAAGTCCAACCGCTGGTGAGACAGTATCCTGGCAAAAACTACACCAGGAAGACAAAAAACCACTCCAAGCAACTCCATGAAAAAGTTGTGGAAAAGCACAAGTCAGGAGATGGATACAAGAACATTTCCAAGTCACTGAATATCCCTTGGAGAACAGTTAAGTCAATCATCAAGAAATGGAAAGAATTTGGCACAGCTGTAGATCTGCCCAGAGCAGGCCATCCTCAGAAACTGAGTGACTGTGCAAGAAGGCAACTAGTGAGGGAGGCCACTGAGAGATCTATAACAACTCTGGAGGAGTTACAAGCTTCAGTGGCTGAGATGGGAGCGACTGTGCATGCAATAACTGTTGCCCGGGTGCTTCATGCAGCTTTATGGGAGAGTGGCAAAGAGAAAGCGACACAAAATCTCAGCTAGAGTTTACCAGAAGGCATGTGGGAGTCTCTGAAATCAGCTGGAAGAACGTTTTATGGTCTGATGAAACCAAAATTGAGCTCTTTGGCCATCAGACTAAACACAGTGTATCATCAAAAACGTTCCATCCCTACCGTGAAGCATGGTGATGGCTGCATCATGCTGTGGGGATGCTTCGCTGCAGCAGGCCCTGGAAGGCTTGTGAAGGTAGAGGGTAAAATGAATGCAGTAAAATACAGGGATTTCCTAAGGGAAAGTCAGATGCAGTCAGCAAGAGAATTGAGACTTGGAAGAAGATTTGTTTTCCAGCAAGACAATGACCTCAAGCATAAAGCCAAAGCTACACAGGAATGGCTTAAAAACAACAAAGTTAATGTCCTAGAGTTTGATCCTGAGAGAGTTTGAGCAGTTTCGTAAACAGGAACGTCCAACTGTGCAAGGCTGATAGAGACCTATCCACACAGACTCAAGGCTGTAATTGCTGCCAAAGGTGCATCTACTAAACACTGACTTGAAGTAGGTGAATACTTATGCAGTTATTTTGTATTTTATATTTGTAATTAATTTAGATCACTTTGTAGAGATCTGTTTTCACTTTGACACGAAAGAGTCTTTTTCTGTCAATCGTGTCAAAAAAGTCAAATTAAAATCACTGTGATTCAATGTTGTAAAACAATAAACATAAAAACTTCCAGGTGGGGGGGGGGGCTGAATACTTTTTATAGGTACTGTAAATAGCTCATGTCCATCTGAAGATCTTAAATGTTTGTTGAATTCCTCAACCTCCTCTGTTTCTAACAAACGAGATCTCTCTCGGTCATTCTAGCTACCCCTCCAGGAGGTAACATGACAGGTTTAGACTGAGTGTACCATACAGTTCCTCATTTATGTTCATCATTTTGCTTAGGAGGAACTTGCACCTTCTGAAAAGCAGCTCTGAACACCGGGTCAATGGACAAGGTCTTCAAAAAATCTCTTCATTTCTCTTCTTGCATGCTCCCATGAGCCTTCTCACAATGGAAGTATTTGGTCCCACAGGAATGGAAGCTTCTCCTTTTTCAACCTGATACAAGCAGACCAACACTGGTTTATCGATAGTCTTGGTTACTTCAACTTCTGCTTCCAAAAACTCCATTTTCAATGATGAGTACCCATCATGTGGGTACTCATCAGTACTAAGCCTCAAATCTCAAGGGCACTGAGTGGCATCAATGGTAAATGTGCTAAATACTCAGTTGTAAAAGGATCTATAAAGCAAAGTAACTTGTGTCAAGTATGGCTCTAGCATAAACACCTTCAATTCATATGGATACATCGGAACTTGGTCCCACTAAACCTTCAGGAATAGTATTTTGCACTTTCGTATTTCCCTTGATACACTGATTGGAACTGATTTGCGATGTCATCCCATTCATTTATTGGGTTCCTCCATAGTTTTGCTTCTTTTCTTCTCTGTTTGGTCATCGACTGAGTTACTTTTCAAAGATTTTCCTAACCCTCACAGTCTCATGTAAAACATCCATCTTCTCCACAGTTATAACAGAAAATACCAATTGCCCCTCTAGTCAAGAGACCCTTTTCAGCAATATTCCTCTTCATAATAAGTCCTACAGGTGGGTGACATTTCCTGATGGATGTGTCATGTTTAACTGAAACATCAGCAGACATCCATTGAGTCAGTTTAGCTTGAAGGTTTTCACTTCATTCCTCAAAAGCTCCTACGCTGTGGCATCTGTGGTCACTTTAGCAGCAGAGGCTACCACTGACGATATTTCTCAGCTGTTGGAAATGTTCCGCTTCTCAATCGTGTTTTCTTCCCCTCTAACTTCTCTGAGTAACTCGGTAAAAGGTGGAGGAGGGTGCATCTTGCCGGTCATTCAAATACGTAGAGCAATCACATCATGTGATAGCACGT
The DNA here is from genome assembly GCF_048418815.1 of Hemitrygon akajei. Classification (NCBI taxonomy): domain Eukaryota; kingdom Metazoa; phylum Chordata; class Chondrichthyes; order Myliobatiformes; family Dasyatidae; genus Hemitrygon; species Hemitrygon akajei. The sequence goes on from NC_133133.1 coordinate 43,753,540, forward strand.
CCTTCACAACTTGGTCCGTCCTCAAGCAATTTCTCTCAGACAGTTGAATGCCCCTTTGTGGCACAAACAGTATAGCAGTTTCTTCAAACTGAAAACCTTCTCTCCTTTCAACAGGAATGCATGCTTAAACGTCATCCTAAGATTGGCTGAACTTTCGGCAGTGTGAAAAGCATCTTCCAGAGCTTGCATATAATTAGCTGACATGGCTAATGAGTTTTCTGCCTTTGGAAACCTCACTACTTTGGCTTGTGGACCCTTTAAACTCTCTACCAGTCTTTTTTTTATATATCTGAGTACTGCCAATCATCCAGTAACTGAGATGTCTGCTCAGCTCAAGCCTCAAATTCTTCTTCCCCATCGGATGCGGGCTTAATTCCAGAGAACATGCTCAGCCTATGATAACTTTGGTTCTCCGCAGGTATCCTTTGGCATTTATCGACCAGTGAAGCAACAACTGAAACCAGCTCAGAACTGAAATCAACCGCTGAAGGACTTATTAGATTTCTCACTTCAGACAACTCCTTTCCCTCACTTTGCAGAAGCGAGAACAGCTTATCGTTAAAGTTTTCACCGTCAACCACATTCCACCCTTCTCTAGAGATGTGAACTGACTATGGCCCTGCCTCTTCAGATGCCTCTACATGACTCTCTCATTTGTAGAAAATAGCAAATATGTTGCATATGGGGTAGTTGAGCAGCTTGTACCAATTTTCTACATTAGCATATCGCTGCTATCCTTTTTGCATCATAAACCCAAGAGATTCTGCAGATGCCGGAAAACCAGAGAAACACACACAAAATGCTGGAGGAAATACCTCAGCTGGTCAGGTAGCATATATGGAAATGAATAAACAGTGTTACATACCCGTGGGTAGCTTGTACCTGTCATGTGACCATGATGTAATTGAAGCAATGCTGGACATGAGATTATGGTCTTGTGATGGTGGAGTGACGTCATTTTCCCGCCAGTGAGAGGTCATGTGATAGTTTTTTCAACAGGGTATAAAAGGAGAACCCCTCCCTGTGAGGTGGGGCAGTTTGTGGCTGAATTCGCCACTGATTCCATGATGCTGCGTACTTCGATGTTATGACACAGTTTCGTTTAAAAGTGGAGTTTTACTTTCTGCCTTAAGTCAAAGATTATTGCCGGCAGTTTTGCTACAATACTGCCAGTTAAAATAAAGTTGGAGAGTGAAGATTCATCGAAGTTCGGAAATTCCCGAAGGATCGGGAAAGTTGGTGTTGATGGTGAAACCGGTATGATCTTATTTAATCTTAGTACAAGGAATTAGTAATCTGAAAGCCGAGATAACTCCTGCTAAATTTCCTTCAATCGAAAAGCTCTTGGCAAAGCATACTTCAGCTGGGATCAGCAGTAATGTCGTGAAAGAGGATTTAATTCAAGGATAAGTCTCTCCTTTAACTGACTGTAAATCATTTTGGACTTTTTGCAATACCATTTTAAAGAACTGAGTTCGCATTTCTCGCTTTAAGAACTGTTCGAGCTGCCGTATCACAGCTGACTTCCAATTAAGTTAGTCATTTGTTTACCTTTGGGTTTTTTTTTAACAGTGTTTAATAAATGTTTTATTTGTTATAAAATAACCTGTCTCAATGATATATTCATTGTTGCTGGATCATAACAATTGGGGGCTCGTGGGATGAACCATTTTTGAGTTTAAATGTTTGTTTAACATTTGCTCGGTGTTTTGGAAATGGGGAATACCCGATTTTTTTTGTTTGCTTGGCTTGTGAGTGGTATTCGGTAACAATGAATATTGATGACTTCCTGGTTTCGCTAGACACGGAGTTATTAGCAAAGGCGAAAAAAATGATGTATTTGAGATTGCTAGCAGGTTGGAACTTAAAGGTATTTTGAAAGATACAACAAAGCCTGTACTTCAGAGAAAAATCACGGAACACTATATAGATTCAGGTGTGTTTGATGTATCGGTTTTAGATCGGTTTCCTGTAAGTAAAGCAACGATTCAGTTATACATGGAACAGGTAGCATTAGAAAAGTTAAAAATAGAAGCTGAATTAAAACAGAAGGAATTGCAAGCTAACTTGGAACTAAGTAGATTAGAAGCTGAAAATAAAAAGAAACAGTTGGAAGCTAACTTGGAATTATGTAGGTTAGAAGCTGAGAATAAACAAAGGGAATTTGAACTTGCGATGGCGGAATTAAAGTCTGAGAATCAGTCCTCTGGTTCCAGAAAAATGTTTGTTGTTAGTCAGGAAATTAAATTGCTCCCTCCATTTAGTGAAACAGAGGTAGAGAAATATTTTCAACATTTTGAAACGATTGCTCTGATTTCAGAGTGGCCGAAAGAGTAATAAATGATCAGTGTTGTTACAGAGTGTAATTAAAGGAAAAGCAAAACAAGTTTATACAGCTTTAACTGCTGAGCAAGTGCTTGATAATGATACCGGGAAACTGCACATATTGAAGGTGTATGAGTTAGTCCCAGAAGCTTATAGAGAAAGATTTAGAAATTTGAAGAAATCTGTGGAGAAAACGTATGTGGAATTTGCCTTTGATAAAGCTGTGTGTTTTGAGAGATGGGTTTCCTCTAAAAATGTATATGAGGACTATAATAAATTGAAAGAGCTGATTTTAATGGAGGAATTTAAAAGGAGCATCCCTGTTGAAGTAAGGACATACTTAAATGAGAGAGACACTGCTACATTGCAGGACTCTGCTAAATTAGCTGATGAGTATGCTTTAATCCAAAAGAATAAATTTCCTCAGGGCAGAACTTTTAAAAGGAAAAATAACATAGTGAATGAAGGTAAACCAGAGATTAAATCAGAAGTTGATGAGAAAGGTAAGGAGGAAGGAAAACCTGTGAAGGAAAGACAGTTTGGTCCCATTTGTAACCTTGTAAGAAACCTGGTCACGTAATAGCTAACTGTTTCCGATTGAAAAAGAAGAAGGAAGCAGTCCCAGATGCTTGTGTACAACATACTGAAACACCTGTAAATCCGCAGGTTTTGATAAACACAAATGAAGTTTTGTTAGAGTCTGATCAAGTTAAAAGGGGATATGATCATTTTATAACTGAAGGGTTTGTATCCTTGAAAGAAGGATCTATGCCGGTGCCAATAAAAATTCTTAGGGATATTGGAGCTTCTCAATCACTGATGTTAGACAGTGTGTTAAGGTTTAATGAAGAGTCTGACACTGGTGAGGTAAATTATATATGAGATGTTGGGAGTGCCTTTATGCCTGTATATCTGCATAAAGTGAATTTAAGGTCAGGGTTAGTTACAGGACTTGTTAAAGTAGGACTACAGCCTAGCTTACCTGTGAAGGATATTTCTTTATTGTTAGGTAATGATTTGGCAGGTGGACAAGTTTTTCCTGAAGTGTATTTGACAATAGAGTCAGAGGAACCACGGATGGATTCTAACACAGACTCTTCCTGTGTTGTAACTCGAGCTATGGCTAAAAAGTTAGATGTGCAGTATGAGGTTGTTACTTATGATTGTTCAACTCGGGATTCGAGTTTTGAGGATGTGTCAGAAACTTTCTTACATTCATTGTTTGAGCAAGTTTCTTGGAGTAAGTCTGACCATGAAGATTTGTCTCTGTCTCGGAAGGAGATGATAGCAGAGCAGAATAGAGATCCTGAGATTATGAAATTAAAAGAGCAGGCTCTTCTGGATAGTGAAATTGATAAGGTGCCAGTAGGATATTATTTTGAGAAAGGTGTATTGATGAAGAAGTAGAGACTGCCTACAATTCATGCAAGTGCTGAATGGAATATTGTTTACCAGGTAGTTGTTCCTAAAGTTTATCAAAATGAGATTTTAACCTTAGCTCATAGTGTGCCCTTGGGTGGACATCAAGGCATAAGGAAAACTGTGAACAAGATTTTAAAACATTTTTACTGGCATGGTTTAAGAATAGATGTGGCGATATTTTGCAGAATGTGCCATACTTGTCAAATTGTGGGTAAACCAAATCAAGTTACACCAGTGGCTCCATTGCAACCTTTTCCAGCATTTGGCGAACCATTTTCTAAAATTATTATAAATTGTGTAGGTCCATTACCAAAAACAAAAACTGGTTATCAGCACTTGTTGACTATTATGTGCACTGCGTCTAGGTTTCCCGAGGCAGTACCACTTAGGAATATAACAGCTAAAACTGTAACAAAGGCTCTTTTAAAATTCTTTACTTATTTTGTGTTGCCTCAGGAAATACAATCTGATCAAGGCAGTAATTTTATGTCTGGATTGTTTCAACAGATAGTTTATAAATTGGGAGCTAAGCAAAGCACTTCGTCTGCATACCATCCAGAATCGCAAGGTGCCTTGGAGAGGTTGCATTCTACCCTCAAGACTATGATTAGGACGTATTGTGTGGAGAATGAAAATGTTTGGGATAGGGTATATACTTACTTCTATTTGCAGTAAGGGAGTCGGTACAAGAATCATTACATTTCAGTCCATTTGAACTTGTATTTGGACATAGTGTTAGAGGACCTTTAGCTTTATTAAAACATGAATTTTGCTAATATTGCCCTTCCATTAATTAACCTCTTGAAGAAGAATGAAAAGTTTGTGTGGACAGTGCCTTGTCAAGAAGTATTTGAGAAATTGAAAACTATGATATGTCAACAACCTGTGCTCAAGGCACCTGACTTTGAAAAACCTTTTTCATTAGCTGTAGATGCTAGTGATGAGGCTGCAGGAGCAGTATTACTGCAAAGAAATGAGGGTGACAAGGTTGATCATCCAGTAGCTTACTTTTCTAAGAAATTTAATGAACATCAAAGAAACTATTCGACAATAGAAAAGGAATTGTTATCTCTTGTTTTAGCCTTAGAACATTTTGATGTGTATGTTGGTACAACTCAAAAGCCACTTATAGTTTACACTGACCATAATCCGTTTGTGTTTCTAAGTAAGATGAAAAACAAAAATAGAAGGTTATTAAATTGAAATTTAATGTTACAAGAATACAATATTTTGATAACTCATATTAAAGGTAAAGATAATGTGATTGCTGATTGTCTACCTCGATGTTGAATGTACAATGTAATTTTTTTAATGGAGTGATATTTTAACATTTGTAACACTCCTGTGTAATAATTTGTAAGTTGATGTATGATAATACTATGTATACTGTGTACATTGTAAATTTAATATATTTGTTTTTTTTCTGTAAATAGTTAATTTTTAAAATTTTGTTCTTGACAGACCAAAATTTTTTTTTGGAGGGAGGTGTTACATACCTGTGGGTATCTTGTACCTGTCACATGACCGTAATGTAATTGAAGCTATGCTGGACATGAGGTAATGGTCTTGTGATGGTGGAGTGACGTCATTTTCCCACCAGTGAGAGGTCATGTGATAGTTTTTTCAACAGGTTATAAAAGGGGTTTTTTTTTAAACAGTGCTTAATAAATGTTTTATTTGTTATAAAATAACCTGTTTCAATGATATATTCATTGTTGCTGGATCATAACAATAGTCAATGTTTTAGGCTGAGACTCTTCTTCAGGACTGGAAAGGAAGGGAGAAGGTGTCAGAATAAAAAAGGTGAGATGAGGAGAAGGAGATAAGCTAAAAGATGATAGGTGAAGCCAGGCGGGTGGGAAAGTTAACAGGCTGGAGAAGAAAGAATCTGATAGGAGAAGTGAGTGGACCATGGGAGAAAGGGAAGAAGAAGGGGCACCAGGGGGAGGTGACAGGCAGGTGAGGAGAAGAAGTAAGAGGCCAGAGTGGGAAATAGAAGAGGGAAGGGGGAGAGGAATTTTTTTTTAACCAGAAGGAGAAATCAATATTCATTGCATCAGATTGGGAACTACCCAGACAGAATATAAGGTGTTGCTCTTCCACCAAGAGAGTGACCCCATCATGTCACAAGAGGAGGTCATGACGGAAGAGGAATGGGGATTGAAATAAAAATATTTGGCACCAGGAAGTTCCATTGTTGGCTGAATACAATGGGTGACCCCCCCCCTCAACTGATTCTCATTTGGAAGGATTGTTTGGAGTGTTATCAATCAGCAACAAGTGATATGAAACTGAGACAGGGTTTATAAACAAATCCCGAGATTTATTAACCTCTGCTCAAAAACATTGAAAATTAAACAAACGACTAACTTAACCGACAGTTAACAGTTAGGTGGCAATATCTAACAAACAATCAAATGTAGAAATTGTTCCTAATGAGCTCTCATCCAAGCACAGACTTAAAGTGGTGAATTTGAAAGTCCATGTGATTTATACAGTCATTAAGGAGAGACTTCCTCGAAACAACGATTCCTTCGAAGTAATGACGAATCTGCCAATCACAGCCGAGATATGCCTTGTCCGAAGAAATCACCAAGGAAATAAAAGGAACTGACCTTTTGATTGGAGGGTGGTCACTGCACAAACCTTCCCCACCTTGTAGGGGTTTAACTCAAATGTACATGCCACAATTCCCGAATGAAGACTGAAAAAGGTCGATCATTCCCAAGACGCTGAATGATGTTAATGTTTGAACTCTGATAACTCCAGTAATGCCTTCACTCTCCGATACTGGACTGTAAGGGAAAAATAAACGTGCAACAAACAAAACCGGTGGAGCCTCCACACCTCCGACCGGCAACAACAACGTTACACAAAAATAAAAATGAGAACTGCATCAAAGTGGCGGTCTTTGGTTTAAATATCATTTGGAACATGCCATCAAATGACATAACATCACCCCACAGTCATGAAACAACTACATCATCCCACTGTCCCGAGTTCAAACTGTGGGTATGTAACAGGAGGCCTGAACTGGTTTCAGGAAAGATTTGAATGGACATATGTAGTATTTCTTGCTTGCAGGGATATACAGAATGCCAGGAGGGAAATTAGTGGGGAGGGATGTATGGACAAGGGAGTCACGGAGGGAGTGATTCCTATGGGAAGCAGAGAGTAGGGGTGAGGTAAAGATGTGATTGGTGGAAGTAGCTCAATGATCTCAATGTGCATATGATCTATTGCAGGTTGCCAGGTATGATGTTGTGGCCATCACTGAATCGTGGTTGAAGGATGGTTGTAGTTGGGAGCTAAATATCCAAGGTTACATGTTATATTGGATAGGAAGGGATAGGAAGATAGGCAGAGGGGGTGGTGTGGCTTCATTGGTAAAGATTGGCATCAAATCAGTAGAAAGGTGTGACATAGGACTGGAAGATGTTGAATCCTTGTAGGTTGAGAGAAGAAACCTCAAGGGTCAAAGGACATTTATATACAGGCCTCCCAAAAGTGGCTGGGAGGTGGACCACAGATTACAAAGGAAATAGAAAAGACACGTCAAAAGGGCAATGTCATGGTAGTTATGGGAGATTTTAACATAGAACATAGAAGAATACAGCACAATACAGGCCTTCAGCCACAGTGTTGTGCTGACCCTTAAACCCTGCCAACCATATAACCCCCCACCTTAAATTCCTCCATATACCTGTCTAGTAGTCTCTTAAATTTCACTAGTGTATCTGCCTCCACCACTGACTCAGGTAGTGCATTCCACACACCTACCACTCTCTGAGTAAAAAGCCTTCCTCTAATATCCTCCTTGAACTTTCCACCCCTTACCTTAAAGCCATGTCCTCTTGTATTGAGCAGTGGTGCCCTGGGGAAGAGGCGTAGGCTGTCCATTCTATATATTCCTCTTAATATCTTGTATACCTCTATCATGTCTCCTCTCATCCTCCTGCAGGTCATCCGACATGCAGATCAATTGGGAAAATCAGGTTGTTAATGGAACTCAGCATGAGTTTGTTGAATGCTGAAGAGAAGGCTTTTTAGAACAATTTGTCATTGAGCCTACTAGGGGATCAGCTATACTGGATTGGGTGTTATGTAATGAACCGGAGGTGATTAGGGAGCTTAAGGTAAAAGAAACCCTTAAGAACCAGTGATCACAATATGACTGAGTTCAACATGAAACTTAGTAGAGAAAGTAAAGTCTGATGTAGCAGTATTTCAGTGGAGGAAGGGAAATGGAATGAGAGAGGAGTTGGCCAAAGTAAATTGGAAGGAGCTGCTGGCAAGGATGTCAGCAGAGCAGCAATGGCATGCACTTCTGGGAAAAATGAGGAAGGTGCAGAACATGTGTATTCCAAAAAAGAAGAAATACTCAAATGGCAAAATAGTACAACCATGGCTGACAAGGGAAGTCAAAGCTATTGTAAAAGCAAAAGATAGGGCATACAACAACACAAACATTAGTGGGAAGATAGAGGATTGGGAAGTTTTTAAAAACCTACAGAGAGCAACTAAAAAATTATTAGAAGGGAAAAGATGAAATATAAAAGCAAGGTATCAAATAATATCAAAGTGGATAGTAAAAGTTTTTTTCAAGTATGTTAAAAATAAAAGAGAAATGAGAGTGGATATAGGACCGCTAGAAAATAGGAAAATAGCGGGGGACAAGGAGATGGCTGATGAACTAAATGAGTATTTTGCATCAGTCTTCACTGTGGAAGACACTAGCAGCATGCCTGATGTTGTAGTGTGTGAAAGAAGAGAAGTGGGTGCAGTTGCTATCACAAGAGAGAAAGTTCTCAAAAAGACCTAAAGGTACATAAGTCACCTGGACCAAATAAACTGCACCCTAGGGTTCAGAAAGAGGTATCATTAGAGACTGTGGTGGCATTAGAAATGATCTTTCAAAAATTATTGGACTCTGGCATGGTGCCAGAGGACTGGAAAATTGCAAATGCTACTCCACTCTTTAAGAAAGGAGGAAAGCAGCAGAAAGGAAATTATAGACCAGTTAGCCTGACCTCAGTGGTTGGGAAGATGTTAGAGTCAATTGTTAAGGGTGAGGTGATGGAGTACTTGGTGACACAGGACAAGATAGTACAAAGTCAGCACGGTTTCCTTCAGGGAAAATCCTGCCTGACAAACCTGTTGAAATTCTTTGAGGAGATTACGAGTAGGATAAATAAAATGGATGCTGTATACCTGGATTTTCAGAAGGCCTTTAACAAGGTCCTACACATGAGGCTGCTTACCAAGTTAGGAGCCCATGGTATTACATGAAAGTTACTAACATGTTTAGAGCATTGGCTGATTGGTAGGAGGCAGCGAATGGAAATAATAGGATCCTTTTCTGGTTGGCTGCCAGTGACTAGTGGTGTTCCGCAGGGGTCGGTGTTGGGACCACTTCTTTTTATGCTGTTTATAATGATTTAGATGATGGAATAGACGGCTTTGTTGCTAAGTAGGAAACAGAAGGACTTAGACAGATTAGGAGAATGGACAAGAAAGTGCAAATGAAATACAATGGTTATGCACTTTGGTAGTGGAAATAAATGTACGGGTATTTTCTAAACGGGGAGAAAATCCAAAAATCTGAGGATGCAAGGGGACTTGAGAGTCCTTGTGCAGAACACCCTAAAGGTTAACTTGCAGGTTGAGTTGGTGGTGAGGAAGGCAAATGTCATTTTAGGATTCATTTCAAGAGGTCTAGAATACAAGAACAAGGATGTGATGCTGAGGCTTCATAAGGCACCGGTGAGGCCTCACTTTGAACATTGTGAACAGTTTTGGCCCCTCATCTTAGAAAAGATGTGCTAGCATTAAAAAGGGTCCAGAAGAGGTACACAAAATGATTCCAGGAACTAAAGGGTTATCATATGAGGAACATTTAATGGCTCTGGGTCTGTACTTGCTGGAATTCAGAAGGATGAGGGGGGTGTCTCATTGAAACCTTTTGAATGTTGAAAGGCCTAGACAGAGTAGATATGGAAAGGATGTTTCCCATGGTGGGAGAGTCTAGGACAAGAGGGCACAGCCTCCAGATAGAGGGGCGCTCTTTCAAAACAAAGATGCAGAGAAATTTCTTTAGCGAAAGGGTGGTGAATTTGTGGAATTTGTTGCCAAATGCAGCTGTGAAGGCCAGGTCACTGGGTGTATTTAAGGCAGAGATTGATAGGTTCTTGATTGGACATGGCATCAAAGGTTACAGGGAGAAGGCGAGGAGCTGGGGTTGTGGCTCAGCCATGATTGAATGGTGGAAAGGACTTGATAGGCTAGTTGGCCTAATCCTGCTTCTATATCTTATGGTCTAATAGGACCGAGCTTTGTTGAGGCTCATGGGGTGGTAGGTGAGGACAAGAGGAGCTCTAATCCTGTTAAGGTGGCGGGAAGATGGAATGAACATGGATGTCTGGGAAATAAAGGAGATGTGTGTGAGGGCTGTATCAATGGTGGAGGGAGGGAAACCCCTTTTCTTGAAGAAGAAAATTATCTCTAATGACCTGGAAAGGAAAGCCTCATCTTGGGAACAGATGTGCAGAGACAAAAGAAATAGAAAAGGAAATAGCATTTTTATAGGAAACAGGGTGGGAAGCAGTATAGTCAAGATAGCCGTGGGGATCAGAAGATCTTGTAAACGATGATTAGGCAGTTTGTCTCCAGGAAGGAAGACAGAGAGATCGAGAAAAGGGAGTGAGATATCAAAAATAGACCGTGAAGGGTAGGGTGGAAGTTGGAAGCAAATTTGATGAAATTGACAAGCATAGCATGGGTGCATGAAGCAGCACCAATGCAGTCATCAACGTTGTGCAGAAAGAGTTGGGGAGAGTTATCAGGGAAGTCTTGGACATGGACTGTTCTATGTAGCCAACGAAAAGGCAGACTTAGCTGGGGCCTATGCGGGTTCATATAGCTGCCTATTGAGTTCAGAGGAAGTGAGAGGAGCCAAAGGAGAACTGATTGAGGACGTGGACCAATTCTGTCAGATGGAGGAGAAGGAGACAGGTGGTGGAAGGGAACTAGCTGGGTATTTTGTTGAAAAAGAAGTGGAGATCTTTAAGGCCTTCTTGATGGGAGATAGGAGTATAAAGAAGTGGTGAAAATGAAGCGGTCAGGGCCAGGGAATTGAAAGAGAGTGAGAGCATACGAAATATCTCTGATGTAGGTGGGAATGGACTGAAGCAACGGATTCAAGGTATGAGGTTCAGTGAGGCAAAAGAAGGAAGAGGTAATGAACACACCCAGACAGTCAGGTTTGTGGATCTTGGGTAGGAGGTAGGAACAGGCAGTGGGGGGGGGGGGGGGTGGGGGGGAATAAGAGACCAATGAGTTTAGTGGCAGTGGATGGGAGTTCTGTAGAGTTGAGGAGGTTCGTAATGGTTTGGGAGACAGTGATCTGATGGTCCTGAGTGGGGTCCTTTTCAATGGGTAGGTATGAGGAGGTGTCTGAGAGTTGCCACCTTGCCTCAGCAAGGAAGAGGTTAGTCCACCACACTGCAAGAGCACCCTCTGTTCCTGTAGGTTTGATGGTAAGGTAGAGATTGGTGCAGAGAGAGAGAAGGGGCATGCATTCAGAAAGGGTAAGACCTGAGGAGGAATGAGGCATGATGAAGTTGAACTGCTCGACACCAATTGTCACCAATTAGAGATGAAAAGATCCAGAGCAGGCACAGAACCAGTGTGGTGTTCAAGAAGAGGAGGGAAGTTGGAGACAGGAGAAGGGGTCATCAGTGCAGGGAGGGGAATTCTTGCCAAAGATGTGTGCTCGGAGACAGAGGTAACAGATGAAGAGCTTGGCACCATAACAGGTATGGAACTCACTAAGGAGTGGATGAAAAGGGATGAAGGTAAGGCCCTTGCTGATGCCACAATGTTCTGCCTCAGAGAGTGGAAAGTCAGTGGAAATAACCTATTCAGCTTAGCTACATCAAGCTGAAGCCACTGCTTCGTTGATATAACCCTCTTCTCACATCTTTGTCTGAGTTTTAAGAAAAATTGACACTATACCCTTTAAGTTAGCAGTAGCTCTGTCATGCCCTATCCATCCTGTCGCTTCTGTTAAGCCAAACACTGATCAGTTTCTTTTACAGGGAAAAGCTGAAAGCTGAAGTCATTTCCAATAATTTTTTCTCAAGTTTGTTTCTTGTATCTTAAATGCAATATTCTGCTTTCAGGTCAACATCAGGTCACCCTTGACCGCTCATGTAAACCTCTTATCCACTGTTCTGAAAATCAATGGGACAGCTGACATTCTCACTGTGTGTCAAGTGCACAAATTCAAAGACTTGAGAGTTGGTTATATTCATATATGGGTGTCAGTCAAAAACACTTCCAACTGAAGTCTGGAAAGGTAATTTCTAATTGGGATGTGGATCAATAGCTCAGACTTGAGATGTTTTAAAATAAGCAAGGGATAAACTCCACTACATAGTGGTTGAAATTCCCTCCCGTATGTAACTGAAGATTTTTTATATTACATTTCTGATTATTCAGCCAGATAAAGGTTATTCACACATTACATCCGGAATTTCCTCGCAATTTGCTGAACTATCTTTGATATTTAATATTATTGCTATAACTCCATTCGAGGTATCACCATTGACTAGAAACTCAAATGGGCAGCACAAAATATAATGTGCTAGTCAGAGTCTGTGTATCCTGCTGTGTCAGTGATTTACCCTCGGAGTTACTCACAGTGGGATGCTAATGTATGCTGATAGAAGGGAATGAGCATTTAGGGTGAAGGATGTCGTGCTAACCAAGCAGTTTACTTTGGCCTGGATGGTGTGAAGTTTCTTGAGTCTTAATGCAAGTAAACAGTGTTCCACATTTTCCTGATTTGTGCTTGAAAGATGCTGCAAATGTTTAGAGAGTCAAGGGGTATGTTACTCACCCAGCAGGAAACCCTGCCACTGACGAAAAGACAGTATTTTGTGCTGACCCATTTGAATTTATGGTCCATTGAGATACCTTGGATTCATGGAATGGGGCTCAGCAATAGCAATAATGTTAAATGTCAAAGTTAGATCAGCAATGAGCATAGGCAAGTCACCAAGTAATTTCAGAACAGCAAGTAACCCTGACCTTACAGAAGCATTATGCTATACAATATTTCCAACAGGTACACAACAAACTTCTTTCTCTCAACATTCAGTTTAGCAGCTAGTCATATATTGGCAGAAATTTTCATCTACTAGATCTCCAGATCATTTTCATCTGGAGTTTATCTCTTGCCTATGTGTACCATCTCAGCTGCTCCAGCAGCACCTCCAAATCAATGATCTCAACTATAAAGAAGGACAAGGGTTTCAGATGTATGGTAACGCTTTCACCTCTATGTTCCCCTGTAGGTCGCATAGCATCTTGTTTTAGAAGTACACCACCATTTTGAACAATTGATCAATTTCTTGATTAGCAGTTCAAGAAGGTGGCTCACCACCAGTCAACTTATAAATAATAACTGTTAGCCCTCTCAGAAATGCCCAAATCTCAAAAAAAATAATAACTATGAAAAGTTTACACTTACCTTGATCAGATCCTTCAATAGCATCTTCTACAACAAGGCCAACTTCAGTCTAGGAAGCTTAACCTTGGAGGAGATAGAGATCTATCTTGGAGATATCCTCCATTCCTGTTGTTAGGCATGATTAATATCACACAACCTGAACATATTCAATAAGACCCCCTTATTCTACTCTTCTAGGACTCAAGGAAATATGACTGGGTCTTCCCTAGCTTTCCCCTCCCTCAATTTAGAATGCTGGGGCCATTCTCAAATACTTTCACTCTGGCTTCCTGATGCATAGTGTTATGCTACTGATAACCTAGCAAGCAAAAGGTTTTAACATATTTGATCAAGATCTGAACATAAAAATGTGGTCCATCAACTAAATTTTCATCAGACTAAAAATGTGAGTTCGTTATTCATTAGGGCACCTTTGCTCGATGCATGAATCCCAGTTAAGGTCTATTTTTGTCAATAATTAGTTTATCCAATTTTACCCCAAAGAGGCATAAACTCATTCTTCCCACACATTGACGTAAATGGAAACAGTAGTTGGAAGAGGAATGGAGGAGCGGGCAATCTGTTACTGTCCCATTTATACAATCAGCAAAAGTTAAAATTACCCCCACTATCTCTCCCAGCTTCTGACAATTTCTCACAAACTCATTCAATCTCTCTGGCACTCACAACCAGATCACTGACATTAAATTATTTAAATTAAATCTGTCTCTTTATTTCTGATAGACCTCTTTCATTCCAAATTAATTTTAAGCAGGGTGCAGAAGCAAAGCCTGCCTCTGCAATCTGCAGCTAGCAAGCTGTTACCATAGCAACAGAGAAAAGAGCATGATCAAATCGTCAAAAATGAGTGTGGACAGAGAGTGTGCAGAAAAATCAATAATTTCTGTTAGCCTGGTTGGCACTTGCCTGACAATCTTGGTTTTGTTGTAGGAACAAACACAATCCATAAATAGATCATAAGTGCTACATCAAATTTGCAGAATACTTGTCTATTTTTGGTTTTTACATTGAGAAATATCACAAAATGAGAATGATTTGTTCTTAACATGCTTTTTTATAAATGAGTAATAGTATATAAATAAATATGTGATAAAATGCATATTGGAGGTGCACTTTCTGAATATCTTTTCTTTTTTATCTTGTGAATAATAGTGCTAATTTCTCTTTTTTCTCCCTTATAACGGGTTAATGGGCCTTTCTTTTGAACTACTGGAGCCCTTGTGCTGATGCTATTCCCAGGGAAGTGAAAGGTATGGAATCCCAGTATTGTTCTGCAGTACTACCATATGTCCAAATTAGATCATTTGCAAGCTGGAGTGAAAGCTTGAGATGATGATTTTCCCAGGTTTGGCATGTACTGTACCTATTGTGGGCAATTTTATGAAAGCATAGTCAATGTAAAAGACACACATGCATAGACTTATTTCTTTAAACTGACGACTCATTTCTTATTGTAATTTTACAAAGTTTTTCTTTTGATTGGCACAGGTGGAGATTTAAACATTTCACTCTTCACATTTTCATACTCCTTATTCCAAGGTCACTGAGCTAGTAATAATTAAGTCTCACAGAGTTAGTGCCACACAGTGCCCTATTCAAGGCTCAGGAAATGATATAGTGCCAAGTGGGATGTGTCTTCATTAAAATGGTGATGAAGCATAGAACATACTATGCTAGACCCAGAAGTCATCAGGTTAAATAATAATCCATATCTATACATGTCTCTGAAGACATATATTTCATGTGTTGATAATTTCCTTCAGTGAAGGCCTCCTTTCCACAAGGGAGAGAGAATATTCCTCTGGTAACTTTGAGTTGCCAGTTGTTTGCTTTAAACATATATATATATTGCAAACTGACTAAAACAGAGGAATGTATGCGATGATTTTGTAACATAGAATGTTAACATAATTTTTATTATGTTCTTCCCAAGCTTCCAGACCTTCCATGATTTTCATGCCTCCTCGGCTGTTCTGCTGTTACCATTTATCTACCATCAAATCCAATCCACCATAAAATCCTCAAAATTCTTCATGGTATAAGTGAATGAACATTAGGATCTTCTCCCAATCCAACAGCTCAACCACTGAGGCTCTAATTGCACTAAGTTAGCTTCACTGGGAAGGCCACTTCACTTTCAGCAGATATCCAAAACATACACTTTATTCCAAGCTCTGTCATGGAAAGAGATTACCAGAAGTTTTGAGGATTGCCTCAAGGTCTCATTGAAAATGCTGCAGCATGCTCACCAACTCCTGAATATCTCTGGCCTCCATAACTGATCAGAGTGGAGAGGGAAAGTTCAGACTAGCATTGAGAACCCTGAGCCCATGCCTCCAAGGACATATTAGTGCAATGAAAACAGGAGAAAGAGTGATCAATGAGGAGGATTTGATGGCTTTGGGCCTGTACTTGCTAGAGTTTAGAAGAATAAGAGGAGATCTCATTGAAACCTATTGAATATTGAAAAGCCTTGATAGAGTGACATAGAATGGATGTTTCCTATAGTGTGGGAGTCCAGGACCAAAGGGTACAGCCTCAGAATACAAGGGCATCCCCTTAGAACAGAGATGAGAAAGAATTTATTCAGCCAAAGGGGAGATCAATCTGTGAAATTCATTGTCACAAACTGCTGTGGAGGACAAGTCATTGGGTATATTTAAAGTGGAATTTAGTAGGTTTTCAATTAGTTAAGGATGTCCGAGGTTACAGGGAGAAGTCAGGAGAATGGGGTTGAGAAGGATAATAAATCAGCCATGATGGAATTGTAATGCAGACCTGATGGACCAAATAACCTAATTCTGCTCCAATATCGTATGGTTTTATCAATTATCCAGCCTCAGTAAGTCACACATTGGCCTCACCACTCACTTCAAAACTGATAGCAATGGAGAAGAAAATAATCATCCTGATCCCATCCTGAGGTCCATCTTAAGAAGGAGAAGATCTCTGGCTGCTGAAGCTTTATTTACCTCTGATTTCTCTAATGATTCCCTCGCTTTATCTCTTTCCTCTCTTTGTCTTATAAAATATAATTTCAATAATTTATTCATTATTGCAAGATGGCTAGAATTTGGGGATGGCACAGAACGGATTGTTTCCCGCACCTCTCCCACAGACATTAACACTCATCTGAGACAGGGTTGGGTGGCTGTTGCATGCTGGGAGGAAAAATGTATAGGTTACTGTATGCAGTCAAGTAAATCCAAAGTTCCCCAAATGTGCTCATTTCTAAGATGCAGCATTTAATTTTCAGGGAGCTGAAGTTCAGCTTCAGTGTTCTGGATGAAGTAGATTCTTTTAAATCACTTGGCTAATTCATACATAGTCTAAATGGCTCATTAAAGTTATACTTCTAACTTGCATAAGCTGATATGAAATATTGGCACTTAGTGATGTTAAGAAGTGCAGAGGAAGTATGAAGCAGTTTTCAGAGGCAAGCTGAAATTCATGTTGATCTCCATGCTCTGCCAGGGTTCTTCAAGCCAAGGAAAACTTTGAATGAAATGAAACCAACAGGCAGCTTCGAGGGAAAATAAATGAGCCTATGTTTAAAACATATATGGCCAACAATTGTTTTTCTCCAGACTAACAGGTGCCATGCTGCTCCAGAAGTTTTATGTTATACAATTGTTACATTCTTCCAGAGACGCCATTTTTATTGAGCTAGTTGGTTGAAAATTGGAAGAAAATGAATAAACTTCGTAGAGGATGAAACTCCACCTATTTTTATGTTGCAATAAAACATGGACCCATGAACATCACCTTGTTATCCTATTTTTGCATTATTTATGTATTTTGTAATTTATAATAATTTTACATATTTGCACTGTACTGCTGCTGAAAGTTAACATAATTCATATCATATAAGTCAGTGATAGTAAACCTGTTTCTGATTCTAATATATTGGCAATGAGGGAAACTGTTCCCAAATCACATAGAAACTTATAGAAACTCTTTTCCGGAAACACAGGAAGAAAGGGAAGTCTGACAATTGTTGTCTTTCATAAAATATAAATAATAAAGGAAGTAAAATTAGAATTAGATTTAGAATTTATTTAAATTTTACATCCAACGTGAGGGAATAAAAATCTTTGCATTTTGACTCCATTACAATGGACAGGCATGTAAATTTAAAAGGATAATGGCTTGTAGAAAGTAGCTGCCCCATCGACTGCTGGTCCTGGCTTTAATGCTGCAGTAGCACTTGCCAGACAAATGCAGCTGAAACAGTTTACGTTTGGGGTGACTGTTGTGCCCGGTGATCTTCCAAGCCTTCTTTCTGCACCTGCTGCTGTCAGTGTCCTCAATAGTGGGAAGTTCACATCCACGGATGTGCTGGGCTGTCCGTACCACTCTCTGCAGCGCCCAGTGATCAAGGTTGGTGCAGTTCTCGTCCCAGGCGATGATGTAGTTAGTCAGTACGCTCTCACTGGTGCCCCTGTAGAAGGTCTTGAGGATTTGGAGGCCCATGCTGAATTTCTTCAGTTGGCTGAGGCAGAAGAGACACTGCTGTGCTTTTTCTGCCATAAAGCTGTTGTGTACAGTCCAGGTGAGATCATCGGTGATGTGTATACCGAGGAACTTGAAACTACTCACCTTCTCAACTGCAGTTCCATTGATGTTGATCGGGCCGAGCCTGTCTCTGTTCCTCCTGTAATCCACAATCAGCTTTTTTGTTTTTTTGACACTGAGGGAGAGGTTGTTACCCTGGCACCACTGTGTCAAGATGTCAACCTCTCCTCTGTAGGCTGCCTCATTACCATTAGAAATAAGGCCGATCAAAGTCGTGTCATCTGTAAATTTGATCAGCAGATTGGAGCTGTGTGTGGCAGTACAGTCATGGCAAAAATGACCACAACAATAGGACTGATTGAGTATTTGAATCAAAGACAGACATGGGAACAATATTGTTATAAACGTTGCATTTATTTGTGACAATTGGATCAATGATGAATATAACAGTGTATTTTAATTGACATGATGGGAACCTGAAACATTGCTGAATTAGCAATCTGCAGAGCTGACAGACAGACAGACACCTGGTGATAAAAAATGCTAAGGAATTTGTAGACATTCTAGAAACACTGAACACAAAGCCAGCAAGCTCCTACAAAGGTTATGTTTGATTCACAGTAAAAACTTCTCAAGAATAAGCTTATAGCTTATAGCTAAACTGAGGAAGTTATCAAAATATCTGTAATTATGGCAAGATACTCTCTGATATCCCAAGGGACAGTTTAGTGTGTGGAATCAATAATATTCAGAGTCAGAGGCACTTGTTATCAAAGATGAATCTGACTTTTGAGGATGCACTGAAAGTCGCTCAAGCACTGGAACTGGCAAATAAACAAAATGTGGTATTCACAAGTGAGGCCAGCTGGTTTTATGTAATAGTGTGCATGTACATGAGTAGCACAAGATATAAGGCAAGTTGAACATCATTTCAAAATATTAATCAAAGTCTGTTATCTTTATGGAAAGAAGCATATGCTGTCTGAATGCCTGATCAGGCGAGGAAAGTCTGATATATAGTTTAAAAAGCCTCAATCAGTGGGAATAAGCGTAGTAGCAAATACAATGAAAATACAAAATTGTAGAAAGGTGCTCAAAAGTTTCCTCCATTCCTGAAATCTAATGGAAATAAGTAAGAGTGCACCCAGAGGAAGAATTCACAATACTTAATGAAAGTGGCCTGACTTAACAAATGCTGAAACATATAAGTACAAAATATATAAGTATAAATAAGAAGTATAAACATATAAAACATGTAAGTACAATATCCACACCAAGGTAAAGCTGTACCAGAGCTGTGTTCTGTCCACGCTCTTGTACAGATCAGAATGCTGGCATGTGACAGAGAGTGACCTTGCCAAGCTGTTGGCATTTCACACCAGGAGCTTCTGAAAAATCCCCTGTATCTTCTGACCAAGGAAGATCTCCAATTACACCCTGCTCCTTCAGTGTCATCAAGAGGATATGGTCACAATCTTCATGAGGAAGCATTGGAAATGGATTGGGCACGTGATCAGAAGACATGCCAACTTCATCAAGAGAGCATTCTCTGGACCCTTAAAGGCCGGAGGAAACATGGGAGACCAAGGACGACTTGGTACCATAATATAGAGGCAGAAATGAGGACCCTGAATCACACCTTTGAGAAGATAGTCAAGAATAGACAGAGATGGAAGACCTTCTTTGCTGCCCTAAATGCCAGTAGCATAATGGCCAATAAGTAAGTAAGTCCTCATGAAAGTAACTGACAGTGGTTATATTTGATCTCGATATTGGGTAGTTTAACTGGCTAGTGTGAGACTGATGAACCAGACTCAATATGCAGCTTGGGGACAAGAAAACACTGCATCTGAATTTACAAAGGCACAGCTAAATCTGAAAACCTATACAAGTGAAAGCATTGAAGTTGTTAGGGCTGCTTACATGATAGGGTAATACTAAAGATTAAGCTACAGATCAAACTCGTCGGAAGGAAGCTGGTTAACAAAAATTCCCTAGGAAAAGAGGAATAGTGATCACATTAAATTTGTGAGGGTTCATTGTAGGAAGTGCTCAGGAAGTTCGAAGTAGTTTTCAGAGAGCTGGACAAGCTACGTACATCTCAATGCTCTGCCTTGCTTCTTCAAGTCAAAGTCCGCATTGCCTGGCTGCTCAGAGGGAAACTAATTAATCTTTTGAGTGATCTAAATGAGCAGTATCCACTATGCAAGTCATAACACCTGCTGGATTTGCCAGAATGTGCAAAGATACAAATAGACTCTAAATTGAGGTTTGTCCTTGGAACAGGAGACATTTCCAATTTTGTCTGGAGGGCATCTGTTTGGATATGAGTTATACATATCAATGGATTGTGTTAGAGGATCAGAAGATTTTCTCTTTTAAAGTACACAAGGCCTTATTTATGTATAACTGACCATCGTTTGGAGTTTGGTCTGCACCTACTATCTTCCAGATGGAGTGCATGCTATAGGGAGTTTCCAGGGTCACTGTTTACAAATGTAATTTTGCTTATCAGATTCTCAGGAGACAAGCACTTGCAGAGTTTGGAAGTATTGAGGAGACTGATTAAGACTGGCCTATGACTAAAGAGAAGTCAGTGAACTTTATTAGAAATAAAGTACAATGCGTGGGAAGCTAAATGGCTGCTAATGTAATACTGTACGTCCAGTTCAAAAGAAGGTAAAAGCTCTTACCAATGCTTGTAGTGTAACTGTTGTAACTAAGCTGAGAAATATCAAGGATTAATGAGCTATTATAATGAATTCTTGTCAAATGTAGCAATGTTCTTCATTTCATTGCCCCAAATGGCGTGAAAGAATGTGAAGTGGAGAGGGACTGGAACGCGAAAAGGCATTCATGCATTGCAAAGAATTGCTGCCAAATGCTAATGTGTGTTAGTCCATCATTCAGTAGAGAGGGAGTAGCTCTTGTCTCGAGGCTTATTATCATATGGCACTGATGCTGCGTTCCTCCATCAAATTAAAGATGGTTTTAAAAGCTGAAGGGTTATGTCCAGACTGCTGGCAGCAGCAGAGAAGTGTACTTACAGCATGATAAAGAATGTCCAGTTGTCATGCTTGGAGTGCAGCGGTTCAATAACCACATCCCTTCACCACTTACATGGGTCACAAATCCCTGATTTCCTTGCTCTATGAAATGAAGCCAAGGCCTCAGATCATTTCCTCATGAGTTCAAAGATGGACTTTGACCTTGAAAACATGAATATACTATTGTTTATGAAATTGGGAAATACCATGAAAACAACAATGTTGTCAGTCGAGCTCTGGTGCCAGAGATGACTGCTGATGAAGGAATTCAGGGCTAAGTGCTGATGATGAATGACCTAGACAGTCTCCTGTGACTACTCTGCAAATCAGACAGTGGACCGCAAAAGACCATGTACTGCCTCAAGTACCACAGAGGGGAGATCTCGGGAGTATTTGAACAGTTTTGTTAAATAATTCTGAACTATCTTGTGGGAGGTAGTGAGTGGGAAGGAGGTAGGTGTAATAATAATATAATAATTTATGATATGTGGCCAATAGTTGTTCTTCTCCTTGTCTATCCTGCCTATTATTTTCTAAAAGAATTTCAACAGATTTATCAGGCAAGATTCTCTTTAAAGAAACTACGCTGACTTCGACCTATTTTCTCTTGTGCTTACAAGTACCCCGAAACCTCATCCTTAATATTGGACTTCAATATCTTCCCAACCACTGCATTCAAACCTATAATTTCATGTTTTTCGCCTCCCTACCTTTTTAAAGATTGGAATGGCATTTCCAACTTTCCAATCCTCCGGAACTATTCAGAATTTATTGATTCTTGAAAGATCACTACATAAGACCATAAGACATAGGAGCAGAATTAAGCCACTCAGCCCATCGAGTCTCTTCCACCATTCAACTCTGACTCATTTATCATCCTCCTCAACCCCAGTCTCCTTCCTTCTCCGCATTATCGCTGGCAGCCTTACAAATGAAGAACCTTTCAATCTCTGCTTTAGATATGATTAATTAATTTATTTAGCAATACAGCATGGAGTAGGCCCTTCCAGCCATTCGATCCACTCTCCAGCAAACACAATTAACCCTCACCTAATCGTGGGACAATTTACAATGAAATTTACAATTACAATTCCCGGTATGTTTTTGGAGTTCTGGAGGAAATCAGAGGACACAGAGAAAACCACACATCCCAGGAGGACAAAGTACAGAGACTCCTTACAGAATGGCACTGGAATTGAACTCCGAACTTCGTAATACCTTGAGTTGTACTAGTGTCATGATAACCGCTACATTACTGTGGCACCCAAATATACCCAATGACTTGGTCTCCACAGCTGTCAGTGACAATGAATTCCACAGATTCACAACCCTCTGGCTAAAGAAATTCCTCCTCATCTCTGTTGAAAAGAGATGTTCTTCTTTATAGACTCCTCCACTGTAGGAAACATCCGCTCCACGTCCACTCTTTGTAGGCCTTTCAATATTTGATCACTTTCAAGGAGATCCCCTGATTCTTCTAAACTCCAGTGAGTACAGGCCCAGAGTCATCAGAAGCTCCTGATACATTAACCTGTTCATATCCAGGATCAATCACTTGCACAAATTCTACTTTGTATGTTCAAATATAACTAATATATCTTGTTTTGTTGTATAAGTTATAGTGGACAATTTAGTGTTAAATATATTTTGGAAATTAATATGACTCCTACCTGATGCATATTTGACAGAAAATTAATAAAGGTTTTGCATACATGTTGCCAAATAAGCCTATACTGCACAGTTGTTTTGTAAAGCAAATTCATTAATTTGTAAACTGAAATTTCATTAATGTGAAGTGTACTATACAGCTGGCTCTAACATTTTGAGATCAGAAAGTAGACCAGTTGGTACTTTCTGGAGCTGCTAGACTTGGAAATGTCCCAATGTAACTTATAAACAAACACTACTTTAAATCATTGCATCTGATAGATGCCAGTAGAGGGAGTCAAATGAACACTTCCTGTGTGTTCCAATTTGCATATCCATTGTTGTAAAATGGAAGTAATAGCTGAACCTATTAGTAAGCTTCTGTGACAATGGTAAGAGACTTTTTGTTGGAAGCAAACTGGTATACACGCAGGCAAAACTGGAACAGTTGTTTATGTTTTCACTTCATTTCATTGTTTTTATCTCCAAGTATTCATGTATCACTATTATGGTTTTGATCATGTTTGATTATTGTTTATGTGCAGCTCAACAAAGGACTGGATATTTAAATCACTCTGCCTTCCTTAAAATGTACTTCTTAGAATAAATGTTTGATTAATCTCTGCATTTCTCTTTTTGTTTTTGACTCATTGTGCTTCTCTGCAGTTCTCTGAGATTTTGCATAAAAGTTGCTTTATAAATGAATGTTCTTGTTATCAAGAGCAAAGAGAAGTAGGTGTCAGATGGTACTGAAGATGTTTCGACAATGCTGACATTTATTTTCCAGCCCTGAGACCAGTTTATTTATGTTCCCTGCTAACTCTACTCACTTGCATCAATTTTATCTCAGCATGGTACTTCTAACTCTAATTGTCATAACTGTCCTTTCCATTTCTATTTTTTCCAGAATATATGCATTCTGGTAATTTCACATAACAGACCTACAGTGGCATACAAAAGTTTGGGCACCCCTGGTCAAAATTTTTGTTACTGTGAATAGTTAAGTGAGTAGAAGATGAACTGATCTCCAAAAGTCATAAAGTTAAAGATGAAACATTCTTTTCAACATTCTTTCAACATTCTTTTCAACATTCTTTCAACTTTAAGCAAAAGTAGTGTATTATTTTTGTTTTGTACAATTTTAGAGTGAAAAAAAGGAAAGGAGCACCATGCAAAGGTTTGGGCACCCCAAGATATTTGAGCTCTCAGATAACTTTTACCAAGGTCTCAGACCTTAATTAGCTTGTTAGGGCTACGACTTGTACACAGTCATTCTAGGAAAGGCCAGGTGATACAACTTTCATGGCTTTATAAATACCCTGACTCTTCAAACCTTGTCCCAACAATCAGCAGTCATGGGCTCCTCTAAGCAGCTGCCTAGCACTCTGAAAATTAAAATAAATGATGCCCACAAAGCAGAAGGATATAAGAAGATAGCAAAGTGTTTTCAGGTAGCTGTTTTCTCAGCTTGTAATGTAATTAAGAAATGGCAGTTAACAGGAACGGTGGAGGTCAAGTTGAGGTCTGGAAGACCAAGAAAACTTTCTGAGAGAACTGCTCATAGGATGGTTAGAAAGACAAATCAAAACTTCTGTTTGATTGCAAAAGACCTTCAGGAAGATTTAGCAGACTCTGGAATGGTGACCTTCATGGAAGAGTCATAAGAAAAAAACCTTTCCTGTATCCTCACCACAAAATTCAATGGCAGAAATTTGCAAAGGAACATGTAAACAAGCCTGATACATTTTGGAAACAAGTCTTGTGGGCTGATTAAAAAAGTTAAAATAGAACTTTTTGGCCGCAATGAGCAAAGGGATGTTTGGAGAAAAAAGGGTGCAGAATTTCATGAAAAGAACACCTCTCCAACTGTTAAGCACGGGGGTGGATTGATCATGCTTTGGGCTTGTGTTGCAGCCAGTAGCACGGGGAGCATTTCACTGGTAGAGGGAAGAATGAGTTCAATTAGATACCAGCAAACTCTGGAAGCAAACATCAAACCATCTGTAAAAAAGCTGAAGATGAAAAGAGGATGGCTTCTACAACAGGATAATGATCCTAAACACAC
This sequence comes from Hemitrygon akajei, assembly GCF_048418815.1. Taxonomy (NCBI): domain Eukaryota; kingdom Metazoa; phylum Chordata; class Chondrichthyes; order Myliobatiformes; family Dasyatidae; genus Hemitrygon; species Hemitrygon akajei. The sequence goes on from NC_133133.1 coordinate 43,778,093, forward strand.
CCCAAAATCCGCAATGGACTACCTCAAGGGATGTAAGCTGAAGGTTTTGCCATGGCCCTCACAGTCCCCCAACCTAAATATCATCGAAAATCTGTGGATAGACTTCAAAGAGCAGTGCATGCAAGATGGCCCAAGAATCTCACAGAATTAGAAACTTTTGCAAGGAAGAATGGGTGAAAATCCCCCAAACAAGAATTGAAAGACTCTTAGCTGGCTGCAGAAAGCATTTACAAGCTGTGATACTTGCCAAAGGGGGTGTTACTAAGTACTGACCATGCAGGGTACCCAAACTTTTGCTTTGGGCCCTTTACCTTTTTTGTTATTTTGAAACTGTAAAAGGTGGAAATAAAAAAAGTAATCTTGCTTAAAATATTAAAGAAATGTGTCATCTTTAAGTTTATGCTTTTTGAAAATCAGGTCATCTTTTACTCGCTTAGCTACTCGTAGTAACTGAAATTTAGACCAGGAGTGCCCAAACTTTTGCATGCCACTGTATGTAAATTGAGTTTTATCATCCCCAGCCTATTTTTACACTGATTTTCTGATCTCACTATCTCAAGTGGCATTACTTTATTTTATTTATTAATGAATGTATAGAAAAGCCCACCTCTGGTCACCTCTTTCTGAATTGCTCAGAAGTTTTGACCCTGGAGCAATGAAGAAAGGCAGTGTCCATCCAAGTCACAATTGTGACTAATTAGAAAGGATACTTACATGTGTTGTTGGTCCTTAGTGCTTCCTCCTGTTATCGGTAGAGATGAAAAAGGTCACAGATTTGGGCAAGAAGTTGCAGTGAATTGTCACAGACATTGTACCCGTAATTCCCTTGTACTTTAGAAGTCTAGTAGTTTAAAGTCTAAAAGTCTTTACTTTAGTGGCACAGTTTGAGTAGGGAAATGTCTGCAAAGCTACTAAACTATCAGCAACATTGAGTTTTCAGAGAATACACATATGGAACTGCTATAGTTACTATTCGTTATTAGCCATTGTTTTCCTGCCTGCTTTCCATCACTGGAGGATCTTGTATGGTCTTAGCAGCTTTGTGTTTGGGAACTCTTCAACTCATGGCTAGGAATTTGCATAAGACTACCATGTCAGCTTGGATCAGATGCAAAGTGTCCATTCTCATTTATTACAGTTGAAGGACATAGTTCTGAGGGACTTCTGTGAGAGTTATTTAGATTTTTAAAGCATGTTTCAGGTTTTATTGACTTCTTTTTGCATTTTAGGAATGCTGGGACTTTTAATAACAGCAAACCTATAATGTTTCCTGATTCCAAATGCAGAGTTTGGTTCAAAGTGGTAGTTTCTGACTGATGCAAAATTACAAAGGGGAAAACCAAGAGGTTCTTCTTCTACTAAAGTGTTCAGGAAGCAAAACAAAGTCAGAGAGAATTGTGTCAATTCCAGATATATTCTCAAAAATTTCTTCCACTGAAGTTGAAGGGGATGATTGTGAGGGATGAACGCTTTATGCCTTTGAATCCTCCAATATCATTTTCTGTTGTAGAACCTACTCCATGGCCAGGAAGAGACATGCTCATGCTCCTTCCAAGAGCTTCACAGCCTTGAGGAAGAGGACAGCTCAGTAACACCCATCACAGACAGATATTGCCAATCCTTCTGTGCTGGTCTCTTTGCCAGTAGGACCAGAACAGCATGGCCTCCTAGAACTTCGTCCTCTTATCACAAATGTGTTAGATGAGAGCAAATGGACCAACCACTGACCCTGGAGGAGCTGAACGGTTCCATCTATTCCTTTGATTTGAATGAAACTCCCAAACAGCTCACTGGCTGAATTGTACACAGCTCTGTGGAACTCCATGGGTCCAGACCTCCTGGAAGCGTACGATGCTATGCTTCAGTCTGGCAGCATGTCAGAGCCATGAAGAAGAGCATAATTACCCATAACTGCAAGCAGAAATAGATAGAGATACCATCAAGAATTGGAGACTGATATCACTGTTGAATGTAAATAATAAAAACTTGCCTAAGTCCATTATCGACATGTCAAGTCTGCTCAGGGACAGGAAATTCGTTCAGACTGAACTTGTGCTATACATGACAAGAAGATCAAGGACAGCCTTGTTATCCCTCAGCTGCTGAGGAATAACATTGCCTACGTGTAGGAGAAGGGTGGATTGTCACCTTGGACCAGAGGACGGCCTTTGACAGGGTATTCTAAATGTACATAATAGACATGCTCCTCAAAATGGATTTTAGGGAGGGAATCAAGATCCAACTGCTCTACACAGACATCCATAGTACAGTCCAAATGGTGGGACACATCATCTCCATCAACTCTAGAATCAGGCAGGTCTGACTACCTGAAGGTGCTGGAGATCTGGTTCAGAAGGGGCGGGCATGGAAGAATTGGTAGGAGCAGATTGATAACATTAAAAGAAATTTGGGACTGCAGGAAAATGGCATTCCTACTTAATAACTGGGAAAAGTTTGGTCAACAGGTCTGAAGTGCTGTCCTGGCCTCTGTACTTGACACAAGTGAGGTCCATCGCACCCCCTCCCCTGGCTCCTCTGGCTTGGAAATCTCCTGTGCTGCCTTCTGGTCCATCTGAATGTATGGAAACCCTGCTGGTCGCTGGTTTCCTTGGCTGCATAAGTCTGGGGAAGACGTACACTGGTCCCACCAAACCTGTGCGATTGAGACGGCTCTTCCACCCCAAGTTCACTTTGTGCGGCTGCTGTGTAACTTGTTACCCTGTTACAACTCACTGCCAGGAAATAACAGACAGCACACTGCGTACAACTAAAGGTATTATATTTATGAATCTTACTTAACTAAAGGGTTAGTAAAGAAAAGAAGGATAAACAAAAAGGGCCCATTATAATTAAACAGTTAAATATGCACAAGTTGGAGTTCATCTTGAACTTCTCTGTCACTCACACGCTGGGCCCCTCAACCAACGTGAAAGTGCACACTACCTTCCGAACGTTGCTTGCAGTCCATCTCAAACAAATGGGTCTTCCACTGGGTTGCATCCTACGACTGGTACTCCCCAGTGTCTTCTCTCTTTATCTCCCACCAAACAAAAAAACACCCAAGACCAATCTTACTACCCCTCACCAAAAAACCTCCCCCCAGTTCCACCATCCTAATTGGATGGCACACATTCCTCATCTCCAACAATAACCCGAACAGGCTGAAAGCAGAACACACTGCTTTTACAGAACTGTTAAATTAAATACTTACAGCATAACAGTAAAGATGTGAACCAGGGCATTACCATGAATGTGTAAGTTGTTTGCACTGTTTCTTTCTTTGTATTTTTAATATTATAAATAAACTTTAATGTTGAAATAATCAAAAAAACAATTACTAACAAAATACGAAGGCAACAAGATCCATAGTTAACAGCACTCAAGCATTGAACATGAAAATAATTAGTAGTCAGGCTTAATTGGTTAGATGAATGACAATTCACAAATACATGTGATTCAAAATTAACTGTTGATTACAAATTTGCTGTTGATTATGAATTTACACTCACAATCAACATCTGCAATTGATCAAAGTTTATAGTGCTTAGATGATGTTTATAGCTCTTGATAATGACTAGATTAAAAGGGGAAGAGTGAGTCCAGTTCAAAAGCAGATGAAGTTGTTGCTCCTTGAAGCCGTACAAAGATAAAAATAAAACAAATCTGGTGGCCTTCTCTTCATTTAGGCCACCAGCTGACATTGTTTGAAAATGGCAATGAGTGTGCTGTGTCATATGAAGCCAATTTACACTTCAAAGGTGAAAGCTCCTGAACTAAAATGAACACACTGTTCCCTGTGAAATTCATAAAACCATATGAGAGCTGGAGTAGGCCATTCATCCCCTCCAATTATTCTGCTGTTCCATAACATAGCAAACTTTTTACAATTCAAAAGAGACTGCAGATACTGGAATCAGATACAGGTCTGATGGAGGAACTATGCTTAAGCTGCATTTGTGGGAGAAAAGGAATTGTCACTGATTCAGGCCTTATGCAGTGTTTCAACCCCAAATGTCAACAATTCCTTTCCTCCCATAGATGCTGCTAAACATTTTGTTCCTCAACAGATTCATTATTGCTGTAACACTCGCTTCACCTAGTGGCTTAATATAGAGGTGATAACCCCCTGCCCGGCCAAACTTAAGAAATCGCATTTGGGTGGATGCTGCGCAATGTGTCCCATTACAAATCAGTACCCTGAAATAACAAACAGTACACAATATGTGATTAAATGATTAAGCTTTATAACTCTTACTTTGACTATATGGTTAGTAGAGAAACAAAATATAAATGAAAAGGGCCCGAATCATAAGATTTAATAATAAACAGTCTGTGCACAAAGTTGGAGCTCCCTCAGCTAGTTCTTCTTCCACCATCGGTCTCCTCCAAGCGTTGCCGACCTTTGGACCCCCGCTTCGAGTTCACCCCGTCCGGCGGTCTACCAAATCTCTCCATTCATGTCTTCTCTCTTCATCTCTCTCTCTCCCTCTGGCAAAAGCCCACAAAATCAACTGCTTCCAGAATCACAAGACAGGGCAATAAAATCCTGATTGGCTAACATGCATCCACAGTCCTGTTATCTCCAGCCATAACCCAAACATTGCTGCTATAGAGAAACCATTACATTAGCGTTAGCAGTGAAGCATACGAAGAAGCCATTACATTCTCCCCCCGTCAAATTTAGTCATGTCTTCATGATGTTGAGATAATTCGCCAACCCTTCCTGCAAAACACAAAGTCCAATCCAGGTGCAAAAGGCAGTGACATAGCTCCCCAAGATGGTAGAGATCATGCCCTATTCCCCAGGTGCCACCTAGGCCAACCTATCCAGTGGTCTGCTAATTCTCTGAGACCTCTGTACCTCCTCACCTAACTCTTCAGGCTCAGACACTACTGGGGATACTTCAGGCCTACTTGGTGAGTCCTCCCTCGATCTATCACTCATGTCTCCCTGCAACTCAGAGCCCTTTGTCCCATGTCTGGACCCCACCTCTTGTTCTCCAGGGTCCTGCTGTAACCCAGGCTGCCCACAGATAGCTTCACCTGACTCAGTGGGAGAACGGCCAGGAGTCTCTGCCTCAATCAATGGGGACAGTGAATGGCAGCATGTACCACACATCCAGATCATCATCCTGCGAATCAGTATCCCTCTCATGGGTGGGGCCCGACCCAGCCTCTCCTGCTGTGGGCCCTGCAATTGTCCCACATTTTCGCAGAGTCCTCTTACTTGGTGTAGGTTCCAAGTCAGACTCTGGGTGTACCTGCACCTCTTGTCCCAGGTTCAACAGTTGGTTCCGATGGAGAATCGTGACAGGCCCGTTCCCCTCCTCTGGTTTCACCTGGAAAACTGGTAGATTTGGCATCTGGCTCTCCCAGCGGTCAGCCAACTTGTGCTTTCCAGGTGGCCCCAAATTCCTTATGAGGAATCGGTCTCCTGGCAGGAGTTGGAAGAACCTCACTTTTTGATCATACCTCCTCTTATTTCCTCAAGTCTGCTTGGCAGCTGTGACCCCAGCCAATTCATAAGCCCTTTTCAGCTCTCTCCTCATATCAAACACATACTTCAGATAAGGCTTCAGTGGTAAGTCACCCTCGTCAGTCCCAAAACAAAGGTCAGTGGGCAACCTCGCCTCACGCCCAAATATCAGATAATAAGGTGAGCACCAGTAGCTTCAGTTCATGTACAGTTGTAACAGTGAACCAGATGCCCAAAATGTTGACTCCACCTGCTCTTCTTGCTGATCCCCAGGGTCTGTGCATGTCCAGCAAGGTCAAATTAAACCTCTCTGGCTGGGGATTTCCCTGTGGGTGATAGGGCATTGTCCTTGACTTCTCAACTCCAAGCAGGCCCAGATGAGTCTACTCTCGAAGTCCTGTCCCTGGTCACTATGTATCCACCTGGGAAGGCCATAATAAACAAAATACTTCTCCCAAAACACTGTAGTGTAGTTTTGCCACTGTAGTCACCCTCTGGTCCTTGGTAGGAAAAGCCTGAGCATATCTGCTATAGTGGTCCTTGATAACTAAGACATTCGGGTTCTATGGACAGGAAATCCATACACACCAGGTCCAGGGGCCCTGCACTCTGCAAGTGGGACAAAGGAACTGCCAACGTAGGCAGTTTCTTCCACTGTATGCCGCAAATGCATGATTTGCAGTATTCTTCAACCTCTGACTTCATTCGGGGCCAGTAAAACCGGTCTCTGAGCAATCCATAGGTCTTTTCCACCTCCAAATATCCAGACTCATCATGAAGTGACTTCAACGCCATCCCCCGATACTTCTCAGACAGAACCAGTTGACAACGCCGGGGTTGGTCTGGGGGTGATGTGACCCGGTATAAGATCTGGTTCTTCAACTCCAACCGAGGCCATTCTTTCAGTAATGGAGGCTCTGAAACATGTTTCATCTTCTCCGCGTGAGCCGTGTCTCCCTTTCCAACCACGGACCAAATAGTGCCAATGCTTGGATCATCTCGCTGAGCAGCTGCCAATTCCCCAGAACTCAGTTCCGGCAGCTGACTTGTCTTCAGAGCAGTCAGGTTACAGTAAACCTGGGTTATGGCGTCATCAGAAGCCCCCAAATGATCTACTGCTCGATCCAGCCTCTCCTTTTTCTTTGCCTTTATGGTGATGGCAAACTGAAACATGGCCTTCACCCCAGAGGCAGGAACGCTCTCCCACTCCTCGTCCCTGTCCAGTCACTCATGCACCCTTTGGGACAAAGCATCTGCATCAATATTCCAGCTCCCCAGCTGGTACTTCAGGCTAAAATCATAGGCAGACAATGCTGGCAACCACCTGTTGATGGTGCATGATGGCCTGTAGCATCCAGTTTTACTGAGGTTAGGATGTAGATGAGTGGGTTGCTGTCCATCCCCACCTTAAACTTTGCCCTGTAGAGATAATCACTCAGCTTATCCACCACCACCCATTTCAATGCCAGGAATTACAACTTGTGCGTGGGATAATTTCTCTCGGAGGGCAACAAACTCCAGCTGACAAACGCCACAGGCCTCATCTCGGTGCCCTGATCCTGATACAGGACGCCCCCTAAACCCTCTTGGCTGGCATCTGTGTGCAGTACATATGGCAATCGAGGGTCCGCAAAAGCCAGCACCGGCGCCTGGGCCAGCAGCTCTTTCAGTGACTGAAAGGCCTCCTCACATTTTACATCCCTCCTCGGTCCAAAGGGCTTTGACGGGTTTGGATATTCTCCAACCTCCTGTCCTTTTATCCCCCTCCCTTTCTTCCCCAAGGGAGGGTAACCACACAGAAGCTGATACAAGGGCTGACTCACTTTGGCACAGCCCTTCACGAATCTTGGATAATAGCCACAGAACCCAAGGAATGAGTGCTGAGCGCTCACAGTCTGGGGCCTTGGCCAAGTGGTCACCGCTTCTATCTTAGCCAGGTCTGTAGCTACTCCATACCATGAGATTATGTGTCCGACATAGCTAACAGGCATTTGGCAAAACTGGCACTTGTCCAGGGTAAGTTTTAGCAGCCAAGCACTTTCAGTAGCCTTGCTTCATGTTCTTCCAAGGTGGATCCAAATAATATGAGGTCATCCAAATATGCCAACACATCAAGCAAGTTCATATCCCCCACCGTCTTCTCCATGACCCGCTGGAAGGTTGCCGGGGCTCCTGATAGGCCCTGGGGATATCTACGTTAATCTGCATTAAAACGAGAGCTAAGCCCGCCATTTTATCAAACCTCTGCCCACAATCGCAACTTTAACAGTAACTAACAGTGGAAATAACAATTCATTCGGAGTACAAATATCTGCCTCACTGGTTCATTGCTTAGGGTAATCACACAGCTTCCAGCGGAATCAATCCCGAACGTAGCCGCCACATTGTAACACTTGCGTCGCCTGGCGGCTTAATATAGGAGTGATAATAGCTTGCCCAGCCAAACTTAAGAAATCTCATTTGGATGGATGCTGCGCGATGTGTCCCCTGTTACAAATCAGTACCCCGAAATAACAAACAGTACACAATATGTGATTAAACGATTAAGCTTTATAACTCTTACTTTGACTATATGGTTAGTAGAGAAACAAAATATAAAAGAAAAAAGGCTCAAATCTAAGATTTAATAATAAACAGTCTGTGCACAAAGTTGGAGCTCACTCAGCTAGTCCTTCTTCCACCATCGGTCTCCTCCGAGTGTCGCCAACCTTCAGACCCCTGCTCCAAGTACGCACAGTCTGGCGGTCTACCAAATCTCTCCATTAGCTTCTTCTCTCTTCATCCCTCTCTCTCTGTTTTGCAAAAGCCCGCGTAATCAACTGCTTCCAGAATCACAAGACAGTGCAACAAAATCCTGATTGGCTAATGTGCATCCACAGTCCTGTTATATCCAGCCATAACCCAAACATTGCTGCTACAGAGAAACTGTTACATTAGCCTTAGCAGTGAAACATACAAAGAAGCCATTATGTTGCTTTTACAATTTCACCTTCTTTTTAACCATGTACGACTCCCTAAATTTATTTTGAAATACATAGAACTTTTACCTGTAAACAGTCCATTCAGTCGTCTATCCTGAGCCTGTCATTAAACCCCATGCTTCCGCCTTCGCTCTGCTCTGAGAATGTGAAACTATCAACCATGGGAAGCGGTTAAAGCAAATGATATGGTACATTTAAGAGGAAGACAGACAAGCATAAGATACCAAAGGGAATAGAGGATTGTACCAGTAGATTTAGATGAGGGAAGAAGGAGAATGCTTCAATCTATGTACTTGAGATAAATTTTGGAAGTCAGACATGGTTTAAAAAAAGGTGGAATTTTAAAAGCAACAAATAATTTGCTAGAGGAACTCAACAGGTCAAGATCATATTTCAAAACTATATAGTCCATCTATCATTTCTTCATTTTTTTTGTATTTTCTCCACTACTTACTTTTAAAACTTAACCCCTAATTTCTGTTCATTAACCAACCAACTGTCCATGTCAGGGCTGGACACAAGAGCTCTGGGCATATACAGATAGTTATATTGTCAGCAAGAACAATGTAGAAATTAATTCTTCACCATTTCTGAGGCATTTCTTCAAGAAATGAGGCCTGAAATTCTCCCATTTCAGCTGTTTCATGGCTAGCTACATTTCCAGAACTTACATGATTTTGTCCTCCAAGCTTCTTGCTAAAGATTTGAGAAAGGATGCCACCACCGCTATTGAAAGCGGAGAAGAAGCTTTCAGGGAAGCATTAAGACTCTAGAGTACAAGGTTTGGAAGTGCACAGAAGCCGACATATAGAGTGGGAGGAGCAAACCACCACAAATTGCATTTCTGTCCTAACACTCTTCCTACATTGCACCTCCAGTCCCATCTGCAGAGGAACCTGCAGCTCCTACATTAGCTTTACATCTTACCTTAGAACCTACAAGAAAAGAGTCATAGAGCACTACAGTACAGCTCCTTTGGTCCATCTAGTCCATGTTGAACTGTTATTTTGTCCCATCAACCCCCACCTGGACCAAGCCCTTCATACATCTCCTATCCGTGACTTAATCAAACTCCTCTTAAATGTTGCAATGATCCTACATCCACCACCTCCACTGGCAGCTCGCTCCTCACTTGCATCACCTTCTGAGTGAAGACACTCAGATTCCACTTAAGTATTTCACTTTTCACCCTTAACTTACGGTGTCTCATTCTAATCTCCCCCAACCTCAATGGAAAAAGCCTGCTTGCATTTACCCTATTGATATGGCTAATTTTGTACACTCTATGGCCTCTTTATTAGGAATGTCCTGTACTACTTCATTAAGTGCCCACTGAGTGTATGTTTATGGTCTTCTGCTACTGTTGCTCAACCACTTCAAGGTTCAACATTCCCAGATTCTCTTCACCTTTGTGCATTCAGAAATGCTCTTCTGCACACCACTGTTATTTGAGTTACTGTACCCTTTCTATCAGCTTGAGCCAGTCCAGCCACTCTCCTCTGACTTCTCTCATTAATAAGGCATTTTCATCCACAGAACCGCTGCTCATAGGATTTAACTCAGGTTTTCAAATCTTTGCAACATCCTTGTAAATTTTCTCTGTATTTCAATCTTGTTGTGATCTTTCCAGTAGCTGGGTGACTCCAGTCCTGCAGAAGAGTCTCGGCCCAAATCATCGACTGGACTCTTTTCCTTAGATGCTGCCTGGCCTGCTGAGTTCCTCTAGTATTTTGCGTGTGTTGCTTGGATTTCCAGCATCTGCAGATTTTCTTTTGTTTGCTCACTATTTTCTATTACAACTTCAACATATCATCTCTATTCCTGTAAACAATACTCTGATTTAAGGAGGCCAATGTGCCAAAAGCTCTCTTTACTACTTATGATGCCACTTTCATGGAATTATAGATCTATATTCCCAAACCCTTCTGTTCTACCACACTTCTCAGTGCTCTACCATTCATTGTGTAAGTCCAATCCTGGTTTGTCCTCTCAAAGGTCCACACTTCACACTTGTCCACATTAAATTCCACCTGCCATTTCTCAGCTCATTTTCCAGCTGGCCTAGTTCTTACTGCAAACTTTAATAGTTTGGAGTATTAATCCCCTAATCTTGGTGTCATCTGCAAAGTTACTGATCCAGTTTATCACGTTATCATCCAAATCATTAATGTAGATAACAAACAACAGACCCAGCAACGATCTCTGCAGCACACAGGCCTCCAGTCAGAGAGGCAGCATCTACTACCACTGTAAAAACAATTAAACCTCAATCCCAAGAGACTGCCAAAGAAGCAGGAAAATGCCATCCTTCCTGACTATGTAAATTCAACTTTTATATTGGTGGCTGTAATTGGACTACCTAGGGTATGTCCCGCTTCCCTATGTGAGAAAACTTCTACATTTCTACATAATGAGGAACCTCTGGCATCAGATTTCTGAATGTTTCATGAACCCATGAACACTATCTCACTATTTTGCTCCCTTTTTGCACTATTTATTAATATTTTTATTTATTTCTTATTGTAACTTCTAGTATTCTTATTTATTGTACTGCTACAAAACAATAAATTTCATGACCTAAGTCAGTGATAATAAAGCTAATTCTGATTCTGAATTTCAATAATGTGAGCATACAGAAATTGAGACTTGTGGGTTACTGATAACAACATTGTCAAAGCTATCAATGCAATGTTATACATTATCTTAAGTGGCAAATTCAAGTAGATTGGCACTCTTCTGGTGTCAATCAAGTCACATAATTTTGATGATATCTTTGGTGACCACCAGATAAATCGAACACTAACATCTGGTGCAAGCTTACTCATTTCCTAGATGTCTTGTTAAATCCTTTGAGAAAGCAGTCCTGAACAGATCAGAAAAAGGAAAAAAAAACTTTATGTCTCCCTTAATGAGCTCTCTCTGGGTAATTACTTCCTTTTCATGACCATTTTCAATCCACGACAGGGAATCCAGTAGCATTTCAGACCCAAGTAGGAACGAACCACAGCACATAAGGAACCAGATTTCTAAACATCAGGGGATACAGCACTCTCCTGAGAGGTTGGAACTGAGTCCTGCTGTTGGAAAGCTGAACTGTTGAAGGCAAAGCATCTACCTGCATCTCATCTGCCTTCAAATAGTAAAATGGAACATGTTTCATTTCAAAGAATTAATGCACCTCACGTAAAATTCATAAAAAGGTAACTGGAAATTTCAAATGTGTAACAAGGATATTTTTGGAATGGAAGAAAATTTTAAACCTTTGACCTGCTATGCATTGGTACTGATAATGAATTAAGTATTGAGGAGCAAGTCTGAAGAGATGCAGAAACTATTGCTTTTCATATTTTATAAGGAATCTCACTTAATTAATATTATTGGAAGCCCCTTTGTGAGTAAGAACCAAGCACATTTTCTTGCTATTTTATGTAACAGCCTTTATATCAAACCTACTGGGGTAAACATTTAAATGTAGCTGGAATACTGCTACTTACAGATCAACAATACACTATAGAAACACACACAAAATGCTGACGAACTCTGCAAGTCATGCAGTATCTATGTACGGGAGTAAACAGTTCATGTTGCAAAGGGTCTCAGCCCAAAATGTCATCTGCTTATTTCCTTCCAGTAATGCTGCCTGACTTGCAACGTTCCTCCAGCACCTGGTGTGTGTTGCTCAAATTTTCTGCATCTGCAGGTTCTCTCGTGTTTATCAGTTCACTCTAGAATCAGCCTGGTTTTCTTTTCTATGAATTCAGTCTGAAAATTGTCCACATTATATTTTACATATCTACAGAACTCAACTACATGCCAGATTTTTTTACCACTCACAAAAAATAGTAGTTCATATACAAACGTTTGTATGTATATATATAAATAAATAAATAAATTCAACAATCTGGTCAGCAAGTCTTATAAGTAACAGAATGGACTGCAATTTTCTACAGAAACATAAATCATAGGTACAGCATAAGTGATGTTTAGTTGAGAAAGTAATAACTGTCTGAGATTTCTTTTTGCAAGTATCAATGGTTGCACATCCACAGCAATAATGTGTTCTTGTGTGATATGATTGCTAGGAATGAATACCAACTTGAAGTATAATTTTTTGCCATGTTAGCATCATGCTTACTAGGTCTAAATTAATTTTTCAGATCAAAGTCCTTTCATTGGATTGAAATATTAACTCTTGTTAATTCTTTTGACAAATTTAGCTGAATATTCTCAACTTTGAATGTTATTTTAATTTCAGATTTTAAGATTTTATTTCAGATTTCCAGCACTTTCAATATTCTGTTTCTGTTTTACTATTTACAAAACACATTGAAAAAAATCCTCATGCATCTATGTTCCTTTTCAGGGTATACAGAGCAACATTGTTTATTTTGTTAACCTGTTTATGTCCCCAACATACACTTGCATCATTCAATTCATAATCTTCTTGGAAGTGACATACTGCCTATTGTTGAACACAGTTGGTCAAGATTACGCTGGCTGAGTCCTAAGTACCAAAATTAACTTTATGATGCATACACTACATGGAATTTCAAATAAAGAAATGAGACTAGAAAATTACACTTTTATTCATTAATGAGATATGGAAGTCTTTAGCAAGAGCAGCATCTATCTTCCAGCCCTATTTGTCCTTGAAAAGATAAGACATCTTTCAGAAGGGGTGGTACCCTCACCATGCTGTGGATGCTCTAATACATACATTCAGCAGTGATAAATCAACAAGCAGCAATATATTTCCAAGTCAGGAAAGCATGTTACAGGATGGCAATCTTCAGCTCGTGACGTTTCATTATGTTTTCCACCCTTACTTGTCTGTGCAGTAAAAAAAACGTTATTTTGGGAGATACTCTTAATGAATCTTTAAGGAGTTTTGCAGATGGTACAGGCTGCAATCTTGCTGAACAAGCATTGGGAAGAAGTGAATTATTGTATGGTAATTTGAGTGTTATTTGTGAACTGGTTTATCTTAAATGGTGTGGAGTGAATTTCTGAAATTAGTATTTGAATTTGAATTCATTTAAATCTTACATCCATCCCACAACATGAGGGAGTAAAATCTTCGTATTAGGATTCTGTTGCAAAGTATAGACATGTGAATTTATAGGCTTGTAGAAAGAAGCTGTCCCATAGCCTGTTGGTCATGACTTTAATGCTGCAGTACTGTTTGCCAGACAGAAGCAGTTGAAACATTTCACTGCTGGGGTGACTGGTGTCCCCAATGATCTTCCAGATCTTCTTTACACACCTGCTGCTGTAAATGTCCTCAACGGAGAGAAGTTCACATCCACAGATGCACTGGGCTGTTCATACCACTCTCTGCAGTGCCTAGTGATCTAGGTTGGTGCAATTCCTGTACCAGGTGGGGATACAGCCAGTCAGGATGCATTGTATTGTAGATCTGGAAGTGTCAGGAGGTGAGTCCGTGTAACAAAATACCCAGTTTCTGCACTTGTAGCCACAACATTTAAGGGATTTTTCTATAATATTTCTGGTCAATGTTGACCAGCCAGAATATTAATGATGGGAGATATGATTATGGTAAGGGAAGGGTGGCACACTGATGCAGCAAGTATAGTTCCAGTGAGCTAGGTTCAATCCTGATATCTAGTCCTGCCTGTGCAGTTGTATGCTTTTCCTGTGACTATGATTTTCACAAATGCTCAGGGTTCAGTCCAATGCCAATGATAATTGGTTTACTAGGCTTTTGTCAATTAGCCTCTGTATAGTTGGCTGATAGGAGAGTAAGGAGGGAGTTGAAAGTCATGTGAGAGAGAATGATGATAGAAAAATGAGTGGGGAATGGGGATTGATGGGATTGCTCTTTCTATACTGTAACAAAATATGAATAAATATGAAAGGTAATTGCACCCTCTCCTGTTAAAGATGGTCATTACCTCCCATTTGTGCTAATCTATCTTGTCGCTTCTCAGCCAATCTCAAATTGCTGTCAAAGTCTTGCTGCCTGCAGGCACAAATTATTTCATTATCTAAGGAATTGAAAATGGAATTAAACATTGTGCAATCAGCAGAGATCATCCTTGTATTGTAATATAGTGAAGGTTGATGAAGAAGCTGAAGGTGATTGGCTTTACAACATTGCTCTGAGGAAATCCTGAGAGATATCCTGGGGTTAAAGTGATCAAAGCTCCAACCGGCATTATTGTGCTTGTGCACAGTATAACTCTAGTGCAGGTTTTTCCATTGATTTCCATTTATTTCCATTTTTCTAAGGCTCCTTAATGTCAAGGGCAGTCATTTTCACTTTGTCTAGAATCTGAGTTCATTTGTCCATGTGGAACAGTCATTAAATGGACAGGGTTTGTTATTGTTTTTTTTTGGTGTCAGAATATATCAGCAATTTTCCACATTGTCTGGATGGAATCTAACTTTGTAGTTGCACTCAGACATCTTGGCTGGAGATATGTCTACAAGATGTGTTTCTTTAGCACTCTAGCAAAGATATTGTAAGGTCCCATAGGCATTTTTTCTAGTGCTCAGCCATTTCCTGATATTAATAGAACAGTATAGCACTATATAGGACCTTTCAACCTATTCCAAGATCAATCTAACCCTTCCCGCAAACAGAGCCTTCCACTTGTCATATTTCTATCATCCATGTGCATATCCAAGAGTTTTGTTTTAAAAGCCCCTAATGTATCTGCCATAAATCATAAAGTCATAAATCATGGTCTTTAAAGTTATAAAGATATCATGTCTTGGCTGAACACTGAAAATAAAAACTAAACTCCAGATGCTGGAAATCTGCTGGTTAGCCAGCACATATGGAAAGAGAAACAAAACTAACACAAGAACAAAGTTCTTTTGTCAGAACTGGGAAGGAGAAAAAAGAATTAGTATTAATTTGGTGGTTGGTATGAATAGAGCAGGAGGAATCGGCACAGATCAGCAGTCAAGGGGTAGTTAAAGGTGTTAGCAAATGCTTTACAACTTGTCTTTTGACTCCAACTGGGTGGCACAAATTTTACATAGGTATTTGCTATGTTTCAAAGTTCAATGTAAATTTATGATTAAAGTGCATTATGTGTCACCATATACGACCCTGAGATTTGTTTTCTATAGGCTTACACAGTGAATCCAGAAACACAAGAGAACCAATGAAAGAAAGCACCCAACAGGATAGATAACCTGCAAAAGCCAACAAACTGTGCAAATGCAGAAAGAAAGAAAAATTAATAATAATAATTAAATCATATGAGAATATGAGAGGAAGAGTCCTTGAAAGTGAGTCCATTGGTGCGGGAGCAGTTCAGTGATGAGGCGAGTGCAGTTGAGTGTAGTTATCTCCACTAGTTCAACTGTCTGATTGCTGTGGGGTAATAACTGTTCCTGAACTGGTGGTGTTGTTCCTGAGGCTCCTGTGTCTTCTACCTGATGGCAGCCGTGAGAAGAGAGCATGGCCTGGGTGGTGAGGATCTTCGATGATGGATGCTACTTCCCTATGAAGTACTCCATGTAGATGTGCTCAGTTGTGGGGAGAGTTTTACTCATGTAACCAGTCAATATACCCTGCACCACTCAGCTATAAAGGTGTGTCAAAATTTTAGATGTCATGCCTAATTTTTGCTAACCGCTAAGGGATTAGAGACTCAGCCATGCTTTCTTTGCATTGGCACTTAGTGCTGGGCCCAGGACAGATCATCTGAAATAACAATGAGGAATTTAAAGGTGTGGACCCTCTCTATCTCTGATCCCCCAATGAGAGCTGGTTCATGGATCTCTGGTTTCCACCTTCTAAAGTCAATAATCAGTTCCTTGGTCTTGTAGACATCGAGTGAAAGGTTGTTGTTGTGGCACCACTCAGCCATATTCTCAATTTCCCTCCCATATGCAAGTTTGTCACCACCTGTGATTTGGCCAACAACAGGGGTGTTGTCAGCAAACTTAAATATGGCATCGGAGATGTGCTCAGCCTCAGAACCATAAGTGTAAAGCAAGTAAAGCAGAGTGCTAAGCGCACAGCCTGTTGATTAGTTTTGAGGGATAGATGCTGTTGAATGCTGAGCTGTAGCCGATAAAGAGCATTCTGATGATTGCATCTTCGCTGCCCAGATATTCTAGGATTAAATGAAGAGTCAATGAAATGGCATCTACTGTTGACCTCCTGTGACAGTCGGCGTTGGAATGGATTCAAGCTGCTTCTCAAGAAGGGGTTGATTTGTCTCAACACCAGCTTCTCAAAGTAGTCCATCACAGTGGATGTAAGGGCTACTGGATGATAGTCATTAGATAGATAGATAGATAGATAGATAGATAGATGCTTTATTCATCCCCATGGGGAAATTCAACTTTTTTTTCCAATGTCCCATACACTTGTTGTAGCAAAACTAGTTACATACAATACTTAACTCAGTAAAAAATATGATATGCATCTAAATCACTATCTCAAAAAGCATTAATAATAGCTTTTAAAAAGTTCTTAAGTCCTGGCGGTTGAATTGTAAAGCCTAATGTTACCACGTTCTTCTTAGGCACCAGTGTAAGTGAAGCCTGCTTGAAGCAGGTAGGTATCTCAGACTGCCAAAGCAAGAATTTAAAGATCTCAGTGAACGTTCCAGCCAGTTGATCAGCACAGGTCTTTAGTATTTGACCAGGTACCCTGTCTGGCCTGGATGCTTTTTGTGGGTTAACATTCCTGAAGGATGTTCTCACACTGGTGTCAGGGTCTGATAAAACAGGGTGTTCAGGGGCTGTAGGAGTTTCTGTAGGTTCCTCCATGTTTTGGTAGTCTAAATGAGCATAGAAGGCATAGAACACATCTAGGAGTGAAGCTTTGTGTCACCCATATAAGAGTTGATAGCATTCAAACCCTGCCACAGCTGTCAAGCAACATTCAGTAATTCAAGTTTGGTCCTGAATTGCCACTTTGCCTGTAAGATGGTTTTGTGGAGAATGTACCTGACCCACTTGTATCTTACTTAGTCACTGGAACTGAATGCCATTGATCTGGCTTTCAGCATACTGCAGATCTTATGGTTCATGTAGGGCTTCTGGTTGGAGAAGACTAAAGGATTTTGTCCACTACTCTTTTTATAAAGTCAGCATTGATTCAGATCCTCTGATAAGTCCTTGAACACAGCCCAGTACATTGACTCAAAGCAATTCCATAGCTGCTCCTCTGCCTCCTGCAATCACCCCTTTGTTGTCCTTATCTCTGGAGCATTACTCTTTAGCTTCTGCTGCATGCAGGTAGGAGAACAACAGCCAAAGGATCAGATTTCCTGAAATCGATCTAGGCATGAGACGATAGGCATTCCTAATCATAATATAGCAGTAGTCGAGTGTGCTGGGACCCCTGATGCTGCAGGTTATATGCTGATGATAATTGGTTGAGGTAGGTCTGAAGAACTTTGATCAAATCCATTAGAGTCGTGGTCGTGGAGTAATACAGCAGGTACAGACCTTTCAGCCCAATGAGTCCTCTCAGCTAGTCTAAATTTCCTGCATTTGGTGCATATCCCTCTAAGCTGCACCTTTCCAAGGACCTATCCAAGTGCATCTTAAATGATACAATTGTATGTGCCCCAAACACCTCAACTTGTTCCATGTACTCAGCACACTCTACATGAAAAAATTGCCCCTCAGGTCTCTTTTAAACCTCTCCCCTCTCACTCCAAATCTATGTCTCCAAGTTTTGGACACCCTTACCAATGTTCCCTGTGCAGACCAACCATTGCTCGGAGCAGAAAAGTTTAACATGGCCTGAAAACTAGTTAGAACATAGAAATCTGCAGCACATTACAGATATTGTGCCAACCGTATAACTGACTCTAGAAACTGCCTGGAATTTCCCTACTGCATTGCCTTCTATTTCTCTAAGCTCCATGTTCCTATCTAAGAGTCTCATAAAGGACTCTATTGTACCTGCCTCTACCACCTTCAATGGCAGTGCATTCCCCGCACCCACCACTCTCTGTTTGAAAAACTTACCACTGACATCCCTCCTGTACCTACTTCCAAGCACCTTAAAACTCTGCCCCCTTGTGTTAGCCATTTCAGCCCTGGGAAAAAGCCTCTGGATATCCACAGATCAGTACCTCTGATCATCTTATACAACTCTATCAGTCACGTCTCATCCTCTATCGCTCCAAGGAGAAAGGGCCAAGTTCACTCAACCTATTCTCATAAAACATACTCCCCAGTCCAGGCAACATCCTTGTAAATCTCCTCTGCACCCTCTCTGTAGTATCCACATCCTTCCTGCAGTGAGATGACCAGAACTGAACACAATATTCCAAGCGGATTCTAAGGTCTTGTATAGCTGTAACATTACCTCACGGCTCTTGAACTCAATCCCACAGTTGATAAAGGCTGACACACCTTCTTAACAACATTGTCAACCTGCGCAGCAGCTTTGAGTGTCCTATGGACACAGACCCCAATATCTCTCTGATCCTCCACACTGCCAAGAGTCTTACCATTAATATTATATTTTGTCTTCAATTTTGACCTACCAAAATGAACCACTTTACACTTATTTGGGTTGAAATCCATCTGCCACTTCTCAGCACAGTTCTGCATCCTATCAATGTCCCGCTGTAACCTCTGACAGCCCTCCACACTCTCCACAACACCTCCAACCTTTGTGTCATCAGCAAACTTGCTAGTCCACCCTTCTACTTCCTTATTCAGGTCATTCATAAAAATCACAAGGAGGAGGTGTCCCAGAACAGATCTCTGTGGAACACCACTGGTCACCGAACTCCATGCTGAATACGAACCATCTACAACCACCCTTTGCCTTCTGTGGGCAAGCCAATTCTGGATACACAATGCAAGGTCTCCTTGGATCCCATGCCTCCCAATTTCTGAATATGCCTTGCATGGGGAACCTTACCAAATGCCTTACTGAAATCCATATACACTACATCCACTGTTCTACCTTCATCAATGTGGTTTTTTACATCCTCAAAGAATTCAATTAGGCTCGTAAGACACAATCTGCCTTAACAAAACCATGCTGACTATCCCTAATCAGATTATGTCTCTCCAAATGGTCATAACTCCTGCCTCTCAGGATCTTCTCCAACAACTTGCTCACTACTGAAGTAAGACTCAATAGTCTATGATTTCCTGGGTTATCTTTACATCCTTTCTTGAACAAGAGAATAACATATGCAACCCTCCAATCCTCGGTACTTCTCCTGTCCCTATTGATGATTCAAAGATCATTATCAGAGGCTGAGCAATCTCCTCCCTTGCTTCCCACAGTAGCCTGGGGTATATCTTGTCTGGAACTGGCGATTTAATCTAACTTAATGTTTGACAAAAGCTCCAGCACATCCTCTTTCTTAATGTCTATACCACTGAAAATAATCCCCACAATTGCCAAGGTCCTTTTCACTAGTGAATACTGAAGCAAAGTATTTATTAAGTACCCCCGCTACTTCCTCCAACTCCATGCACACGTTTACACTCATGTGAAAATATTTTTGTAATATGCATACTATGAATATTTTGAATGAAAACTGAAAAATCACAGGCATTTGATCTTGTATATTAATTGAAGGGTACAATGAAATTGTGTAGAGCAGAGAAAATCTTTCAGGATTTGTAAATTTTTTCCAGCTACGTCCAATTCCAGCAGCACAGCAACAAAGGCTATGTGCGTGGGAGCATTTCAGTTATTGTGCGGTCGGGCACAGTGACCCTTACCCTAGTGAAAAGACCATTATGTCTACTTTTTCTATGCATTTTATAATTTTTAACATTTCTAAAAGGTCACCTCACATTTTCCTTGTGTTCCAGGGAATAAAGACCTACTTGCTGTGATAACCTTCGTTTTGCTTATACGTTGAGCACACACATAATCCCTATTCTGTATACTTGCCTTTATGGTGATTTATGTTTGTGTATGTCTGCTGGTGCCCCTGGCATTTTTCCTCAAACTTTTTGAACCTGATGTGAAAATTAAGTAACAAAACAGAAGTTGAACTCCAAAAATAATTTTGCTTCTACAGTCCAAAACCATCCCCATTGTTGTAATACACTTTCCCTTTGTTTTTTTTCCTCCTCCATTGCTTTAGTCACTCAACCAGTATGGCTAAAATATTGGGGATATTTTCTATTATTAATAGTACCCAGATACATTTTTGATAATCTGTGCAATTTATTCAGCTAAAAAAAATAGAATGAATTCTCCATCCTTCCTCAACTTCTGTAATTACCTCAGATGCATCTTGTAAAACATAATATTTGAATAATTGGTTTCTGACTCACAGCGACTATAAATATTTATAAATATAATTTTAACTTTCCTGCCTTAAGTGGTAGTAAAAACAGACAGCATTTAAAAGTTTGATATTTAAATTCCTTTAAAATCTTAAATTCTTTCTGTTCTGTTTTTTTAAAAATGATGTATGCTATAAATTGCTATTCAGAGATTGACAATTGATTCCTGAAATTTTGGGCAAATTACTGATCTGCCTGTTAAAGCACATGGGAAGAAAGTGAATGATGCTGGGAACAGTTTGCTGGGACTGCAATGCGTGATTAACATGCACCTGTTTGCTCGATGCTGGATGCATACAACCTACCTCATTATCATGATATTAGCATCCCATCAGTGCTAACCATGCCATTGATGGTGTTAGTACATATCCAGGGGCCCTTTTTAAAGCCGCCAGAACCATTGGAAGGGAGTTAGTGGGCTCTGATTGAAATCACATCTCTGACCACCTCTGTGTTCAGAGACAATGCTTACAATCACTACTGGAACTTGTTTTGGCAATTTTTGAAGCTTGTTGAAAACCATGGCAGAGCATAAGCACTTCAGTTTTCATACATGGCTCTGGTCACTTTATTGCTGAGGCAGATAGATGTATACAGATACTTCAGGACATGCTCGTTCTCATTACTATCAGGTACAGGAACCTGAAAATACCCACACAACATTTTAGGAAGAGCTTCTTCCCCTCCGCCATCTTATTTCAGACTGGACAATGAATGCCACATGAACACCACCTCACTACTTTTTTTTTGCTTTCTTTTCACACTAGTTATTTAATTACTTTATATATTTGTTATTATAACTTATAGTATATTTTATATACAGCTACCACAAAATAACAAATTTCATGACATTTGTCAGTGATAATAAACCAGATTCTAATTCTGATTTATTTGAGGCTATGAGGCACTACAGGCTAATAGTTAGACAGCAGTGGGAAGAGTCATAGTTAATGTAAAGACCCAAAAACATGGACACAGTGCCACAAAAGGATTAATGGCTTCTATATTATTGAGGTCAGTGAACATGTCATTAAATCCAATCTCCCAACCAGAACCATGTTGTTATGTTTTGTAACTCGAGAAACTAATCAAAAGAAAAGACGGGAGCCTGGGAGATCATGCATGATTAGTTTTACTTTTGTGAGGCACTTGCTGTTGACGTGGTGACGTAATGACGTATGCCATTCATGTACTTTTACATGTAACCAGTAATGAATTATGTAAACAACAAGGAATGCATAATCAAAAAACAATTAAAATATTATTCAAATGATGAATAAACTCTTCTTGGGCTTCAAGCCAAGTACAGTTATCAATTATAACTGAAGTTACTTTACCAGGGATGATGCCTGGGCAGGTCTATTCCAGTGGTATTTATAACCTTGTAGTCCATCCCTCTTGATTAGTTAGTCCTCATCCAATCAGGTTTCTGCTCTCCCATCTTGTTTACTATCAAAAGCACTAGATACTTTTAAACTCAAATATTACTGAAATATTAATTACATAACACATGTTACCTCATATACTGCTCAATGCAGGCATTGGAACCTAACATTGCTTTACATATGTAGCACAGTTCCTCATTAAAATCTCTTAACTCTGAATACCATCATGCAAAATCTGCATGAAACTGACTGTTATGTTTTGTAACTTCAAAACATAAGAACTAATTGTAAGGAAAACAAGGAAGTCCAGAGTGCGAGTCTAACATCCTTTTTACTTTAAGGGAAACGTGCACGTATGACATGGTGGTGTGATAACGTACGCCATTCACATACTTTTAGATATAACACATAATGAATTATTTAAGTAAACAAGAATGCTTAATCAAATTATATATTTACAACATTACTTCAATATTACTGAAATATTAAATTCTTGAGACTCCTCCCTGCATACCTATAAAATCAAAATCAATATAGAATGTAACTATGTAATGAAACTACTAAATTAACATTCACAGCATAGTAAATGTTAACACGTACAAACAAGCTGGATGAACTCAGCAGGTCAGGCAGCACCTGTTGAAAGGAGCAGTCAACGTTTCGGGCTGAGACCCTTCGTCAGGACTAGTAAATGTTAAATTGCTCTATTCAGGCCTAAATATTTAACCACTCTGGATGCTGTCTTACTCATGTAGGGTAATGTTTTTCCCAACAAGGGGTATCACTCTGCTTCACAAGTGAGATTTGCGGCTGTGAAACAATTTCAGGTTCTGTGGCCTGCTCTGTGGTGGTTGTAGGAGTTGACTGAGACTGGAGGAAGTGGTTTTGACAGCTTTGGACACGTTACTTCTCTAATAATTGACTCTGTTCTCTTCGACTGATCAATATGTCATCTCCAGATGACATCAGACTCAATCTTCACTGTAGGAGAATGGTCCAGTTCTATCCTTAACCTTTCCAAGTACACAGTTTTGATCACTGCAGTAGTCCCTCACCAGACCTGCTTGTCCAGCAGTGCAACATTAAAACTCATTGTTAAGGAGCAGTCAATTTATCTCAGCTGTTTCTCCTGCATTCTTCTTCTGAGATTGGGTTTGAGGAGATCCAAGCGTGAGTGCAAGGGACAATCAAAGAACAGCATAGCTGGTGAAATGTTGGTTGTCGAGTGTACTACATTACGATATACAAGAAGGAAATTGGCAGGCTTCTCATTTAGTGTTAATGTAGTGTGTTCTGCTGATATTGCTCAGTGTGTTCTTTAGACTCTGGACAAACCTTCCCGCCAAGCCACTTGTAGCTGGCTGGTATGGTGCAGATGTAATATGTCTTATTCCATTCATTTTCAGCAATGACTGGAACTGTTTTGTCACACACCGTGGTCCATTATCACTGACCAAAGTGTTCTGGAACACCAGTCCTTCCAAAGAGGCTTCTTAACACATCAACAGTGTGTGAGGCTGTAATGAAAGCTATTGGAACACTTCTGGCTACTTTGTAGTGGCATCCGCTACAACTAAGAACTTTATACCCATGAATGGTCTGGCAAAATCCAAATGAATCCTCTGCTAGGGCAATGTAGACCATTCCCAGGGGTGGAGAGATGCTGGTCTTGGCATCTTTTGGTTGTGTTGGCATCCTGAACAGTGCATGGTGAGCTGCTTGATCTGCTGATCTATCCCAGACCACCAGACAATGTTTCGAGCCAATGCTTTCATTGAAACCATGCCTAGATGACTGGCGTATAGCTCCATCAACATTTTAGCTCTCAGCTTGCATGGTACAAAAGTCTCAATTCCCACATAAGGCAACCTCTGTTGAGGGCAATTTCATCTGGCACTGGTAAAAATGGGGGATGTGGGACTTCTGTTGCTCATTCCAGTCATTTTGGATGGTCATGTAAACCTGAGACATACGGGGTCTTTCCTGGTTTCCCTTTGGAACATCTCTGCCATAATAGGGAGACTTTTGATCTGCATTAGGAGAAAATGTCAAGAGGGGAGTCCTCTTTCGTAAATTTTTCAGGTATTTCTTTTTCTAAGAGGAAAAGGGACAATCCGTCAGCATTTCCATAGTTAGTTTTACTCTTTAATACAATCTTGCAACTGTAACCTCCAGGAAACTGAGCCTATCTCTGTATGTGTGCTGCTACTTTTAGTGGAACACTCTTCTGTGGATTGAAAATGCACATTAGTGGTTGATGATCAGTAACGAGGGTAAACTCCCTCCTGTATAGGTACTGGTTGAGAAATTGTGCACCCTAAACCAGGCTCAAGGGCTCTCTGTCAAACTGTGTGTAGTATTTCCTCTGCAGTGGTAAGAGAACATGGCACAAAGGCTATGGGGCGTTCATTTCCATCACTGATAACATGTGAACTATACCATAAGGCAAAGCTTCACTGGGCAATGTAGATTGTAATACATGAGCAGAGTGTCTGACGTCACCCTTTTCTTTATCTTTTTGAAGGACGTCTCACACTGCTTTGTCCATTGCCATTTCTCCCAAACAGTAGTAATGAGTTCAAGAGGAGGAGCACAGTAGCCAGGTTTGGCAGGAGCCTGTTATAGTCATTGACAAATCCTAATAAAGACCACAACTGTGACTTGCTCTTTGGACTTGTGGCATTAACAACTGTTTGGATTTTTCAGCACATTACTCTAATTCTTGTGTGTCAATAGTGTGACCACAATATGTGATGCTTGATTTAAAGAATTCACACTTGTTGTATTGAGCTTTGAGCCCATTTTAAAGTAATCTTTTTAACACTGCCTGGAGATTTTTGAGATGTTCCTTTACGTCCTTACCAGTAACAATGATGCCATCCAGATAACACTGGAATTCTGGACAGACTTGCAACACTTGGTCAATAGTTTCCTGCCAGAGTGCAGGTGCTGATGCTACTCCAGAACTAAGCCTATCATAACAATGAAGCCCTTTGTGAGTGTTTATGGTGAGAAAGACTTTGGACTCTTCTTCCATCTCCATCTGTAGGTAGGCCTCAGCAAAGTTCACTTTGCCAAAATGTTTTATCCAGAAAGGTTTGCAAAGGTACCCTCTATCCTGGGCAGTGGGTATGGATCTACTTTCAGTACTGGATTAATAGTGACCTTAAAATCACCACAGATCCTGACAGACCCATCCTTCTTGGCTACTGGAACCACTGGCATTGCCCATGGCATCCACTCAACCTCGGAAAGAGTTCCACCAGTCTCCAGGAGACCTAGCTCACTGGCTAATTTATCACAGATGGTATAAGGGTCCAGATATACTTTGCAAAACTTGGGTGTGGCATTTTCACTTAACAATATTTTACCCTTAATATGCTTGAGTTTTCCAATGGCATCCTTGAACACTGCTGTGGCATCTTCTAGTACCTTCCTTAATTCACTTTAACTTGGCTCACTTGCAGGGGGTGTGGCATGCAAATCATTCTCACAATGCTGGCCCTCCTGTTTTTACCATGTACAAGTCCAGTGGGGCTTGTTGGTTGTTATATTTTAATGTTACAAATGTCATTCCCATAGGTAGTAACTTTTCTCCAGCATAAGTTCCTAGTTGGATATCTGCAGGTTTCTTTTCAGTATCTTTGAAATGCTGTTCAAACTCATTTTGCAGAATGACTGAAACTGCCAAGACAGTGTCCAGTTCCATTTTAATTAATTTGTTGTTCACTTTGGGTGTATATCATATTGCTTGTCCTTTGTTAGTTTTCACATTGTAAGTCTTAAGGCTACTCAGACCTGTGTCACTCACATCATTATCAGATTTTTCTGCAGCAGCATGCAGATCAGTGCTTTTCTTTTGGAAATGCAACTTGGCTTTTCATTGGCTATTCTATTTGCTTGAAAAGACTGCTCAGTTCTCTCAGTGTACTATACAAAATCCAGTTACCTGTTGTACAATCAAACATATCAATCTTTCTGATGTATCCAGCCAGTTTTGCTTTTTTAAAAATTTATTATTATTATCACCCAGAACTCACTGTTTATGAATCCATGAATTTGTTCATTTTCAGCCTTTTTTAACTCTACCCTTTCAAAGAATATGTGCTGCACTGTTTTCTTACTCAGCTATTTCTCGCTGTGATTTTTAAAAACTCAAACATTTTGCTATATTTCAACAGGTAAGTGGTCACCTGGGGTTCATTTAAGTCTTCCTCATCACCACTGTTATATTTTGTAACTCTGAAATATAAAATCTAATAGAAAGGGAGTCTGGAATGTGAGTCTAACTTTGTTTTTATTTAAGGGAGATATGGGCAAGTGACACAGTAGAGTGATGATGTATGGCATTCACATACATTTACATATAACTCATAATGAATTATTTAAACAAACAAGAATGCTTAATCAAACAATATATTATTCAAATATTACTGAAATATTAAATCCTCAACACACAATCACACTTGCTTCATTCTTGCAAGAAATGACAGCCCATAGGGGTCAATTGTGGATTGGATGATTCACCTTCCAGAGAACATAAGTATGGCTATTTATAGAGCATCTATCAAAACTTATATATTCTTTGGGAGGACAAAAGTGATTGAAGGTGAGAGACTGTTCCATTTTTATCCTTGATCTTGCATCCTGTCTTCCTCAACTAACAAACTTTATTTTACAGGTTTCAAATCCTATAACTGTAATTTATTTACTTGTTTCCTCTGCTCAACATAGCATTACCTACAAACATTTATAATTTGAAATATTTAAAATCTCCTAGTTGACCAAACAGTGGACCAGCAAAGAAGAAGATAGCCCAGTACATGACCTGATACTCTTAACTTCCATCTACGATACCTGCATTGTCTATCCTGTGAATCGAAGTCCAGAGCCTAAATTTTCATGATGAGAGATTTTATAGTCATGCTGAAGCAAAGACTGTGCTAGCTACCTGTTCACTGCAAGATCATTCATAACATTTGCTACTTAAAAATATGTTGAGAACTTTAAAGGCAGCATGAAGACAAAGCTGAAGGGCACATTTCTTGCATTGGCAGAAATGGTCAGACCTCTCTTCCTAAACTATGCAAACAATTGGATTTTGAGGATATCACTGCTAATCTGTATTCCAATGCTAGGATTGCTGATATGCTACTTGAGGGATGTGGCAGTGTTCTTTCATTTGCTAGTCACCACTGCAACTCTGTCAATGCTCCTTTTGCTGCAAAGCAGCCCAGACTGCTGCAGTTCATGATGAGAGTATGCCATCTGAAGCTGAGCAAACTTGTCCAGAGATTTTCAAGAATGCTCTCTGTGGCTACCCATTGTATGAGCAACCTTTAGGACGTAATCACTTAGGGAGCACTGCTGAAGTATTAGAGCATGCAAAGGCACATGGAAGATGTTGTGTTAAGCGGCCCTGAATGGAACGATTTTTCTTATTGTTAAAATACAATGGATATTTGATGAATTTTTCTAAAAGATTATTTATAAGCTACCCAGAACTTTGTACTGTGATTATTTTCCTTTCTGGCAACCCCCTGACCTCAAATTACTTAATGTATGCAATGATTAATTTACCATGGGTTTGCCCCTTGCTGACACTACAGGTTTACTTCTACATATTCTGATTTCGACAATCAATACAGCAGTTATTATTCATAGTGTTCCAATCAACCCAAATAAATTTACATACTTCACTGTCCATGCAATTTATGTTATTTCCCTAACAAAACAGTTCGCTATTAGTATGGCATTTGAATAAATTTCCAATCCAATTTCAAAAAAATACCTATCTACTATATTCCAGTACAAAGTCCATTAAATGTTCCAGTTGGCAAATAGATCTCCCAGATCTGGTATTCAGTTTGGGCTGGTTGAGCTATTGCATAATTGTTCTGCAGCATGGAATCGGATGCCTCCTCTGTTAACTCAGCACTGGCTTTAGTGTCTCAGGTGCCTTCTGCAGTTCCCTATCCCTGGCGTTTGAGATAACTCAATCAGTCTTCATCTCAAGGAATTCAGGACAAGGCTGCCTGATGGCTGCAGCTTTCTGCTGTTATTTGGTGCCAGATTTGTGCCCATATAATCAGATTTAACAGGTGTTATCATCATAAATGTCTTGGAGAAGTCTGAAGATTATATTTTGTTTTCTCCTCTTCTCTATCACAAAGGGAACTTCATGGTTCAACTTGCAGCTGTTGGCAAATTTGTTCTGATTTAGTAGTACATCAGTGGCTTGGTGTACAGTGTATTTCTATATTCGTAGAAATTGTAGGCATACAAGAACATATGAGGTGTGCATCTATGCACATTTCTTTTGCCATTTTCAATACTCATCTCCACTTGCCCCCATAGAATCACATAGGTCTCATCTTTGCGTAAAGTGTTTCATTTTCATGTTATTATCCCTCCAGCACAGAAAGCTATAAGCTATCCTGAGCCGTCCTTTGAATTGTGCTGAGGGTATGTGGCTTCCATTTCTCCGCTCATGGATTTTGGCAATGCCATGTTTACTTCTGGAGAGAATCCATTAACAGTGCTAAGCTCAAATTGAATGTGAAAGTATAAGACAAGACAGCAAAGGAACCCTACAAACATCCTAGCCAAACTCTCAGCACAGCAAGCAATTTTTGCGGCATTGCAGTATTCTTTCTCAATGCCTTTGGTACAGACAGATCTTTCAGCATATTCATTTAATCCAATTCTGTGGGTCTGCTACCTGTCTATCCATCAAGAGGATATGTGACTGTGATGTACATTTTACTGTTGGGTGGTAGACAGTTGTGGATCACATGTCATAAAGTGCAGAATCATTTATACTATTCACTTTGGGGTTTAATTGAGACTCTTTAGCACATTATTTCACATTTTGTTGTATCTGGTTTAAGCCTTTCCACCATGATTTTATTTAGCAATACAGTGTGGAATAGGCCCTTCCAGCCTTTTGAGCCCCCCACCCATCAACATCCTCAATTTAACCCTAAACTAAATTTACAACGATCAATTAACTTACCTGGTATGTCTTTGGACTGTGAGAGGAAACAGGAGTTCCCAGGGAAAACTCATGCACTCCACAGGAGAATGTACAGACTCCTTACAGATGATGCTGCAGTTGAGCTCTGAACTGTGTACGCCCTGAAATGTACTGGCATCACACTAACTGCTACACTACTGTGGACCCCAATCTTGTAACCTATGGAAGAATCTCTTTCTATTTGAACTTAAGTTTTTTTTTCATTTCATATGCTTCTCTCTACATTGATTCATTAAAGTTGTCATTTTACTCTCTTGGTTTGTCTCTTTCTCTTATCTCTGAAGAAAAGATCATCATCCACAATGGTCTTTTGAAGAAATAACAAGCAGGGTAGACAAAGGAGAAGCGGTGGATGTTGTCTATTTGAATTTTCAAAAGGCCTTTGACAAGGTGCACATATGAGGCTATTAGTAAGATAAGAGCCATGGTATTACATGAAAGATACCAGTAACACACAAAAAATGTTGGAGGAACTCAGCAGGCCAGGCAGCATCTATGGAAAAGGGTATATTTTGGGCCGAGACCCTACAGCAGGACTGGAGAAAAAAAGCTGAGGAGTAGATTTAAAAGGTGGGAGGAGGTGAGAGAGAAACACAAGGTGAAAGGTGAAAACTGAAGAAGGAGGGATGAAATAAAGAGCTGGGAAGTTGTCTCTCCCTCTCCTTCACCATTCCTCATCCCCTTTTCCCTCTCTCACCATATCTCCTTGCCCGACCATCGCCTCCCTCTGGTGCTCCTCTCCCCTTTTCTTCCATGGCCTTCTGTCCTCTTCTATCAGACTCTCCCTTGCCCTGCTTTTCTGTGTATTTCTTGGATTTCCAGCACCTGCAGTTTTTCTCTTGTTTGAGCATGGATAGAGCATTGGCTGATTGACAGTAGACAAAGAGTGGGATTAAATGGAGCCTAATGTTCCACAACAGTCAGGATTGGGACTGCTTTTTTATTGTGTTGTATGTCAATGATTAGGTTGACGGAATTGATGGCTTTGTGGCAAATTTTGCAGACGACATGAAGAGAGGTAGAGGTGCAGGTAGCGCTGAGGAAGCAGGGAGCTGCAGAAGGACTTAGACAAATAATAGGCAAAGAAGTGGCAGATGAAATATAGTATCAGGAAGTGTATGGTCATGTATGTTGGTAGAAGGAAAAACAGCATAGACTATTTTCTAAGTGGAAAGAAAATTCAAAAATCTGAGGTGCAAAGGACTTGGGAATCCTTGTTCAGGATTCCTTAAAAGTTAACTTGCAGATTGAGTTGCTGGTGAGGAAGACAAATGCAATGTTAGCATTCATTTCAAGCGGACTAGAATATAAAAACAATGAAATAACACTGAAGCCTTATAAGGCACTGGTGAAACCACACTAGAAATATTGAGAGCTGTTTTGGGCCCCTTATTTAAGAAAGTATGTGCTGATATTGGAGAGGGTTCAAAGAAGGTTGACAAAAATAATTGGTGTATTGAAAGGCTTTTCATATGAGGAGTGTTTGATGGTTCTGGGCCTGCACCCACTGGAATTTGGAAGAATGTGGGGGATCATATTGGAACCTATCTGATGTTGAATGGCCAACAAGATAGAATGGATATGGAGAGGATACTTCCTATAAAGGTGGGGGGGGGGGGGTGTCTAGAACTCAGAATAAAGAAATGGCCATTTAAAATGGAGATGAGTTTTCTTTAGCCAGAGGGTGGTGAATCTTTAGAATTAATTGCCACAGATGGCGGTGGAGGCCGGGTCATTGAGCGTATTTAAGGCAGATGTTAATAGATTCTTGATAAGTCAGGACATGAAAGGGGAGAAGGAAGGAGAGTGGAGTTGAGAGGAAAATGGATCAAATGGTGGAACCCACTTAATGGACAGAATGGCCTAATTCTGCTCCAATGTCTTATAGTCTTATGGCTTTATGGCAGCAAGTCTCACCATTATGGATCTCACCCTTGCTGAAGATCTTCAAATGCTATTCTAATTGCAAAAGGAACCCTTAGCATGATTTAAACATTATGGACATGCTTTATTGGCAACACTTGTGGGCTGCCCCCAGCACATCCTCAGTAGGCGTTGGGTGTTAATGCAAATGAGGCATTTCACTGTATGTTTGATGTGCATGTCAAAAATAAATGAACCTGAATCTTCGAGAATTTAGCATGCTGAAGAGATTTAGTTTGCTCAATTCAGACAGGATATACTGTATAACATAAATCACAGAGCAGCACAACACGAGAACAAGCCCTTTGGCAGAACTAATTAAGCTAATGACATCTAATCCCTTCTGCCTGCAAATGGTCCATATCCCTCCATTCTCTGCACTTCCATGTGCCTGTCTAAGTAGCTCTTGAGTAATATCTTCAACTGTCGTCATGAGATAATGGCTCCTCTTCAGAGTCTTACTCAGACGATGTTGATCCAAACACGTACTCTGTTTGGCTTTTCTCAGCATACCACAATTGATGGCCAAGAGGTAAGTGTGTTTCCTGGCACATTGATCTCTCCTTCTGATGGTCTCTCAAGCTCAAGCTTCAGTTTCTCTTTGGCAGCACTAGAACAAATTTTGAAGAGCTTACTACTGGTTGTTTACTCTCATCTAAACTGAAATGGCATTTTACTTAATATACCCAACAGCTGCTGTTAGCTAGGCATAGAATTTGCATCTTCAATAGCTATACTCTCATCTGGCGCGAACTGTACTCCTATTAGGTCCATTTGCTGGACTGCATCACTACTAAGTATTTCACACCATATCTTTAAGTACAAGAAACTCTGCTGTATTCTTCTTTCTATTCTTTAGATCTTTAATTTACAGCTTGCTTTTGCACAGTGGTCAAATTCAAAGTTAAAGTTCAGTTTATTGTCACAGAGCATAGAGCACGACAACTTAATACAGGCCGTTAGGCCCACAATGTTTTGCCGAGATTTTAACCTACTTTCTGCCTTGTTATTGTGATTTTATTGTTATTGTGTTATTGTGATCATTAATGGAGAATGTGTGGAGCAGGGTGATCATTAATGGAGAATGTGTGGAGCAGGTTAAGACCTACAAGTATCTGGGAGTACAGTTAGACGAGAAGCTAGACTGGACTGCCAACACAGATGCCTTGTGCAGGAAGGCACAGAGTCGACTGTACTTCCTTAGAAGGTTGGCATCATTCAATGTCTGTAGTGAGATGCTGAAGATGTTCTATAGGTCAGTTGTGGAGAGCGCCCTCTTCTTTGTGGTGGCGTGTTGGGGAGGCAGCATTAAGAAGAGGGATGCCTCACGTCTTAATAAGCTGGTAAGGAAGGCGGGCTCTGTCGTGGGCAAAGTACTGGAGAGTATAACATCGGTAGCTGAGCGAAGGGTGCTGAGTAGGCTACGGTCAATTATGGAAAACCCTGAACATCCTCTACATAGCACCATCCAGAGACAGAGAAGCAGTTTCAGCGACAGGTTGCTATCGATGCAATGCTCCTCAGACAGGATGAAGAGGTCAATACTCCCCAATGCCATTAGGCTTTACAATTCAACCGCCAGGAGTAAGATATGTTAAAGTGCCGGGGTTGATTGTATTTAATGTATTTAAGTAAACTACTTAAGAACTTTTTAAAAGCTATTATTAATGCTTTTTGAGAGAGTGATTTAGAGGCATATCATATTTTTACTGAGTTAAGTATTGTATGTAATTAGTTTTGCTACAACAAGTGTATGGGACATTGGAAAAAATGTTGAATTTCCCCATGGGGATGAATAAAGTATCTATCTATCTATCTATCTATCTATCTATCTACTTCAGCTTTGGAATGAAATCTGACCCACCTTTATACATTAGTGTCATTCCTCTAATAAACTAATCATTTTTCATCTGTTATTTCTATCCTTTGCTGCAATATTGCTTACCTCAAATTGCTCTTTCTTTCTATTTTACTGTATGGGACACTATCCACTTATCATCTCCAGCATTTGAAATCCTACCGACCTAAGTCTGTTTCTTTCAACATCTGCTCCCATAGTATTGACATCAGATTCTTCATCAGCTCCTGAAGACACAAAAGATGCAAATACTTCATCTAAAGCAATAAATAAGTTACTGGAGGAACTCAAGAGGTTGAGCGGAGGGACTGTAGGCATTTTGGGCTGAGACCCTCCATCATGATTGAAAGTGTAGAGAGTAATACTCAGAATACAGAGGTGAGAGGAGGGGTAAGGTTTATCAGGTGAAAGGTGGATCCAAGTGAGGAGGAATATGATGGGAAAATGGAGCCAGGTGAGAGAGGAAGAGAGGTAGAGTTGTGCAACATCTGTTGAAGGTGATTGATAAAGATAGATAAGGAGAGAGAGGCAAAAGGGAGCAGGGAGTCAGGTGGAGATACAAATGGAAGCTGAAAGGTGATAAGTGTAAATGAAACACTGCAGATTCCAGAATAGGATATGAACGGAAGAAGCTAAGTGAAACCCTAAGAAAGAAATGATAGGCAGATAGAATCATTTATGGGCAGGGGACAGGAGATTCAATGGATATACAGATAGGTAAACACAAACTAGTGGAACAGAACCTCATATTCCACCTGGGTAGTCTACAACTCAACAGCATGAACACAGAATTCTCCACCTTCTGGTAAACTGCTTCTTCTCTGTCCCTTTTCTCTCTTTTCCTGATCTACCAGTTATTTCTACAGTCACCCAACTCCATCCCTCAGTTTATTTCCCCTATTTCACCCACTCCAACTGTGCATCACCCACACAGTACCCCCCCTCCCACTGATTCCCCTCCTCTACTCCTTCCATCTGGCCTGCCCACATCCCTCATTTGATTCCATGAAACAGCAGTATGAAGGACCCCATGCACCCCTCATTCAATCTCTTCTCCCTCCTGCCGTCTGGGAAACAGCTCCGAAGCATTCGGGCTCTCACGGCCAGACTATGTAACAATTTCTTCCCCCAAGCTATCAGACTCCTCAGAACCCGAAGCCTGGACTGACACCTTGCCCTATGGTCCTGTTTATTATTTATTGTAATGCCTGCACTGTTTTTGTGCACTTTATGTAGTCCTGTGTAGGTCTGTAGTCTAGTGTAGCTTTCTTTGTGTGTGTTTTTTTTTACATAGTTCAGTCTAGTTTTTGTACTGTGTCATATAACACTATGGTCCTGGAAAACGTTATCTCATTTTTACTATGTACTGTACCAGCAGTTATGGTCGAAATGACAATAAAAGTGAATTGACTTGATTGACTTGACTTGATGTTCCACCTTCCTCCCATATCAAATTCCATCATCTTCAGCCCTTTGTTGTTCCACCTATCATCTCACAGTTTCTAGCACTATTTTCACTCTCCCCTTTATATTAGTCTGTCATCTTCCCTCATCTGGATTCAGCTGTCATCTGCCAGCTCTTGTTCCACCCCTTTTGTCTAACTTTTTGTACTGGCTATCTTTCCTCCTTCTTTCAGTGCACTTGAAGGACCTAGTCAGTTGTTAATGTCCCTGCACTGATACTGTATGATCCATTGAGTTCTGTGTGTTGACTCAGTAGACATGGTGTGTGGATAATAGGCAGATGGAACTGAGGAGTAGGAACTAAGGGGATCAGGTGAGATAAAGATGCACATGGAATGTAGGCTATCTGGCAATGAGGAAAGATGGATGAAAAATTAAAAGTGAGAACGTTTCAGTGATGTTAAGTGAGTAGGTGACTGCAGTGGTAAAGTGAATATGAGCTCAAAGATAATTATGCAAGTTTGGGTTCAGGCTCAAGCACAGGAATAAGTAAGGTAAGATCATCAAAATTTGTTGTGAATAAAAAGATACACCCAGAAAAAGAAAAAGGCATAAAGTGGCAGTCCAGTGCCAGACCACTTACCCTGGAAATTATAGTTATGAGAAAGCATACATCCATTGAATGAATGGAAAAGTATTTCAGAGTGAAGTAAGAATTAAGCAAATACATAGAGTAAGTGAAACATGAGTACAGGAAGGTGATCTTATTTGTAGTAGTT
Organism: Hemitrygon akajei; assembly: GCF_048418815.1. NCBI lineage: Eukaryota > Metazoa > Chordata > Chondrichthyes > Myliobatiformes > Dasyatidae > Hemitrygon > Hemitrygon akajei. Next base: position 43,813,202 of record NC_133133.1, read on the forward strand.
CTGCATTCTTTTCAACATTAGGAAATGTACTGTGGTCCATTTATCAAAGTAATAGAAAAGCTTTAAAACAATTTTAACCCACAGCTATCCAATTTTATGGAAAATAATGTTTGACACCCATCATCATAGGTCATGAGATTATCAATTACATAGTTATTTTAAAAATTGTGCTTATTTCTTTAAAACATGGAAGGGGGTAAATTTGGCCCATCAATTCTATGCCAGATCACAGAGTAACCTAGTTCCCCACTTATTTTCCCTGTAATCTCTCCTCCCAACATCCATCATTTCCCCTCAGATTCCACCACTGTCCTACACACTAGCACTCGATTAATGTACCAACCTGTGCATCTTTATAAAGAGGGAGGAAACAGGGGTACCCGATGGGAAACCATTCAGTCACAGAAAGAATGGATTAAGCCTACATGGAGAGAATAAGAGATTAGAGTTGAAGTCAGGTTTCAGGAATGCTGAGGCGGTAGAGCTACTCACTACACCACCGTGCAACTAGAAATTGTTGAGGTTACTGACATACAATGAACTTATCAAGTCCTAGATGGAAACCATCTAGAATGTAACACTTAGGCATGCTTGTGAGATAACTACTTCAATGCAAATGGCCTCTAAATCATGAAAGCATTTCATCTGGCACCAAACGTTAATCTAATTATGGTGTTTGGATCAAAGATGAGAGTGCTGGCAGGAAGAAGATTTGGGTCTGCTGAGAAACCCTGCTATCATTGCAACAGGAATCAGTTGTGTACCAATTTAGAGCAGCATGTTCTTTCAATTATAGATTGCAAGGACATATAGTATTTTATATGCAGTACTAAAGAAATGAAAATAATAATGGTCAATGGCAGGCATGGATTAAAGTCAGTTAATCAGTCTAATCCTCTTGAGGAAAGAATAGTTACCTCTGCAATCATAGTCTAATTTGGTTAGGGAGCAGAGGATTGTCAGAGATGCAGCTTGTGAAAATTAAGCCCTGGAAACCTATACAAATGATGGGCTCTGCTGTGTGGTGAACATTCTTGAAATGCTGATCAACACATATGAAATACTGGAGTAACTAAGCAGGTTGGGCAGAATTTATGAAAGCAAATGAAAATCTGATGCTTTGCACTGAAACCCTTCATTAGGATTGAAAAGGAAAGGGACAGAAGGGGAAGGAGATGGGTAGGAGCTAGTGAGTTTCAGGTGAACCCAAGTGGGTGGGAAAAACAGGAGGATGGGAGAGTGGGAAGAAAAGGGAATATTATGAGGGACTGGGAAGTGAGGAAAGGAAAAGGACTGATGAAGAAGGAATTTAATAGTAGAGGGTAGTAGACCATAGTGTAAGGGGTTTCTTACGTTACTGCATATGTAATCAAAATGGCTTCTTTGTTGAGTAAAAGTAGGAATGCTTCTTTGTTATGGTAACTGGTGAGAGAGTGCTTTCTCTCACAGCTTGTTTGGGTTATAATTACTGATAATGAGAATTGTATTCATTTGTTAACCAATTGGGATAGATGTTATTCTTTCTTGTGGGTCTGTGAGCTGTTGTTGGCGGACTTTTGGGGAGTTGGAGGGGAGATCGCGAGGAAGACAGACGGTGCTGGATGCGCTCTGGTCGACCACCGAGGTTGGTCCCAGGCATGCGGGTCGTGGAGGTTGGAGAAGATTGAATAGTGGACCAAAGACTTCGATGGTTGAGCTCCAATGATTGTGCACTAATTGACTGAACCCTGATAAGTTCTGGCGCCTTTTCTTTCACATATATTGTATCGCTATCAATCACTTAGTTCAAGTAAGATTTATAAAGTGTATTCTGTAAATGCACATGGTGCGTGTTTTGATATTGTGTGTGCAAGTTTGTACCAGTGGGCATTTCACAGCATCCACGTATACAGGAGGCGCGGTTTGGCGGGTGGATGAATTTTCCCCTAGACATACACCAGCTGATTGCGTGAGCGTTACAATACTAAAGGGGAGGAGGTAAGGAACCAAAGGGGGGGGTATCTGAAGGGACATGGGCGGGCTGTGAGAGTGGAGGAGGGGAAAGAGAAGGGGTAATGGGGCCACTGGTGTAAGGGTTTCATTTTCCTCCAAAGATGTTACCTGACCCACTGAGTTCCTCCAACATTTTGTGTATAGATCCAGATTTGCAGCACCTGCAGTCTATCTTGTGTCTGCATTCTTGAAATGCTGCTAGTTCCCAAATATGAGTGTAGATTGCTGATATACTTATGGATATCTGTGGAACCAAAATGAACTGAATACATAACAGGACAATAATAGCTGGTCTCATAAAAACTGGCAAGTTAAAGCTGTAGGTTAGCTTCCTTTTCTAACTATGCAAGTCCAACAGTGCTGCCTCATAGCCTGTAACTATTGCATTCATCTGCTCTTAACTTTCATAGAGGTTCATAATTGTTATCTGGCTTCATATCAGCATTCCATATAGACTAAAACATCATAGGGGTTTGAAAAAGGAACTTCATGTCAGTTAATGCAGCTGTAGTAAAAAACATGCAAGCTCACTTAATGCATTTTGATATTTGCTTAATAGTTGTAACTTAATATTCTTATTAAGTTGGGAAGTGAAATAAAAGAACTGAAGGCTTTACCCTTGCAATATTAGAGTTCTAACTTTGTGTAAGAAAATGACTTGATAGGAAATGATCTAGAAATGTTCAAGTCAAGTCAAGTCACTTTTTATTGTAATTTCAACCATAACTGCTGGTACAGTACACAGTAAAAATGAGACAATGTTTTTCAGGACCATGGTGCTACATGAAACAATACCAAAACTACACTGAACTACGTAAAAAACAACACAGAAAAAAAACTACACCAGACTACAGACCTACCCAGGACTGCATAAAGTGCACAAAACAGTGCAGGCATTACAATAAATAATAAACAAGACAATAGGCACAGTAGAGGACAGTAAGTTGGTGTCAGTCCATACTCTGGGTATTGAGGAGTCTGATGACTTGGGGGAAGAAACCATTACATAGTCTGGTCGTGACAGCCCAAATGCTTTGGTGCCTTTTCCCAGATGGCAGGAGGGAGAAGAGTTTGTATGAGGGGTGCATGGGGTCCTTCAAAACGCTGTTTGCTTTGTGGGTGCAGCATGTAGTGGAAATGTTTGTAATGGCAGGATGAGAGACCCTGATGATCTTCTCATCTGACCTCACTATCTACAGTAGGGTCTCGCGATCCGAGATGTTGCAATTTCCGAAACAGGCAGTGATGCAGCTGCTCAGGGCACTCTCGATACATCATCTGTAGAATGTGATGAGGATGAGGGGTGGGAGATGGACTTTCCTCAGCCTTCACAGAAAGTAGAGACGCTGCTGGGCTTTCTTTGCTATGGAACCAGTGTTGAGGGACCAGATAAGATTCTCCGCCAGGTGAACACCAAGAAATTTGGTGCTGTTAACAATCTCTACTGAAGAGCCGTCGATGTACAGCGGAGAGCGGTCGCTCCGTGCCCTCCTGAAGTCAACAACCATCTCTTTTGTTCTGTTCACATTCAGAGACAGGTTGTTGGCTCTGCACCAGTCCGTTAGCCGCTGCACCTCCTCTCTGTAAGCTGACTCGTCATTCTTGCTGATGAGACCCACCACGGTCGTGTCATCGGCGAACTTGATGATGTGGTTCGAGCTGTGTGTTGCAGCACAGTCGTGGGTCAGCAGAGTGAACAGCAGTGGACTGAGCACACAGCCCTGGGGGGCCACCATGCTCAGAGTGGTGGTGTTGGAGATGCTGCTCCCAATCCGGAATACCATTGTGTAAGAGAAAGTGCACTAATTGGATTGAATCACCAAATAATTGACTAGTAACTGATATCTAAATTGTATAAATTACAAAGTGCATCACATTCCACCCAGGTCCTCTGAATGTATTATGTGTGAAGAAAATATGTTGGTGCAACACTTTTCTAAATACTCATTTATGCTTGTGCAACCCACACTTGCTTAGCCCTCTTAACTTCACAAAGCATATAGAGTCTGCTTCATTAAAACATAAAGTAGGCTTGTTGATCTTATCCCATTGGGGATTCATCCCTGGTAATTCCTGTTCCCCCAGTCCCCACCGCCTGAATCCCACCCAACAGATGCCAAATGCCCTCCCTCTGCTGCCCACCATGACCACAGTACCACATATTTTGAACTTAAAACCACATATTTTGAACTTAAAACCACATATATTTGAACTTAAAACCACATATTTTGAACAGTACCACATATTTTGAACTTAAAACCACATATTTTTCTTTGACTGTTCCATAGTGGCAGAGTTAATCGAGGAAAGGCTTTTAAGTGTGTTAAATATGTAGTGCCTTTTCTATTATGTACAGTGTGATGTTTTGGACCACATGCATACATTAGGAGAAAAGGCATTTTTGTCTTGACGTGCATCAGACATTTAATGCATTTTTTAGACAGCAAAGAATTTCCAGGCCAATATATTTTAATGGAATAAGGAAATTGAAGGTGTGCCAGTGCATAATGGTTCTTGACTTTGAAAAAAATATATAATTAAAGTAGTCCTGCAAGAATATTTCTTAAATTCAAAGATAAATCCCAGAATCCACATAACTGAGTTTGCATGCGTTCTAAATTGCAGCAAGTTCCATTCACTTACTACCCGTGGCATTCTTGAGTTAAATAGGTTTTGGTTAAGCAATGTCTTGATTTTAAATTGCCTTGATGTATTAAATTGGATCATATGGCACTGTGCATTTTATATGGTACATGATCCAGTTTCATTAGGCTTTGAAAATTGTGCTCTTCATGGGAGTTGCTGCATCCGTGTCTTTGCCCTTTGTCCTTTGTCCATCTGACATGAAAGACCTTGTTAAAGGCATTCACTGAAAGGCTAACACACATAAATTACTGGATTGTTATCACATCCATAACTCACACCAATGATAAACAAACGCTGGAAACCTTGAGTGACACAGACTAATTGCTGGAGTGCTCAGCAGGTCATGCAGAGCATTTATAGAGCGGGGATAAACAGCCAATGCTTTGGGCCAAGGCCCTTCATCAGCACTCCTAAACTGACTCGCTTCAAGAATGGAAGCAAACCAACAGGCCAGTCACTGAAAGGCTTTCCTCTTCCATCATCTTCAGCCCTTTGTCACCCCTTCTTCAGCAATTTACCTCCTCCACTGATCACCTCTGAGCTTCTTACTTCATCCCCTCTCCCCCTCCCACCCATCTACTTCCTCACCTGGTCTCACCTATCACCTGCCAGCTAGTATTCCCCCACCCCTCCACCTTCATATTCTAGTTTCTGCCTCTTTTCTTTCCAGTCCTGATAAAGGGTCTCTGCCTGAAACATCGACTGTTTACTCCCTTCCATGAGTGCCGAGTTGCTCCAGTATTTCCTGTATATTGCTCAAGGTTTCTAGCATCTGCAGAATCTCTTTTGATAATAAACAATAGTAGTAGAACGATCACTCGGGTTGAGTAAGGTGTTCTTGTAAGGGGTTGTCTATTGGGTCCTCAGGTGGCTGTCGAGGCTCATCCAGGACCTCCATATTTTGGTGAGTGTGGGCAAGAGTAAGTGGTTGCTGTGGTTAGTGATTGAGTCTTTTGGTTGTTCATTCTCTCCTTTTGCAGCAGCTGACACTTTTTTTCAGTGGAAGCCACTCTCATGTAGCTCAGCTCCCTCGTGAATAGATTTCCTCCAAGTGTATCTATTGAGCACAATGTCTTCCTAGGTTCTAGATGTAATGTTGAATTTCTTCAGGAAGGTTTTAGTCAGCAGGAAAACCCAATGCACTTTGGAGTGGGAGGGGAAGGATCCAGCTGTTGTCCACATAAGTACCAATGTCGTAACAGGGGATGTGCAGTTTCAAATTTGCACTGGCAGAATGAAGAAGGAAAAGCCCTTAAACATTTAAGGGCTGTTCAATAGCCCATGATACTTTAGGGCTGGTATCATAGTGGAAGTCTGTCAAGATAAATTTTCAATGGTCAGCTGCAAATATAATTAAAAATAGCTTTATTTGTCACATGTACATCGAGTCATCAAAACATACAGTGAAATGTGTTATTTGTTTCAATGACCAATTCAGTCTCAGGATGTGCTAGATGCAGCCCACAAGTGTCGCCGTGCTTCTGGCGACAACATAGCACACCCACAACTTACTTAACTGGATTTCCATCTTCATTTTTTGCATTTTGTTCATTATATTTAACAGTAAGTTCCTCCCATTTTATTATGTGTGCCAGATGACTCTTGCTCTTCTCCAGAAGGCTTTATATCCTTGGCTCCACCAATTCTGAACTTCCCACAACTCACCCATACGTAAGCTTTGCAACAGTGCCCAGCTCAAACATCAATCCCTTTGCATTTCAAGTATTTACAGCACAGCTCTGACTGCAGGGCAGTAAATCAGCTTTAGTCTGCAGGAAGAAATTGGAAGTGTGTTATGCAGGATGGGCATCAACATTCACATGTTTGAAGACTATTATTTAATGGTCCTGCAGATAGCCACACTCCATGAACATTGAAATGCTGACAGTTTGATATGTCCATATACTATAACAGTACTGTCATGTCCACCTTCTCTTCAATTACTTGCTAAAATGTGTCTCAAGAACTGAAAGCACTTGGATTGAAAACTGACAAAGTAATGAACATCAGCTGCAGGACTTAAGTCAATGGCACACAATTGATTGCTGCGAAGCTGCACCTGAGGCTTTCTACAGTCCATAATAACATGACTAGACTCTCATCCTCTCCACAGCTAAAGGCAGAAATGAACAATAAAGAAGAGAAAAATAACTGATGAAAGAGACTGATAGAAAATTTCTTTGGGATATTTAATATATTATCTGTAGGGGTAAAGTTACTTCTTTGGAATGATGCAGATATGAGTAGAAATGCAGCCAATTTAAATTCATGTGGAACAAACAGAATTCTACCAGGGAAAACAATGTACGCCAGATCACAGTGAGTTAACTGTGCCTCTGAAACACTGGCAAAAGATCTGGAACTTTCTAATAAAACTAAAATGACCATATGTCATAATTGTTAATGAACATACAACTGGACAAAGATGCAGACTGCACTCAGCACAGGGATGTAATTTTGTCTTTAATATTGCTGTATTCCATTGTTAACAGACATAACAGACACAACTTTATGGAGAAGTGAAAGTTGATGGGCTTGGGTGGATGTACACCAGTCTATGAATTTGGGAGGATAAATCTAATTTTAAAACACGAAGAATCATTGAATTTATAGGTAGAGGCATAAGGTATAAAAGGGAAGCTGGTCTCAGAAGCTCATCAATACAAAAGCCTGCCACTTGGGACTAATCAAAGGATCTGCTGGGTGTGTAGGCTTGCACATGTGATTAGAGTTGCCGAAAGGAGTACAGTGTTCAAAATTACTTCGATTGAGAAAACCATTGCTCCTCAGAGGCTGCTAGGAGCAGGGTCAAAAATTCCTTACACAGCCATAGCTCCTTAATTCAAACTGAACAGGAAGAGCAATGTTAAAGCTGTGCCTAAAGACCAGAGTTTGGGCTTGATCATCACTGTCATCGTATTGATGTCAGGCTAGCACCAGAATGTCCACCAGATGTCAGCCCAGGTCCTCAGGTCCCACCCAATGATGGGCTGCACCAGGTAGGGATCAGTCTAGCCCTTAGGCCAGGCACCAAAGAAACAGAGACCATGTTGGACCTGTTCTGATTTTCTGGCCCTGAGCACACATCCTGGTCCATATGTATAGGTAGACCTGGTCTCCACACAGGTATGCACAGATCCATTAATGTAGCAAGGGTACAGTACTCCAGGATAAAGTTCTGTCTCTGTATAACACTGGCATGTAGTGTTGATGTAAACAATCAATCAGTGTCTAGAAATGGAGTACAATATGGCTGGGTACAGGCCACTGTATAATATTAGCATACAGCTCTGACAGACACAGATTTGTCAACATCTGACACTGGCATACAGCGCTGGATAGACACAGCCCTATCAATATTTACCACAGGAGTACAGTACTGGTTGTCACTGCATAACACTGAGGTGTGATACTGCTGAGTTAATCTGTAACTGCATAACACTGAAGTACGTTACCTCTAGTACTGGTCTCTTGAAAGCAGTATTTCAAATTTCATAAAGCTCTTAAGGGCAGTTGAATGCACAATGTGCTGTCAGTTTCTTTGAATTACCATTTCTTTCTTGACTTACCTCTTCATATTTGCCCTTATTAGAAATCAATATATCTCTGTGAGCTCAAGATTTCTGGATAAAGCTGAAGATGCATAGCACTGAGGCCATTGAGGAAGATCACAGTGAAGACTTGTCCAACTTTCTTTAAAGGAATGCTTGCTCTATGAGAAGAAGTTTGAAGTTAGTTTTCAGATAAAAAGTGCCAAGGTTTTCTGTATATTCGTTTTCTGAATGGCCTGACACATTGTCTTTAGAGTTTATCACATTATATCTCCTTTGACAGAGAGGTGAACTTTTTCAAGACCACGTACCCAAACTGGCGATAATCTTCACTTCCCTTCAAGATGAGCTCAGTGCCTTCTATGCTCACTTTGACTACCAGAATAAGGAGGAACCATTACAATCATGTGTCTCCTGATGATCCTTTGGTCTCAGTATCTGAAGGTAACGTGTGGTCTGCCTTCAAGAGAATGTATTAAAGGAAAGCACCCATTCCGGATGGAGAACGTGGCTGAGTACTGAAGACCTGTGCCAACCAACTGGCTGGTGTATTCATGGATATCTTCAACCTCTCGCTCTGGCAGTATGTGGTATCCACAAACAGTCTTCAATTGTACCGGTGCCCAAGAAGAGCATGGTAACCTGTCTAAATGACAGAATCTTTATGTTCCTGTTAGGTTGAAAGGAAAGGTTAAAGGTTTGAAAGCGCCATGGTTTTCAAGGGATATTAGAAACTTGGTTCGGAAAAAGAGGGATGCCTACAATAGATATAGGCAGCATGGAGTAAAGGAATTGCTCGAGGAATATAAAGAATGTAAAAGGAATCTTAAGAAAGAGATTAGAAAAGCTAAAAGAAGATACAGGTTTGGTTTGGCGAATAAGGTGGAAGTAAATCTGAAAGGTTTCTACAGTATATTAAAAGCAAGAGGATAGTGAGGGATAAACTTGGTCCCTTAGAGAATCAGGGTGGTCAGCTATTTGTGGAGCCGAGGGAGATGGGAGAGATTTTGAACAATTTCTTCTCTTCGGTATTCACTAAGGAGAAGGATATTGAATTGTGTAAGGTGTGGGAAACAAGTAAGGAAGTTATGGAACCTATGACAATTAAAGAGGTGGAAGTACTGGCACTTTTAAGAAATTTAAAAGTGGATAAATCTCTGGGTCCTGACAGGATAATCCCCAGGACCTTGAGGTAAGTTTGTGTAGAGATAGCAGGAGCTCTGACGGAGATCTTTCAGATGTCATTAGAAACGGGGATTGTGTCGGAGGATTGGTGTATTGCTCATGTGGTTCCATTGTTTAAAAAGGGTTCTAGAAGTAAGCCTAGCAATTATAGACCTGTCAGTTTGACATCAGTGGTGGGTAAATTAATGGAAAGTATTCTTAGAGATAGTATTTATAATTATCTGGATAGACAGGATCTGATTAGGAGTAGCCAGCATGGATTTGTGCGTGGAAGGTCATGTTTGACAAACCTTATTGAATTTTTTGAAGAAGTTACAAGGAATGTTGACGAGGGTAAGGCAGTGGATGTAGTCTATATGGACTTCAGCAAGGCCTTTGACAAAGTTCCACATGGAAGGTTAGTTAAGAAGGTTCAGTCATTAGGTATCAATGCTGGAGTAATAAAATGGATTCAACAGTGGCTAGATGGGAGATGCCAGAGAGTAGTGGTGGATAATTGTTTATCGGGATGGAGGCCGGTGACTAGCGGGGTGCCTCAGGGATCTGTTTTGGGCCCAATGTTGTTTGTAATATACATAAATGATCTGGATGATGGGGTGGTAAATTGGATTAGTAAGTATGCCGATGATACTAAGGTAGGAGGTGTTGTGGATAATGAAGTGGGTTTTCAAAGCTTGCAGGGAGATTTATGCCGGTTAGAAGAATGGGCTGAACGTTGGCAGATGGAGTTTAATGCTGAGAAGTGTGAGGTTCTACATTTTGGCAGGAATAATCCAAATAGAACATACGGGGTAAATGGTAGGGCATTGAGGAATGCAGTGGAACAGAGAGATCTAGGAATAACAGTGCATAGTTCCCTGAAGGTGGAGTCTCATGTAGATAGGGTGGTGAAGAAGGCTTTTGGAATGCTGGCCTTTATAAATCAGAGCATTGAGTACAGAAGTTGGGATGTAATGTTAAAATTGTACAAGGCATTGGTAAGGCCAAATTTGGAATATTGTGTACAGTTCTGGTCACCGAATTATAGGAAAGATATCAATAAATTAGAGAGAGTGCAGAGACGATTTACTAGGATGTTACCTGGGTTTCAGCACTTAAGTTACAGAGAAAGGTTGAACAAGTTAGGTCTCTATTCATTGGAGCGTAGAAGGTTGAGGGGGGATTTGATCGAGGTATTTAAAATTTTGAGAGGGATAGATAGAGTTGACGTGAATAGGCTGTTTCCATTGAGAGTAGGGGAGATTCAAACGAGAGGACATGATTTGAGAGTTAAGGGGCAAAAGTTTAAGGGAAACACGAGGGGGTATTTCTTTACTCAGAGAGTGATAGCTGTGTGGAATGAGCTTCCTGTAGAAGTAGTAGAGGCCAGTTCAGTTGTGTCATTTAAGGTAAAATTGGATAGGTATATGGACAGGAAAGGAGTGGAGGGTTATGGGCTGAGTGCGGGTAGGATGGACTAGGTGAGATTAAGAGTTCGGCAGGGACTAGGAGGGCCGAGATGGCCTGTTTCTGTGCTGTGATTGTTATATGGTTATATGGTATAACCCAGTGGCATTTACATCGACAGTGATGAAATGTTTTGAGAGGCTGGTGTTGAAGCATATCAGCTCCTGTCTGAATGTTGACTTGGGATCACTCCAATTCGCCTACTGAAGCAACAGGTCTACAGTAGATGCTATCTCTTTGGCTCTTCACACAACCATGAAACATCTGAACAGCAAGATGAATACATCAGGATGCTCTTTATTGCCTACAGCTCAGCATTTAGCACACTCACCCCCTCAAAACTAATCAGTAAACTCCAAGGCCTGGGTCTGAATACACCCTTGTGCAATTCAATCCTGGGTTTCCTCACTTGTTGGCCCCGGTCAGTTCGGATTGCCTAAAACATCTCTCCACAATCTCCATCAGCACAGCAGCATCGCAGGGGTGTGTACTTAGCCCCCTGCTCTACTCGCTTTTCACCTATGACTGTGTGGTCAAGTACAGCTCCACACCAAATACAAGTTTTCTGATGACACCACTGCTGCGGGCTGTTTTAAAGGCGGTAATGAATCGTCATACAAGAGGGAGATTGAAAACTTGGCTGAGTAGTGTAATAACAATCTCTCATTCAATGACAATAAGATGAAGGAACTGATTGTAGACTTCAGGAGAGGGAAACTAGAGGACCATGAGCCAATAATCATGAGAGGATTAAAGGTGGAGAGGGTCAGAAACTTTTAATACCTGGGTTTCACTATCTCAGAGGAGCTGTCCTGGACCCACCATATAAATATCATTGCAAAGAAAGCACAACAGCGTCTCTACCTCGTCAGGAGTCTGCAGAAGTTCAGCATGACATTGAAAACCTTCACAAACTTCTATAAATGTGTGGTGGAATGTTTGCTGACTGGCATATCATGGGTAAAACCCTCCCAACCATTGAGCACATCTACATGAAACGTTGCCACAGAAAAGCAACATCCATCATCAAAGATCCTCATCACCCAGGCCATGCTCTCTTCTCACTGCTGCCATCAAATAGAAAGTACAAGTGCCTCAGGACTCGCCCCACCAGGTTCAAGAACAGTTACTACACCTCAACCATTAGGCTCTTGAACAAAAAGGGATAGCAACACTTATATAAGGACTCTTATTTCATGCTCGTTATTCAGTACTATTTATTTTTTATTGCATCTGCACAGTTTGTTTACAGTTCTTGATGTTTACAGTTTACACTTGCTATTCTGTAGACTTGCTGAGTATGCCCTCAAAAAAAGAATCTCAGGGTTGTATGTGATAACATGTATGTACTGTACTCCAATAGTAAATTTTACTTTGAACTTTGATCTTCAAAAAATATTCTGACATGCCATGTTAATCTTGAGCAGACATTAAAGTTGATTAATGAATTAGTAATAATAATTAAGGACATTTTCATGAAAATGGTGAGTCATGTTGCTTATTTATATGCACAGTACAGGGCCTGCAGCACCCGTTGTTGTGCCCGACTATTAACCACAAAAAGATCAATCTCCCACATAGCCCTCCTTTAATATTTCATCCATATGCTTATCCAAGAATCTCTTAATGTCCCTAATATATCTGTCTCTACCACGATCCCTGATAACACATTCCATGCACGCACAAGTCTCTGTGTAAAATATATACATCTGACATCCCAACTATACTTTCCTCCAATCACGTTAAAATAATGCCCCCTCATATTAGCCATTTCTGCTCTGGGAGTAAAAGTCTCTTTTCAGCTTGTACACCACTCTCCTTTTTCACTCCAAAGAGAAAAACCATAGCTTATTTAACCTATCCTTATAAGCTGTTCTCTAATCCGGGCAGCATCTTGGTAAATCTCCTCGGCACTCTGTCTAATGCTTCCCCATCCTTCCTATAATGAAGCGACCAGAATGAACACAATATTCCAAGTATGGTCTAACCAGGGTTTTATAGAGCTGCAACCTTACCTCATAGCTCTTGAACTCAATCCCCTGACTAATGAAGGCCAACTCACCACATGCCTTTTATCAACCTTATCAACTTACACAGCAACTTTCAGGGATCTATCGATGTGTACCCCAAGATCCCTCCATTCATTCACACTGTTAAGAATTCTGCATTCAAATTTGATCTTTCAAAGTGAACCACCTTGTACTTTTCTTGGTTGAACTCCATCTGCCACTTCTCAGCAAGTACATAAGAACTGAGAAGAGCAGCAGGTGATGGGGCTCCTCAAAACTAGTGTAATTGTGGATAATCCTTAACATTAATGCTCCCATGCAACTGCCTTATCCCTTGAATGGCTTTGATCTGAATTTAGAAAATACCTAACAAATGAGCATCCACACCTTATTTCTGAATGTCCAACTCTTTATCTGTGATCTTCTGTTCTAGAAGCAGCCTCTCAACATTTACCATGTTAACCCCACTCAAAATTTTATTAAAATATGAGCACTGAATCCCCACAAGGCTGTGTGCTTAGCCCATTGCTGTTTACACTGCTAACACATGACTGTGCAACCAGATTCAAGGAGAACCTAATCATTAAATTTGCTGATGATACCACAGTGGTGGGGCTCATCAGTAAAAATGATGAAACAATGTATAGGGAGGAGGTTAAACACCTAGAGAGTTAGTGCAGTGACAACAACTTGATGCTTAATGTCATCAAAACTAAGGAGATGATCATCGATTTCAGACGGTCTCAGCCTGAGCACACACCCCTCAGCATCAGTGGCTCCACAGTGGAGAGAGTGGAAAACATCAAGTTCTTTGGGGTGCAGATCTCGGACAATCTCACCTGGTCCAGGAACACCACTGGGATTGTGAAACGACCCCAGCAGAGATTTCACTTTCTGAGGAAGCTTAAACAAGCATCACTCCCCACTAACATCTTAACTACATTCTACAGAGGCGTGGTTGAGAGTGTGCTGACCTTTTGCATCACAACCTGGTACTGCAGAGTGTGGTTAGGGGAGCAGAGAAGGTTATTGGGGTCTCCCTACCTTCTGTCCAAGACCTCTTTCAGAGTCGATGACTCCAGAAGACACGGTGCATCATTAAAGACCCCTCACACCTTCACCATGAACTGTTTGTTCTTCTGCCATCAGGTAAACATTAGAGGAACATCAAAACTAAAACCACAAGGCTACTAAACAGCTTCCTCCCACAGGCAGTCAGACTACTAAATAGCTGCTCTACCTGACTCTGCTTTGGACACTTTTAACTTGCACTGGACACTTATAACTTGTTTTTAACTGACATGTGGCTGTTGTGTTTTACTATTTATTGTTATGTTTATTATTTAGTGTTGCGTTTGTTATGTTATGATTGCACTGCTCCTAGGAAACGCTGTCTCATTCTGCCCTGCAGAGCTGATGAGTGGTTAGAATGACAATAAAGTTTTTGAATCCTGAATCTTGAATCTTGAATCTTGAATCTTGACTATTCCCTACCCTATCCCTACATTCACAGCAGTTAATTTATGCTGCACCAACTTAAAAACAAAGACCATCTTTCCTTATGCAGAGACCTTGTCTCATCATGGTGCTCAAAGTGTCGTCTTTGTCTAAAGTCCTGCAAAATTTTCTTACACTTGCATCCTGCTCTTTTTAATTAAAAAAAAACTCCATTTATTTGTCCAGTCATTTAATGCACTTGCATATTAAACTCCCACTTTAACATAAAAGTTCATCCAGATGTTTCTGTCACCAATATTTATTAGTTTCTCACTTCTAATTTTTCAAAAGGAACCACATCTAGTAACACATGAAAATATAAGCATTTTGCTCCTGGAGTGGTTGGCTTTTAATCCCATTAATTTCTCCTATGCCTTTTCTTCACCTGTATCTTTAGTTTGTCACTCTCATTACATCCTTGGTTGCTTATTACTTCTGGTATGCTAATTATGTATTCTGTTCAGAAGGTAGATGCAAAATATTTGTTTAACAGCTCAGCCAATTCCCATTTCCTCATTATAATTGTTGCCTTCTGCCACTAAGGGACTCTGATTAACTTTCCATACTCTTATCCCTTTTACATGCTTGTCCCAGCCCTTGAAGGTATTTTTTGACTATTGATGACTGATTTCTAACTTCATAGTGCCTTAAGGTTGCCATAGCTACAGGAGGTAGTGGGGATAAGCTCCCACTACCTATTAAACGTACCCACTAACTACTTGAAGAGATTTGGTTTATCACGTGAGGCACTTCTACAGATGTACTGTGGAGAGCATTTTGACAGCCAGCATCACTGTCTGGTATAGGGGGGTGTGGTGGAGGGATTAACTACTGCACAGGTCTGAAAAAAGCCACAGAAAGTTGAACCATTAGTCAGCTCCATCTTGAGTACTGGCCTCCGTAGTATTGAAGTCATCTTCAAGGAGCAGTGTCTCAGAAAGGCAGCGTCCATCATTAAGGACTCCCACCACCGAGGACATTTCCTCTTCTTATTGTTACCATCAGGAAGGAGGTACAGAAGCATAAAGACTCTCACTCGGTAATTCAGGGGCAGTTCCTTTCCCTTTGTCATCCAATTTCTAAATGAAGTTTGAAACCATGAATGCTACCTCACTGTTTTTATTTCTGTTTTTGTAGTATTTTTAATATTTTTAATTTAACTATTTAATATACAAATATATACTTTCTTTGTGATTTATTTATTTGTTTATCCCTGTATTATCATGAATTGCATTGTACTGCTGCCGCTAAGTTTACAAATTTCAGGACATATGCCAGGGATAATAAACCTGATCCTGATTCTGATAAATGGTCCCAATGATGTGCATCTCATCCAAGTCCAGCTCCTGGCTTTCAGATATGGCTTAGCTACTAAGCCTGGTGGAACAATTTCTACTGATAGAGAAAGGTCAAAGGCAAGTTTTAAGAGAATTTAATATTGATAACAACCTTTATATTATTAATAATTTCTTAGTATGTTTAGTTGGTGAGGTTTGCATATATTGTCCATGCTAAATAGCCCTTCAGAAGCTTTCTTTAACCATTACAATCCTTCTGTGGTAGCTACTTTCACAATGTTATTGGGTAGGGTGTTTCTGGACTTGGTGATGGTGGTTACTCTGTGGCTTGAAGGGCTACATGCAGTCTCTCCATCTCTATTCTTCTTAAGGTAGAGCTTCCTGACTTGGCAGGCCCATACAAATGATTTAGCATTGTTAAAAACCTTCAGTGTGTTTTATAGCTGGTGAACAGCACTGCCATATCTATATGGGATAGAATGATTGGGTAGAGCAACGCAAAATGCTGGAGATATTCAGCAAGTCGGTTGGCATCTATGGAGGGTCATAAACAATTGATATTTCAGATTGAGACCCTTCATCAGGACTTCTAACTGCCTGGGTTCCAGTAGGGAAGCAACCACCCCTCCTATCAGATTCCATCATTTTCAACCCTTTATCAGCTCTACCTATTGCTCCCATCTTCTATCACTGTTTCCACTTTCCTTACCTGCTAATCACTCCTCAACACACACAAAATACTGCAACAATCAGGAAGCACATATGCAGGGGAATAAGCAGTCAACATTTCAGGCCAAGGCCCTTCGGGAATGGAAAGGAAGGGGGCAGAAGCCAGAGTAAGAAGTAGGGAGCTGGGGAACATGGGAAGGAGTATAAGCTGGCAAGTGATAGGTAAGATCAGGTAAGGGGGAAGGTGGATGGGTGGAGGTGTGGGAATGAAGTAAGAAGCTAGGAGGTGATGGGTGGAAGTGGTAAAGGGCTGAAGAATAAGGAATCTTATAGAGGTGACAAAAGGCTGATGCTGATGGAATCCAATAGGAGAGAAAAGCATGTTTGCTTGTTCCCTGACAGTTAGAAGTTTTGATGTAGGCCTCAGCCTGAAATGTCAACTATTTTTTCTCTCCATGGATTCTGCCTGGCTTGCTGAATTCCTCCAGAATTTTGGGTGCATTGTCCCTGGATTTTCAGAATCTTCAGAATCGCTTGTACTTATGATTGGTTAGAGTTATGGATGGGAGGACAATGAAAGGGGTTGCTTCATCCAGGATGGTTTTAACCTTCCAAGTTTTGGTGGAATTGCATCCATTTCCTTAATGTAAATTAACCAAATTATTCTAACAATTCCTGCCAGTGCTGCTGCGATAGGCACATGCTCAGAGGTACAGAGGAAATTACACAGAGGGGATTTATGAAAATTGTACTAGAAATCTAGCACTTCAGTTAAGCTGAAGATGCAAACTAAAAATAATTTATGAAAGATCCTGTGATGAGGTATAGGCTTTTAAGTTTAACTAGTTATAATCATCAGGAACATTTTCCAAGAAAAAGGTGGGAGAAGAAAATTGACAGTAATTTCCAAAAGGGAATTGGATAAATTCTTGTATTTGTAAACTTAGAAAGCAATGAAGGATGAACAATGAAGTGAAAGTAATTGAATATCTTTTTAAAAGTGCTAGAACACGTACGGCAATTGCCTCCTGACTATAAAGTGGATTACTCAAATTAATTGAAGTTTGAAAAGTAAGGAAAATGATTATACTTGCAAAGTTAGAAACTTCTAAGAAAGATAGATGTAAGCTTTACTCTCAAAGGGTAACTAAGCTATGAAATAATTTACTTATCATATACACTCTCTAGAAAATTAGCAAGATGTGAATAATATCAAAATGCTGCAATGCAACTTTTAACCATGAATTCAAGAACTGATCTGATATAAACCACAGATGTGAGACAAATAATAAACTTCATTTAAAGTTGCAGACACTCCCATTGTTCCTTTATCGTACGAGAAACAAGTTCTGGGAATATTTAATACATTAAGAAATATGAGTGGAATCTTAGTGTCACTGACAGATAGCCTTCAAACGATTCTATCCATTGTTCTTATTTTAAGATGGAAAATATCAGTTGACCGCTCAATCCAATTACCACAATGCTCCTTCTTCAACACGATCATGAAATTAGCTTTAATAGAAGTTATCCAACCAGCACTGATGTGTTTGGTTATATTCCCTTGCCATTCAGTATGCTAAACATTAGACAGATATAAATTCTGACTGAGATCTTAATTTATGTGTGTTATTTTTTGCTGATATCCAGCCTATCTTGTTTAAAATAACTTACTTCAGTATCTTTCTTTTACAAAACCAAATTTATACTATTCCATGGTACCCCTATGCCCCAGAGCTTCTCAACTTCACATCTATAAATCATTATATCATCCCTTCTGAAATATGTGCTCTTGATACAACCTTCTTTTTACATAACTTGAATATTTGTTTGAATGATCCACAATATTCTTCCTACGTCTTTGAAGCTGGGGGCATAATTGTGCTGCTGGGCCCTATTTTTGAGAATGACACAGCATAATCTAGGTGTCTAATAGTGGTATCCCTCTATGATTTGAAGTGGCTTTGCAATTGTCTAGAAAGATTGTGAGCCTGGCATCCCTTGCCCATGTTGCTTTATCAGTTGCTGAGCCAAGACAATGGATTAGTTAATAGATAGATAGATAGATAGATAGATAGATACTTTATTCATCCCCATGGGGAAATTCAACATTTTTTTCCAATGTCCCATACACTTGTTGTAGCAAAAACTCATTACCTACAATACTTAACTCAGTAATAATATGATATGCATCTAAATCACTAACTCAAAAGCATTAATAATAGCTTTAAAAAAAGTTCTTAAGTCCTGGCAGTTGAATTGTAAAGCCTAATGGCATTGGGGAGTATTGACCTCTTCATCCTGTCTGAGGAGCATTGCATCGACAGTAACCTGTCGCTGAAACTGCTTCTCTGTCTCTGGATGGTGCTATGTAGAGGATGTTCAGGGTTTTCCATAATTGACCGTAGCCTACTCAGCGCCCTTCGCTCAGCTACCGATGTTAAACTCTCCAGTACTTTGCCCACGACAGAGCCCGCCTTCCTTATCAGCTTATTAAGACGTGAGGCGTCCTTCTTCTTAATGCTTCCTCCCCAACACGCCACCACAAAGAAGAGGGCGCTCTCAACAACTGACCTATAGAACATCTTCAGCATCTCACTGCAGACATTGAATGACGCCAACCTTCTAAGGAAGTACAGTCGACTCTGTGCCTTCCTGCACAAGGCATCTGTGTTGGCAGTCCAGTCTAGCTTCCCGTCCAACTGTACTCCCAGATACTTGTAGGTCTTAACCTGCTCCACACATTCTCCATTAATGATCACTGGCTCCATATGAGGCCTAGATCTCCTAAAGTCCACCACCATCTCCTTGGTCTTGGTGACATTGAGACGCAGGTAGTTTGAGTTGCACCATATCACAAAGTCCTGTATCAGTTTCCTATACTCCTCCTCCTGTCCATTCCTGACACACCCCACTATGGCCGTGTCATCAGCGAACTTCTGCACATGGCAGGACTCCGAGTTATATTGGAAGTCAGATGTGTACAGGGTGAACAGGACCGGAGAGAGTACGGTTCCCTGTGGCGCTCCTGTGCTGCTGACCACTGTGTCAGACCTACAGTCTCCCAACCGCACATACTGAGGTCTATCTGTCAAGTAGTCCACTATCCAATCCACCATGTGAGAGTCTACTCCCATCTCCGTTAGTTTGTGCTTTAAGATCTTGGGCTGGATGGTGTTAAAGGCACTAGAGAAGTCAAGGAATGTAATCCTCACAGCACAACTGACCCCATCTAGGTGAGAGAGTGATTTGTGCAGCAAATACGTGATAGCATCCTCCACTCCCACCTTCTCCTTATACGCAAACTGAAGCGGATCCCGGGCGTGCCTGGTTTGTGGCCTCAGATTCTGTATTATCAGCCGCTCCATGGTCTTCATCACGTGCGACGTCAAGGCAACAGGTCTGAAGTCATTCAACTCCTTTGGTTGTGGTTTCTTCGGTACCGGGACAATACAAGATGTTTTCCACTGTCTGGGTACTCTTCTCTGATCTAGACTCATGTTGAAGATGCGCTGTAGTGGTTCTCCCAGTTCAGTCGCACAGGCCCTCAGTAATCGTGGGGAAACTCCATCCGGTCCAGCCGCCTTGCTGGTACAGATCTTCCTCAGTTGACCTTCCACCTGTGCAGCCGTAAACCTGGGCGTGGGCCAGGTCTCCTGTGAGTGGATATTTTCCTGTGAGGGAAGTAAGCCTGGTGTGGAGTTCTGCAGTGAGGGTGAGATTGTGCTGTCGAACCTATTGAAGAAGTTGTTCAGCTGGTTCGCTTTCTCCACATCTCCACTTATGTTTGCCCCCCGCTTTGCACCACATCCGGTGATGATCTTCATCCCATCCCACACCTCCTTCATGCTTTTTTCCTGCAGCTTTTGTTCTAACTTTCTCCTATACTGCTCCTTTGCCCCCCTTATCTGTACTCTGAGTTCCTTCTGAACTCTTTTAAGCTCCAACCGATCACCATCTTTAAAGGCCCTCTTCTTCTGGTTTAGGAGGCCTTTGATGTGACTAGTGATCCAGGGCTTATTATTGGGATAGCAGCGAACAGTTCTAACAGGGACAACGGCATCCACACAAAAGTTAATATAGTCCGTTGTGCATTCAGTGACCTCCTCAACGCCCCCACAGAGCCCCCCTTGCAGTACATCCCAGTTAGTAGTACCGAAGCAGTCTCTCAGGGCCTGTTCAGCTTCAGGAGTCCACTTCCTGAAATATTTACATTTCATGGGGAGACAGCATTGAGCTTAACTTAAATATTGATATTTAAAGCACTGATTGTCTCAGCAACTTATAAAAACTTTTTTTCCCTAACAGTTCTTTCCTGGCATTTGTATGCTTTGCAAATCAATTAAGGTGTTCAGTGTTTAATGTGGGCTGCAAGAAAGGGCAAATAGCAAACAGGAAGAATCCAGGTCGTGATGCTTCCTCTCTTTGAAAAACAATCCTGCTCTTTAACTTCAATGGAGCTATTTCTTGACTAATGAATAAACATAGGAAAAGGGGAATTAAGGGTTATGGGGAAAAGTCAGGTAGGTGGAGATGAGTCCATGGCTAGATCAGCCGTGATCTTATTGAATGCTGGAGCAGGCTTAGCAGGCCAGATGGCCTACTACTGCTCCTATTTCTTATGCTGTTATGTACTTACAAAGATTACTGAAGTGACAAAGATTGACATGGTTTATTTATTTTATACATTCAGTGGCACTCTATTAGGCACCTTCTGCACATAATAAAGTGGTCACTAAGTGTAGGATAATGCTCTTCTGCTGCTGTACCCATCCATTTCAAGTTTAGCTTGCTGTGCGTTCAGAGATGCTCTTCTGCACACCACTGTTGTAAAGCGTGGACACTTGTGTTACGGTCACCTTTCTGTCAGCTGGAACCAGTCTGGCCATTCTCCTCTCATCTCTCTCATCAACAAGACATTTTTGCCCCCAGAACTGTCATTCACTTTTTTTTTGTTGTTCTCTGCACCATTCTCTGTAAACTCTAGAGATTTTTGTACGTGAAATTCCCAGGAGGTCACCAGCTACTGAGATACTCAAACCAAACTTGTCTGGCACAAACAATCAATCCACAGTCAAAATCACTTAGATTGAATTTCTTTCCCATTCTGATGTTCGGCCTTAACAACAAATGAACCTCTAGACCAGCAGTTCCCAACCTGTGGTCCATAGTATAAAAAAGTTTGGCAACCCCTGCTCTAGACTATACCTGCATGCTTTATGCAGTGAGTTTCAGCTACATGATTGGCTGATTAGACATTTGCATTAATGAGCAGGTGTACAGATATACATAATAAAGTGGCCACTGAGTGTAGTCTTTAATAAGGCACCTTAATATGTTCACTTGCAAAATTTGTGCATTGAGCATGTAGCATTTTAGGGAAATCACCCAGTCATTTTGTTCCTTATGGTTCCCACCTCTCCTCCACTGTGAAGTACTACAACCTTACATTTTGAAAAGTAACCTCACCATCTTCCTTTTTTACCCCTTAATCCAGGCTAGGAAACACTTTTTACTGGAGAACATTCAGACTACAAATCTATACAAATTCTATTTGTGAACTGTATAATGAAAGTGAGTACATTGGCCAAGTGCTGATTTTGTTACATTTAAAAATGTATCAGTTATTGTAAAGATAACAGTTGCAATTTTCCATTGGGACAGGAAGAGTTTCTGTTGATCTGGGAAGTTAGTCATGTATAACAAAGTTATAATTGACTATTTTGAATAGGTGCCTAAATTTTATGTACATGTATGTGCTGAAGACATCTGATAAATTTCCCTATAAGAGACTAGTTGCTGCTGTAAGAATTTACTTAATTAAGAAATCAAGTGAGTGATGAAGGAGAAAAAATGGATAATGATATTTTTGGGGGTCTCAATTAGAGTCTATTTATTAATGATTTTGAAAATTAGATAGAACACCACAAGTGGAAATCCACAAGGAGGGAGCAGGTGGAAGCATTAAGACACAAAGAGAAACTAATAGATAAAATAATTGTATGAAACTTGGTCCTTTCCTCCAAGTTCTTCATTTAAACTGTAAATGGATGAGCATCCAGCACCTTGAGGTATGATATGTGTTACATCTTGTCAACCATGAAAAGTCGCCTTTATGCTTACCCATCTCCTTTGACAATCCGTCAGAATCAGGAATTACTTTTGCGTGTTCTGAGGAGGCTGGTGAGGCTTTTGAGAACAACTAGCTCTTCAGCAGTTGGGACAGAGCAGCATGTCAGACTGGCTGGGTGGGTAGGTAGTTCACTACTTTGTGTAATCCTTCCATCTCTTATGCAGGATTTCAGTGTGACTCAATTGCTCACTACTATTTCAAATTCTCCTCCTTATTTGGACTGACCATGGGCTAGTGATTTTCTAGAGTGAGTGAGGAAATAGCAATATTTTAAAGGAAACTTTGAGAACATCCTTGAACTTCTTTCCCTTGTTATCCCGATGTTATCCTATGATAGAACTTTACAAAGCTGATGTCATATAATTCAAACCTGAGTGTGTTGGTCTGGGAGAGGACACTAACACTGGTTCACATATCCATTTAGGATTTTAGAGGACTTCACAAAGACAGTATTGATTGTATTTTCCAGTGCCTTGAGATAACTTCTTTAGATTGTTCAAGACTCAAGAGCTACTATTTAGTAGACTAGAGGTTTGTACCTCGTCTACAATGCTGATTCCAAACACCCTTTTCTTCAATTGCCTAAAAGTTGTGCTGCCACATTGAAGATGATGGTGAATTTTATCGTTTATGTCCACCTTTGCTGAGAGATAACTCTTGAGATACAGAAAGTGGTTCATGTTTTCTTAGGTCTCAACAAGAGACTTTATTGATGGAAAGAAAGAAAGTCGGCAGAGGATTTTGGTCCTGTAGATGTCAAGTGTAAGGCCTATCCACTTGTACATCACTAGTGAATGAGTTAAGGATGGCTTGAATCTTCATCTGTTGTTGTGGTTTGGGTGAGTTTCATTCTTGAATGTAGCCATAAGAGGCTTAACAGCTTCTGGTTTGACTTTGCTCATGTGAGAAAACTTTTGGAAGTAACAATGTGGTGAGAAAGGTTGAGAAGGTTGTAAGAGTGATGTTACATCCTTGTGTAGCACTGCCTTTTACTGAGTAGCAGACCCTTGAAAATGTAAAATGGTAATAAATTTCAGTGGGCAGTCGAATTTGACTGTTCAAAATTCTTCCTGTCTGATGGCGTGAAAGACTATAGTGAAGTTGAAAAGGGCAATTCATTGTGGTTGGTGCCTTTTTCTGGATCTTTTTACAGGGATGTTGTAGAGTGCAATTCAAGTCCATGATGCCTCTGGATGGACAATTTCCACAGGCACTGAAAAAGAACAACTGAGGAGGACCCTAGTGTTGCCTTTTCCTGTGGCAGACAGTGGAGAGACCCCTCTTTAGAACAGAATCTTATTGTTTTGGTGAATGTGATTGAATAAGAACGTTGTGCTTCAATTATGTTTAGGGCCCATGTGACACCACATCTGGAGTGCTGTGTGCAGGAATGATCTCCCTATTTAAGAATATATTTTAGGATGCTGGAAACAATTCAAAGAACAAATACTTGGAAAAGGGAAGTTATCTTAAGAGGAAAGGTTGTATTCACCAGTGCTTCAAAAGGTGAGTGGTGACTTGACTGAAACATCTAAGATCATGAGGGATCTAAATAAGGTGATGTGGAAAGGATGTTCCATCCTTTGACAGAATGTAGAACAAGGAAACATTATTTAGTATAAATGGTCACCCATTTAAGACAGGAACTTTCTTTCTCAAAGGATATTAGAGGCAGAGTCTTTGAATATTTTTAAAGGAGAGGAAGTTAGCTGATAAGCAATGGGCTGAAAGATTATTGTGGCTAGAAAAGAATGCTGAGGTGAGATTACATTAACATCAGCCGTAACCTTACCGAATGGTGGACTAAGTATATAAGTATCCAAGCCCTTTTCAAGGAGCAGTGCCATAGGAAGGTAGCGTGCATCGTTAAGAATCCCCACCACCCAGGACATGCCCTCTTAACACTGTTACTGTCTGCAAGGAGGCACAGAAGCCAAAAGGCACACAGTCATCAATTCAGGAACAGCTTCTCCCCTTCTGCCATCCAATTTCTAAATGGACATTGAATTCATGAACAGTACCTCATTACATTTTATTTCTGTTATTTTGCACTACCAGTACTTAACTATTTAATATATATATATAAAGTAACTCGGTTTTTTTCCTATAGTTATTTATTATGTAATTCATTGTACTGCAGCTGTAAAGTTAACAAATTTTATGACATATGCCAGTGATATTAAATCTGATTCTGATTCAGATTTAGCATGAGAAATTGAGTATTTGCCACACAGTCTACATTATTTTCTTCAATCACTTTGGTTGCAGCAACAGTAAGACAAGGGCCACAGCATCCTCTCTGCTGGTCTCTGTTGTCTGTGCTCAGTCCATAATCCTCCCAGACTCTCCTCTCCATGCACCCATCCAAATATCTCTTAAATGTAATGCCTGCACTGTTTTTGTGCACTTTACGCAGTTCTGTGTAGGTCTGTAGTCTAGTGTAACTTACTCTGTGTTGCTTTTTTTTTACATAGTTCAGTCTAGTTTTAGTACTGTGTCATGTAACACCATGGTCCTGAAAAATGTTGTCTCATTCTTACTATGTACTGTACCAGCAGTTATGGTCAAAATGACAATAAAAGTGTCTTGACTTGACTTGACTTGAAATGCTGCTTTTGGACCCATCTCAACCATTCCTTTGGTAGCTCATTCCAGGTATTCACCATCCTCTGTGTAAAGAAGTTATCAGTAAGGTCTCTTTAAAATGTTTCCTCTCTTATCTCGTATCTGTGCCCTTAGTAATTGAACTCTATCTGCTATTTCTCCATCCACTTTTCCAACTGATCTATATCCAGCTGCATGCTTTGACAATTTTCCGTATTATCCACTAATTTGTCATTTTTTTGCATCACCTGGAAATTTACTGATCAGGCCAGCTACATTTATATCACAAGTAACAGAGGTCCCAGCACTGATTCCCATAGAACACCACTGGTCACAGACCTCCATTCAGAATAACATCACTCTGCTATGACCCTCTGCCTCCCATGGCCAAACCAATTTTGAATCCAATCAATCAGTTCACCATGGATCCCATGTGCCTTAATCTTTTGGTTCAGTCAGCAGTGACACAGATCTGCATTAGATGAAGGGAGCAGTTTTAAGTAGCACGTACAATTGTGATACCTACAGTTCTTAATGAATTGATCAAGAAGACATGGTTGGAATTCTGAATTTTCTATTACACATTTTTAAATAGTTTTTTACCCTTTTAGTGGATTATGTGCTGCCAATGGTGAGATCAAACTTTAAAATATAATAAAAGAATATCTAAATGAAAGGGGCATTACATTCTGAAAAGTTTGTGATTCACTCATGGTTGCTGATATTGACATAGGTGCACCTGGGAAGATCTTTTGTGTATCAGTGTGGGTAGGTCAGATCGTTCATATGGTTTGGGAATATGCTGCTGATTCCTGAGGGGTTTGAGACACTTGCTAATTACAAGTTGATTTATGCATATTATTGTGCCAATACTTTGGCTTGATCAGCCTTTGGTGGGGGGGGGGGGGGTGCAGGGGACAGTTGGGGTGCTTGGGAGTGCAATTCTTTTCTGCAGTACCTTCCAAATGAAAACAGGCTCACATTCTTCCCTAGTAGTTTAACTGATACTGCTTACCACTAGGAGCTTTTAAATTTTGGATTTCTTTCCTGTGACTCCATCGCCCCATACCCCTTTTTAATGTTGGATCATTGGAAGCATAGGCATCTATTGCTGAGACACAACTGCCTCAAAATATATTTTGAGATTCAACCCTCTGTTTGCATGTTGTGAAATAACCTACCTTTATCCCTCATGAAATTTCTGAAGGAAAGAAAACAGGCAGAGTTACAGCTTAAACAATACTTCTCCGAATTCTGCGCCCACCAATCTTGGTGTCTTGACATCTGAAATTTCAGTTGTGTCTACCAATGCTCTAATTAGTATTGCCTAACTGCATAAGTAGACAAGTCAGGAAGGTGTATGAAATACGCTTTAAAGGAGTAGGTGGGAGGGGAATTGTTGAAGCCCCAAGTTGCTTTCACACGCTAGTAATGGAGTGGAATCTTTAACTCCTGAAGCAGATGAGGAACTGCTCAGGTACTGGAGTTAACAGGAAGATAGCTCACGAGAATAAGAACTGATGAACAGAGCCTTGCTCTGAAGTGTTGAAGAAACCTTCACGCAGAACAAAAAAAGGTGAAGGTTTTGATTTAAAAATTATTAAGGTATTATGAAGCCTTTGCCAATTCTATTAAATCACATTAAATCAGACAAAGAGCAATAGCTATCTTGGCTGATGCTATCATGTAATAAGGGTTTTTTTTTTGCTTCTGTGAGCTATTTGATTTATCTCATCATTTTATGCTGTGGCTTCCAAACATCAGAGAAAGGAGAAGCCCAGCCTGGATCTCTTTTCCTTCCTGATAATCACAATGTGGTGATATCTGTGAGGTTTTTGTTCTCAGACAATAATCCATCTTAATGCTGTATTGATTTTGAACTCCAGCTGAGTGTTTTGTAAGTTCATGGTATCTAATTCTTCTGGTATATTGTAATTCTGAACAAAAACATTGGCTTGCATAGGATAGTAAGAGATGTTGCAATCTGAAATTTTTTAGCTCCTGCATTAGTATGAATCCTTTGTACGTCTGGTAGTTGGATAAATGACTTCAGGAGAGGGAGTTCTTGTGATGACTTTACCTGATGCAGCTTCTGAACTGAATAAATAGAACTTTTTCAGCAATCCACGTTCTGTTCCCATGGGATTTGAACTAAAATTTAAAGAGATCTCTCAGTTATGAAGGTTATTGAGCTGATCACTGTATCAATTTTGCAATGACCATTGTGGGATTAAAGGAGAAGAGAAATTGAAATGAAAAGTTTGACCACATTGGCCTCAAAATTTAATCATAGTGCCCATGATTTTTGAAACATCACATAATTATTTAAGGGATAAAATTGTGAAATGGTTTTATCTTCCATTAGCATATGTAACACTGAATGTAATCTTTGAGTAGCAGCTTCCTGGTGCAGGAGATTACAGACCATACACAGTTGATATCTAACTACATCCTGCACTTGGTTGACAGTTCTCAGCTCATGTTTGTGAAGAAAAAGAATTTCAGGATGTATATTGTATACATTTCTTGGTAAGAGTCGACATTTCTTTAGCCTCCTAAAGAAGAAGAGGCTTTGGGAGTAAATGGAATTTCTTCTATTACAGCACTTAGAGACTGTGTGGATACTATCTATTCCCAAATTAAAGTGTCATGGTCCCAATCGTTAATTCCCTATCTTGCTCCTAATTTCCTCTGATTTTGCCACGGTTCCACCTGTTAATTTCCCAATTGCTTCTAATTCTCTTTGATGACGGTACACCTGGTTTCCAACAACAACTGCAGCATAAGAACCCTGCGTCACAACCACTAGACGCCAGTTCGTTGGCTTTTTCCTGTGAGATAACTACGTTTCCCGACCGCTTAGAACCGTTTGTTCTAATTTTAGCTCCAGTTTTGAGGTTTACCTATGAGACTCTTTTTCTCTGAGACAAGGCTCCGTGTCAAAGCTCTGTGTCAAGTCTCTGAGTCAAGGCTTTGTGTCAAGGCTCCATATCATGGCTCCATGTCAAGATCCTTCCTGTTTGCTGTTTGGTGTTTACACCCATATAAGCATCCAAACTCAAGCTCGGTGCCTGGGTCCTGTGTTCACTTCCTTCGCTCATTGCAACAGAAAGTTGAGATCTCAGTCATCAGGTCCTTCACTGTTCTTGTGTCCACAAATATCTTCATGGATATGTAGTATTGTTCGTAATTTCACCACTGACCCTATGGTAGTATTGTGCAAGATTGGAGATGGATATCCTCTTCCTCCCTTTGCACAGAGTAGGTCTCTTATAGTTGAAAGAATAAAATAAAGCTGTTGGTATTTCAAACTGGCCAGTCATTGTGTGTGTGTGTGTGTTTGCACATGTGAGTGATATGCAGCTCCTGAAAATTAATACACGGACAACTCCCCATTTCCATGTCCATTTTAACTACTTCATCTTAATAGACTGGGACCAAACAGATTAATACCATTGTCCTCTGAGGAACTGAATAGCCTCCTGACTATGCTGTTCAGTCCATGTGTCTCATCACATGCAGATCCCAAATCTGAACTTACTTCAAGTTCAAGTTTATTGTCATTTAACTGCACATATATAAGAGCAAACAAAATGTTTCTTCAGATTATGTTCCCACAAAACCTATCACACACAGCACATAAAACAAATATTACCATAAATAAGTTAATAAAATAAAATTCAAAATGCATGTAGTGCGCAGCACAGGTAAACACTAAACAATAGATAACGTATTGTCCTATCGGTGGTGGCAGTGTATTCATAAGTCTCACAGTTGTTACCCAGTTTGGCAGTCCTAGTCCTGATGCTTCTGTGCCTCCTTCCCGATGATAGCAGGTCAGAGATTGTGGGATGGGTGGTAGGGATCCTCAACCATGCTTCAGTCTCTTCATCTGTAAGACTCTAGGTTAATGTCACAAATAGGGGGGAGGACAACCCTGGTGATCCTCTTGGCAGTTTTTAATATCATCTGTAGGGTCTTGCCTTGCAGCTTCCAAACCACACAACGATGGAGTCGGATAGGACACTCTTGACGACGCTCCTGTAGAAAGTTGTTAGAATGGGGATGTGGAACCTTAAACTCCTCAATCACCCCAAAAAGTGAAGATGCTGCAGTGCTCCCTTGACTAGTGAGGAGGAGTTGTGGGTCTGGGTTGGGTTTTTTGTAATGTGCACACTTAATGCTCTTCACTCTCTCCACAGCAGAGCCATTGATGTGTAAAGGAGGGTGGTTGACCTCTGCCTGCTTGATGTCCGCAATCATCTCTTTTGTCTTGTCCACACTGAGACTCAGGATATTGTTCACACGCCAGTTGTCAAGCCTCTCTACCTCCTCTCTGTATGCTGACTCATCACTGTTGGATCATCAGTGAACTTGATTATACGCTTTGAGCTGAATCTGGAAGTGCAGTAGTGAGTCAGCAGTGTGAACAGCAACTGACTGAGCACACAGCCCAGAGGGGCGTCAGCGCTCAGCATGATGGAGCTTGAGACGTTGCTGCTAACTCAGACTGACTGAGGTCCTTCCATTGAGAAGTCCAAGATCCTGTTGCGCAGAGGGGTGTTGAGTCCCAACAATGACAGTTTACCCACCAGCCCCTGAGGGGTGATTGTGTTAAACACTGAAATGAAGTTAATGAACAA
The DNA here is from genome assembly GCF_048418815.1 of Hemitrygon akajei. Lineage (NCBI taxonomy): Eukaryota > Metazoa > Chordata > Chondrichthyes > Myliobatiformes > Dasyatidae > Hemitrygon > Hemitrygon akajei. The sequence goes on from NC_133133.1 coordinate 43,842,875, forward strand.
CATCCTGGTGTATGACAGAAGATGGGACAGGACGAAGTGGAACACCGAGGCTATGGCGTCATCAGTGACCTGGTTTGAGTGGCAAGAAAACTGAAAAGGCTCCAGTGTAGCTGGAAGGTGGGATTTTATACGATCCATGACTCAAAACACTTCATGATTGTTGAAGTCAGAGCCACTGGGTGGTAATTGTTTAGGCCAGCTATTGTCGCTCTCTTCGGTGCCAGAATGACAGTGGCTGCTTTGAAGCCTTCAGGGACAGTGGATTATCTCAAAGAGATATTAAAGGTGTCTGTTAACACCTCTGTGAACTGGGATGCACAGTCCTTCAGCTGTGGGTATATTGACCGTGAATGTTTTCTGGCCCCACTGTTTTGAGTGAGTTCACCCTGGGTAGCATCCTCCTCACCTCGGCTAGATCCAGACAGGTTGCTTGTTCCTCAGGAGGAGAGGGGGCTTTCCTTGATGTCACGTCATTCATTGTGTCAATGCGTGCATTATGCGACTGTTATGGTTTGTATACCTTGTCCCATTTTCTTATTTGTCACTGTTGTCACAAAGGTGTTTGTAAATGTTCTGTAAGTCTCCACTCTACACAACTTCCAAGAGGTGACTTGGGGACTGGGAGTGATTGCTACATCCTTCCTTGATTCTACCACTCTGCTCTTGGGCCCAGAATAGATGATTTCCAAGTTGAAAAAGGTACATGAAAGAGAGTGGAAGGTACATGTCCAAAAGGACATGTTTGAACAATCTGGGTGATAGATGTTGGAAGAGATTGTGGGATGAAGGGAGGTGGGATCTGAGAAGATTGATTATCTATCGTCACCATCAATAACCTCCAATCCAAAGCTGGCCATGGGTCTGAAGACATATGAACTCATGATCATTACCATTCTTTTCTTCGCATGACAAGACACAAATACATGTTCTTGAGTCAGTCAGCTGTTGTAGAATTTGATTGTACACATTTCCTGAGGGGTAGTGAGCTTTTTCTTCACCTCTGTTGATATTTATTTATTTATTCAGATACAATGTTCAATAAGCCCTTCGCCCTTCAAGCCATGCCACCAAGCAATCCCCCGAACTGACCCTCATCTAATCATGGGACAATTTATAATGAACAATTAATCTACCAACCAGTATGTTTTTGGACTGTGAGAGGAAACTAGAGCACTCGGAGGAAACCCAAGTGGTCCTTACTGGCAGTGGTGGGATTGAACCCGGGTGGCTGGTACTGTAAAGCATTGTGCTAACCACTAAGCTACTATGTTACACGTGTAATAGGGGAATGTTACAGCAGTGATAAATGTGTGAGCAGAATAATGATTTAATTGGAAGAGTGAACCATTGTTCCATTCATGTATATTTACATTTGTGTGAGGCTATTTCATGGCACTTTTGCCAGTTGCCTGGGGCATCTTTGCAGGCAATGATCCCTCTGGCTACCCCCTCTGCCCATCTCAACCATGTATTCTTTCTATGCCACCTAACTGGTAGGACATCCCTGCCGATGTCTGCCACTTGCAACCCAATCTCAAGATAAACATCAGTGAACCAGCGAGTCTGTTCTGAGCCACAAGCACTCCGGAGTTCTCTGGCTGCGTAATTTCTGTCCTCAAATCACCTTTCAGGAGCTGTAGACACAACCTCCACAAGCTTGTAAGATTCCTGAAATCGCTCGCTCTTAACATGCAATGAAAGCACTGTGATTGACAACTGCACTGTATCGTAAAGCTTGCATATCGGCAAACTAACACAAAAATAAAACAAGGACCCCTGTTCCGAGTCATTTCACTTCAGTTTGTGAATTTTTAGCCTTGCATGTCTCATTAAGTATAGTTGATCCCTATCATGGTCTAAAATTTATTGGGTTTTAGCAATGAAGATAAGAACCTCAATAAGAAAAAATTGTGATGTGCAGTTTATCAGTCTGATGAGACATGTCAGCTGGCAGCTTATTAAATGTATTAAATATATGTCAGCTTTATCATACACTAATCATTACTTAGGATTGAGGAAGGAGGGAAAAGCTAAGATAAGAGCATCAATAAAACATATCAGTGGTGCAGCAATTTGTCAGTCTGGTGTGATTGGTTGGCCTGCAGCCGATGTAAAGTAGTGCTATTAAACAACCTTGTGTATAATAATCCAATTATATCTCAGGAAATATATAATGAATGATGTGGCTGTTGCAGCTGCTCATTAAGCATGCTGTGGTTTTACTGCATCATACGTTGCAAATCAAGACAGTCTCTTAACATTAATAAAGATCACCTTCGGTTTTCTTCCACTGTGCATGACTAACATCCAGCACTTCAAATATAAAACAAAGCTGAATAGATTTATATTTCAGAGATGAGAGTGCCGACATGATAGAATGGGTCCCCATCACCTCAACACTTAAAGATACAACAGTCTTTGGGGAAGAACAGAATATCAATTATTGCTTTGAAACTTAGCCTGACAGTTAATTGGTACTGCTCTAGTGATACATAAGGTGACATACACAGTAAGTGGAGCAGCCTGACAACTCTTAACAAGCAGGAACTTCAGAATGTTCACGTTATCTGGATTTCCCTGAAGATGACCATAATTAGCCCCTGTGAAGCTTCTCTGCCAGATGACATCTGAACATATCTGACAAGGATAAGTAGAATAGCCAAGTATTAATGAATCTCAGATGAAATGCATTCTTGAAGTTGGAACTCCACATGCCTCTAGTGAAAAGAAGCAGTCAGCAAAAGGCCAACGGAAAACCCTTAACATAAAAAACAAATGGTGAATGAAATTAGTGCTTGTGTTCCTGAAAATTACTAAAACAATCTCAACATCCCTGCCCCAAGTGCTTTGAGAGGTGGTGAGAAGCCTGAGAAGTGACTTGGATTTACTGCAATGTGCCTACGATAACAATAGGTCAACAGCAGATGCCATCTCATTGGCCCTACACTCAACTCTAGAACATCTGGACAGTGAAGATGCTCTTCATTGACTTCATACTATCATTCTCTCAAAACCAATCCATAAGCTTCAAGAGCTACATAGGCCTTGATATCTGCTGTGCAATTGGATCTTCAATTTCCTTACTTGCAGAGCCCTGTCAGCTTGGATTGGCAACATCTTCTCCTTCACAATCACCATCAGCACAGGTGCACCACAAGGTTGTCTGCATAGCCCCCTGCCCTACTTGCTTTATACTTATGACTGTGAGGCTAAGCACAGCTCCAGTGCTACGTTGGAGTTTTCTGACAATGCCACTGTCATTGGGAGAATTAAACGTGGTGACAAAACAGCATATCGGAGGGAGATTGAAAATCCGGCTGGTGGTGCCACAACAACAACCTTTCACTCAATGTCCACAAGACCAGTGAGGTGATTATGAAGCATAATGAAGAATCCAGAACTCCATAAGCCAGTCCTCATCAGAGAATCAGAGGCGGAGAGGGCCAGCAACTTTAAATTCCTCAATGTTATCATTTCAGAGGATATGGACATCGTAGGACTTCAGGAGGGCACAGAGTGACCACTCCCCGCTGAACATCGACGGCTTCTCAGTAGAGATCGTGAAGAGCACCAAATTTCTTGGTGTTCTCCTGGCGGAGAATCTCACCTGGTCCCTCAACACCAGCTCCATAGCAAAGAAAGCCCAGCAGTGTCTCTACTTTCTGCGAAGGCTGAGGGAAGTCCATCTCCCACCCCCCATCCTCATCACATTCTACAGGGGTTTTGTACTGAGAACATCCTGAGCAGCTGCATCACTGCCTGGTTCGGAAATTGCACCATCTTGAATCGCAAGACCCTGCAGCAGATAGTGAGGTCAGCTGAGAAGATCACTGGGGTCTCTCTTCCCGCCATTACGGACATTTACACTACACACTGCATCCGCAAAGCAAACAGCATTATGAAGGACCCCACGCACTCCTCATACAAACTCTTCTCCCCCCTGCCGTCTGGAAAAAGGCACCAAAGCATTCGGGCTCTCACGACCAGACTATGTAACAGCTTCTACCCCCAAGCTATCAGACTCCTCAATACCTAGAGCCTGGACTGACATCTTACTACCCTAATGTCTTGTTTATTATTCATTGTTTATTATGTCCTGGGTCTAGCACATGCTGTAAGTGCCATTATGAAGAAAGCATGACAGCACCTCTACCTTCTCAGAAGTTAACAAAAATCTGCTATGTCATGACAATCTTCTTCAGATGTGTGGTGGAGACTATATTGACTGGCTGCATCACAGCCTGGTATGGAAATAATAATGCCCTCAAACAGAAATGCCTATAGAAAGTAGTAGTTACAGCTCAGTCCATCATGGATAAAACCCTCTCAACCAATGAGCACCCTTACATTGAGCATTGTCACAGGAAAGCAGTATGCATCATCAATGACCCCCACCATCTAGGCCATGCTACCTTTTTGCTGCTGCCATCAGGGAGGAGGGACAGGAGGTTCAAGACCCACACCACCAGGTTCAGCAACAGTTATTACTCATAACCATTAGGCTCTTGAAAAGGAAGGAATAATGGGGGTGTTGTGGATAGTCTGGATGGTTGTCAGAGGCTACAGCAGAACTGGGCTGAGAAGTGGCAGATGGAGTTCAATCCAGATAAGTGTGATTTGGTTCATTTTGGTGGGTCAAGTTTGAAGACAGAATAAAATATTAATGGTAAGACTCTTATCAGTGTGGAGGATCAGCGAGATCTTGCAGTCTGTGTCCATAGGACACGCGAAGCTGCTGCACAGGTTGACAGTGTTGTTAAGAAAAAGCATAGTATGTTGGCCTTTGTCAACCATGGGATTGAGTTCAAGAGCCATGAGGTAATGTTACAGCTACATAAGATTTTAGCTAGAACCCACTTAGAGTATGGTGTTCAGTTCTGATCATCTCACTACATGGGAAGGATGCGAATACTATAGAGAGAGTGTGGAGGAGATTTACAAGGATGTTGCCTGGGTTGAAGAGCATGCCTTATGAGAATAGGTTGAGTGTACTTGGCCTTTCCTATCTGGAGTGATGGAGGATGAGAGGTGACCTGATAGAAGTGTATAAGATGATGAGAAGCATTGATCATGTAGATAGCCAGAGGCTTTTTCCCAGGGCTGGAATGGCTAATACAAGGAACATAGTTTTAAAGTGCCTGGAAGTAGATACAAGAGGGATGTCAGAGGTAAGCTTTTCACACAGAAAGTGGTGGGTGTGTGGAATGTACTACTAGTGAAGGTGGTAGAGGCAGATACAAAAGGGTCTTTTAACAGTCTCTTTGATAAGTACATGGAGCTTAGAAAAATAGAAGGCTATGCAGTAGGGTAATTCTGGGCAGTTTCTGGAGTAGGTTACATGGTCAGCACAACATTGTGAGCCAAAGGGCCTGTAATGTGCTGTGGATTTCTATGCTTCTATAACTTCCTTCAACTTTATTTACCCCATCACTAAACAGTTCCTACATCCTATATGGAGCTTAGAAAAATAGAGGGCTATGGGTAAAGCCTAGGTAGTTCTAAGGTAGGGATATGTTTGGCACAGCTCTGTGGGCCGAAGGGCCTGTATTGTGCTGTGGGTTATCTATGTTTTCTATCCTATGGACTCAATTTCAAGGACTCTTTATCTCATGTTCTCAATATTTATAGCTTATTTTTATTTATTATTATTGCTGCATTTTTATTTTTTCTCAGCTCAAGCTAATAAAATATGAGGTACTTTCTATGCTTGTTGCTTCTTAGCCAAGCCCACTCCCAATTGCTAGGAACCTTTGAACTACTCTAGTGAAGTTTAATATCATGGCTTTCTGGAGATTTACATAAATATTGCTGTGTGGCCTAATTGTTTAATACTATTGTGTAATGACTTTAGGATAATGCTAGTTGTAGATATTACTATGGGGACAATGCAGATGCACTGCTCATGTTCCATAGTCTTTCTATTTCCTCTTTTAATTCAGCATATTTCTAGAGCTCTCCACTTAATGATTCCTGTATGTTATGCGTGTTTGGAATAGCTAGTGTATATCTATTAAGTAAATGTTTGTCTCTAATACTATATCTTCCTTGTCGGCATCTAGTTTACTCAAATTGCAGGAATGTCTTCCATGGAGGGTCATGCTCTTCCATTGGTTAACTTTTTCTGCAATAGTGATAATTTCTTCATTTTTCTGGGTTGTGCTTTCATTTAAATTTAGTGGTGTGTTCTTCTTATCAGAATCAATTATGGTGGCATGGAGTGCTGAATCCTGTTTTTGTTGATGAAAATATATCGGAAGTTTTATCTGATTGTTATGTAAATTGTTTCATGTCTGTTATTCCTCTTCCTCCTTCCATCCTAGGTATTGTTAATCTATGTGTGTTTGAGTGTACATAGATTTTTCAAAAATTTGGCATTTCGTTCTTGTTTCTCTTTGTAAATTTTCCAGATCAGTTTCAGACCAAGATATTATGCTAGAAGAATATATTAATATGGGCATAACAAAAGTGTTTATTGCCTTTGTTATAATTTTACTATTGAGCTCTGTTTGCCATCTTTTCTTCAGCTTCAAAGTAAATTCTGTTGAAAGCTTCCTTTACCGCACCATGAACTATTTTCTTTGTGTGTTGACATCGCAAATACTTACATGTTTCATAGCAATCCATCAGTTGCATTGTATCTTGCTGCTCTGTTTTATATTCCATTAGCTCTCTTTCACCTTTCTTTGTGTTTAATGTTCTGCACTTATCTAGTCCAAAGTTTATGTTCATATCTTTAGAAAATAGTTCTACTATTTGAATTAATTGCTTTAACTTTACTGCTGAAGAAGCATTTAATTTCAAATCATCCATGTGTAGAAGCTGTGTCAAGATATAATCTGTTTGGTCGTTTCTGATTTGATACCATATTTCCACCCGATTTAGTAAATTAGAGAGTGGGTTTAAACCTAGACAAAACCATAGTGGGCTAAGAGAGTCGCCCTGAAAAATGCCTCGGTTTATTTTGATAAAGGTGATTATTCTTTTTTGGTTGTTAATAGATAGGGTGATTATAGTATGCCAACGCTTTTTCTGATGTTGTAGGAATTTCACAAGTGTTGTTTGTAGTTTAAGAGCTTTTATTAACCATATGTGTGGGACAGAATCTAATGCTTTTTGGTAGTCAATATAACAACATAAAAGATTTCTGCTTTTCCTCCGGGTTTGACTTAGAATCACAGAATCTATTATCAGTTATTCCTTACATACTCTTGTGGCATATCCTTTCTGCTCTTCTGTATGTATATTGTGGTTATCCAAGTGAGTGGTGATTCGTTGTGAGTTACATGATGTTACAATTTTATATGTAGCTTGTAAACAAGTCATAAGACAATATTTTGATGGGTCATTTTTGATTTCCCCTTTAGATAAAAGATATGTTTTACATTCTGTCTAACATATGGTCACATTTTCAGAATTTTTAAGAAAATTGTTAATATGTATTAATAGGTATGAATGAAGATAAGTATATTTTTACACCAATAATTATGAATATTATCACTGCTGGTACTTTTCTTATTGTGGATTTTTTTATATCTGCTTTTACCATATTAATTGTAACTTCAGGTGTTTGTCTTCAAATGCGTGAGTACATTCTTTTCCTCCCTAATCCAGCTTGTTTCTTGATTGTGTGTCACTGTGTTTGACCAGATATTAGATCAAAAGGGCATTATCTTTACGTTAGTTGGTAATTTTGTGCTAAGGTTGGTAAAATTTTAGTGCATAAAATTTGGTTTCAATGTCCTGTATGCAATGTCCTGTATAAACCATTTTCAATTCTCCTGAGCTGGTAGTTCTGGATTTTTTTTTTGGTCTGGCGCATTTCATGTATCTATTTAGTCTGGCTTTGTACGCACTAAGCTTTTATTTTAGTGTATCAGTAAATTCTGTAATGCTTTTGTTAGGTTGACCGTATCTTATATGGACCTATATTCCCTTCGCTTTTCTCTTAATTTTCTTGCTCGGGTTATCTGCTTTATTCTCCATTATGCAGGCTATTTCTGCTCTTAAAGTTTCAACTGTGCCATTTTGGTGTTCTCATTTCATTAATTAGTTTTGGGTTTTTTATAAAGCGTGTCTCCATTCTGGAGCCATTGCAGTGCACTGCAGTTAATGCTACGCTGTATGTTATTGTGTGTAGCTCTTCAAATGTATTGTTTTCCTAAATATTGTGGTAATATAATATTACTGAGAGTATAAAACAATTTTTGCAAATTTTAATGGCGTGTTTTGTTTTCATATGTAGGGTTGTTTTGTTGGGTTAGTCCCCATGTATTCTGTTAGAGTGATGTTAAAAGTTAGGATAATTTTGTCTGCAAGCTCAGCTTCATCATCAGCAATCCATGGAGGCTCTGTCTAAGTTGTGGCTATTACCATCAGGCTGTGGAACAGTTATTATTATTAATATTATTTCTTATTTGCTGTTGCACAGTTTGTTGTTTTTTGCACTTTGGTTGTTTGCCCGACCTGCTGGATGCGGACTTCCATTGATTGATCCTATTATTGGTCTTGTATTTACTACGAATGCCCGCAAGGAAATGAATCGCAGAGTTGTACGTGGTGAAATATATTTATTTTGAACTTGAAGTAGCTGAAGAGCTGCTCCTAAAATTGCAGTATCTACTCCGTAAACTAGAGGCATGATGGACATGATCTTGCCTACATAACAAATGTGAGAACACTGTAAGGGGCAGCATCAACCAGCTGACAAAACCTTTAATTGTGTGAATTACCACAGATTGTAGAATATGCTTCTGAAATCTGTCAGCCCCTATTTCCATCAAACATTGATCATAAGATAGGGTGCAACCTGTAATTCTAATCAATGGATCTGCAACAGATGCCATCTCAGAGCAGAATTGACTTCATCCACACTTTTGTTAATTTTACTCCATAATGCTTCTTAATTTTACTTCATCTCTAATATGCTTCTGGTAGTTATGCAAGTTAGCATATGGTAGCGTAGTGGTTTGCACTATGATCTGAGTTCAATTCCCGAAGCTGCCTGTAAGGAGTTTGTGTGTTCTCCCTGTGACTGGGGTGGGTTTTCTCTGGATGCTCTGGTTTCCTCCCACGGTCCAAAGATGTATCCGGTTGATAGGTTAATTGGTCATTGTAAATTGTCCTGTGGTTATATTAGATTAGATTAGATTCAACTTCATTGTCATTGCACCGAGTACAGATACAAAGCCAAATGAAATGCAGTTAGCATCTAACCAGAAATGCAAAGAATAGTGTTATTTACAAAATAACTGCGAATAAAAATTAAGTGCTATAGCACACAAATATAAAAGTACTGAGACAGTACAGTATAGGTGCAATACTGCTTAGCGCTGTGATGTGAGGTTCAGCAGGGTCACAGCCTCAGGGAAGAAACTCTTCCTGTGCCTGCTGGCACGGGAGCGGAGGCTCCTGTAGCGCCTACCGGATGGGAGGAGAGTAAAAAGTCCATGGTTTGGGCTGAGATGCATCCTTGATAATGCTTTTCGCCCTGCCCAGGCAGCTTTTATGGTAGATGTTCTCAATGGTGGGCAATTGGGTGCCGATAATCTGCTGGGCAGTTTTCACCACAAGCTGGAGTGCTTTGCGGTCCAATACGGGACAATTGCCATACCACACTGAAATGCAGTTGGTGAGTATGCTCTCAATGGTACAGCAGTAAAAGTCCATCAGTATCCTGGGACAGAGGTGAGCTTTCTTGATGCTCCGCAGGAAATAAAGGCACTGTTATGCCTCTTTGATCAGGATGGAGGAGTTCAGGGACAAGGTGAGATCCTCGGAAATATAGACACCAAGGAATTTGAAGCTTGATACACACTCCACTACACCTCCATTGATGAAGATGGGGACATGAGTGTGGCTCCTAGCATGCCTGAAGTCCACAATAATCTCCTTGGTCTTCTGGGTGTTAAGGGCCAGGATGTTGTCGGCACACCACGCGGCCAGGTGCTGGACCTCGTCCCTGTAGGCCATCTTGTCATCCCCTCTGATCAGGCCAACTACCGTGGTCTGCAAACTTGATTATGGAGTCAGAACCATTTACAGGAACGCAGTCATAGGTGGAAAGGGAGTACAGAAGTGGGCTCAGCACAATTATTAGGGGAATTGCTGGGCAGCATGGCTTGAAGGGCTGTATCTCAATAAATACATAAAGTGCTCCTTTGGACAATTGAGAAACTGCTTCACCCATATTTTCTCCACTCTACTGTTGGAAAAGAGGGAGAGAGAGAGATACCGCTTCTACCTCTTCTAATGATTCTGAGTGAGGCACATAGAGATCTGTATTTACTGACAATTACCTTTATTGTTCAAACTAACAAATACGTAAATTCATACACGAAATACCTTGTACACACACCTGCTAAGTGTCCCTGACTCTTCTGGATAGTCAAAGAATAGCAAAGGTATTACCCGGGCGGAAGAATTTATGCTGGCCAGGCGCTCCTTGTTCCTCGTGGTCCCGACTCACTCTCCATGTGCTTCACGCAGGGTTCTTCTCGCTTGTATCTGCGATGGTTATTCTTCGACGTTACCGCCACCGGCGCACACAAAGCATCCACTTTTATATCCATTGCTTATTGATTCAACTGTCGCATTCCCGTGTCATTGGCCACAGGTCATGTGTCTGGCCTTTAACACCCGATCATTGGCTCTGGTCCAAGCAGCATCCATCTATTGTCCTGATGCACCATCAATAACTCTCGGAGACGTGAGGCGAGATATAGGCTTTTATTGGCTGGAAGAAAGAACAAGCAGCAATTGACCACCACACTGCATCCTGGAGACTGAGGCCGGGGCGGTGTCCCCAATCGCCTTTATACCGGGATCCGCGGGAGGAGCCATGGTCAGAGGGAGGAGCCACAGGAGCAGTCAGCGGGGGGACGTGTCCAGACAGGTATATGTAGTTCACCACATGTCCTCTCCCCATCAAGGGACTGTTGCTGACTCACGGCTTTTTGTTCTCAGTCAGCAATGAGCTCCAATCGCCTCAGGCATTCATAAGTCTGCATGTTACAGCCAACCAAAGAACACCTCACAAACAACTCCTTATTTGGAAATGACCTCCAGTCCAGCAGATTACCTGATCTTTGTGTCTTCTTTAAAACATTAATCAAGTCCAGCATGTCAAGCTCACAAAATGGAGGATTGAGTGTCTTCACAAAATGGCAGCCTCCATCCCCCAAGCACACAGCAAGAACAAAGGCTGTTTCCACTGTCCTTGATTCATTTGAATTCACTGATTTGAAGATTGTCATTCTTTCTGGCCAACACTACCAACAAGATTAAACTATCTTTAGTTATTGAACTGTTTTACATGGAAAACTCCTGCATTTACATGTTCTAAGGCTGATCTCAAATCATCAGGAACCATATGACAATACGGATGCTACACTAAACCTGCACTACACAGGAGATTCCTACAAACCTGCCCCATTGCAAAATATCACCAAATCACTCCCTCACGGCCTTTCCCCCACAATAAAGGCCCTCAGTAAAATCCTGGAAAAACAAAAATGTCATTCCATATCTGACAGCTTTGGTCAGCAAAGGCCAGTAATTGTAATGAAATTCACCACTGCCAAATATGTACCAACACAGCCTGTAGAAAAGATAGTTTAAAGATAAAAATCTCAATCTTAGCTCATAGTTAACAGACAATGATATTCTCATCTCTCCGGTACGCTTCTAATACACAATCTCAATACTTTGGAACATCAGCATAGGTCCTTCACCGCAAAATTCCCCAAATCCCCTGTCAGAATAAGCAAGCCATTGACAGAATTCATTTCCAGATGAGGATCCCCAGCACTGGTTCCATTAATCCCCAGCAGTACATTCTATCCGCTCTGATGAACAGCCACATCGCTCACTTACCTCACATCAGATTATCTAAAACAGGCACTCTGCACTGGGAAATGATTGCTAGAGAGGTGTATTAAGTGAATCAAGATGTTCTCAAAATATGCTTGAAAAAGTATGACATCGCCATCAACTTATGGGAATCCCTAACACGTGACGATCCAAAATGTAGGAAGTGTATTTAGGATTCCACTGAGAATTTCACCTCTTCATTGGCAGCACAAGGAACCCTGACCAAATGGCAAAAGGGGTGCATTACCACCCTTGCCTAATGTTCAAATGCCATTTCAAGCAGATCCTTTAGTATCTGAGATCAACATGGCTAGTCTCACTCTGGCTGCACCATGTTCCTTGGAACCACAGAACTAGGATAGAAACAAGTTATCCTCAACCCAGGATGGAAAAGTAACATGAAAATGATTATTTGTTGGTAATCCTGATGCATCATTGCACAGTATTTATCAGTGTCAAAGACCAAATTGAGCTCACTGGTAAAATGAGTGTAATTGCAAGTGGATATTAGAAAGGAGAAATCACTTTGGAGCACCAAACAGATCAAATGGAAAGGGGATAATGTGGATGGAACCGAGTGGAGAGTAGGAGTAGGAGAGATGAGCAAAGGTTGAAGTACGTAGGGGGGATGTGAGCTACTGTACCTGAAATTGGAAAATTCAGTGTTCCTACAATTGGGTTATAAACTATCCAAGCAGTATATGAGACACTGTTCCAACTTGCATCTGGCCTCTCCATAGAGAAGGCTGAAGCCAAGGAAGTTGGTGTGGGAGTGGAACATAGTGTTAAAAGGACATGCTTTTGGAAGCCCAAGACAGCCACTGCAGACAGAGTGCAAAATGTTCACTTGGTCTGCGTTTGGTTTTATCAGCATGGAGAAGGCCACATCACAAACACTAAATGTAGAGAACATGTAAGTGAAGTTACAGAGGCTGATATTCCAGAGGTGGAGGATCATGGATTGACATGTGAGGAGCAAGGGAAATCTGTTGTTATTCTGCCAGTGAGTGTGGAAGCAAAAGAAATGGAGGAAATACGTATGTGAGGTCATCATCAGGTGAAGCCACACTTCCAGAAGAAAATGAAGAATACTTCAGAAGGCCTCACCTGGAAAACAGACGCATCAGAGAGAGAGAAATTGAGAAAAATGGATGGCAGCCTTGCAGGAGGCAGGGAAGAAGGAGGTATAGTCGAGGTCACTATGGGAATCAAATGGTTTAAGAAAAATGTCAGTGGCAGCTCTGGCTCCTGAGATGGACACTGAGAAATCTTGAAAAGGAAGAGTCAGAGAATATCTAGGTGAGTTTGAGGCAGGATGAAAGTTAATGATGAAGCTAATGAAATTTGAGTTTGTTGTATGAATCCTGGTGGTAGCATCAATACACTCATTGATGTAGTGGAGAAATCATTTGGCAAGGGAGGGGTGCCCGAATAAACTTAGAACAATGACTATTCCACATAGCCAACAACATTGACAGGAGTAGGTAAGACCCATTGCTAACCTGTTGATCTGTAGTAAGTGGGAGGAATAAAAAGAGAAGCTTGCTGATGCTCTACTTCAACACACATTCATCTGCCCACCTAATTTCCATCTCCCTTTTTTTCATCTCTCCTCTCCATTCCCCCCACCTGGTTCCACCTGCCCACCATTTCTCCCATTTCTGGTTTCACCTGTCACCACTCTATTATAGTGTGACATATACTGGCAGTCTTTCCTCTGCCCTCTCAGACCTAATGCAGAAATGCCAACTTATACACGTTGTCTCCACAGATGCTGCTTTTTTATCTGTTTGGTTCTTCCAGCATTCTGTTCATTGTTCCAGATTCCAGCATCTAGTGTCTGTTTTGTCTTCAATCACATTGGACTCCTCCAGTCATAGATAGAGCACCTGTTAGTATAAATGCTAAAAGAAAAATCTTCGAGCTAAAGTGTTTGGCAAATATTTAATTTCTTTCAATCATGAGGGAGAAAATAAAACATTATTGTCTGACAACATGTGAGATGTTTTGGGATGATTTATGTTTCAATATGATGACATTGGTAAACAGCTGCTTTATTAAATACTTCTTCATGACCACAATAACTTTTTATATGGGAAGCTGGAAAAGAAAGATTTGCATATTTAATGGTTTTAACATGCTATCCAGAAATATACCATAAAGTTTTATATCCAATTAATTATTTTAAAGCGTAGTATTCATTACTACCCTACTCCATAAAACATCCATAAGTAGCAAATTCCTGAATAACCAGAAAGGAAACTGTAATATAGCAATTCCTTTCTCTTCAAATCATTTCAGGGATTACGTATCTGATCCTCCAGTTAAATACACATTCAATTTTACTGCTTAATTGGGGTTTGCTAAAACACTGATCTTCAGAAGAAATTGAGTAATATGACTGGACAAAAAACAGCCTCTGCAGCATAGGTAAGAAATTAGCTGATAAACACAGAGATGGGGAAAATATCAGATATAAAAAAGGATTTGGAGATGGTGTGACACATGGGAATATGTTTGGTCCACTTTATACTAGGAACATACTGTAACCCAAAAAGTGCAATTAAACCAGTTAAACTCTTGTTTTCAATATGATTTCTTCATTAGAAATTTCTCCTTTGTGATTTAGAAGCCTATAACAGATGTAACCTTTTGATTGTTCACACTTTAAGAATCATATCAGGCATCTGTGCAGATCATAGATAGTCAAATTAATTAGCCAAGCCCATCTCAAGGACCTTTGCTCAGGATACTGAGGTGTAGGCAATTAACATAGCAAGATATTTCCCAATTTCTCATTTTCTAATCTGCAGTGAGTGATTCAGGCGGAATGCTAAGTGACAGGATGAGGTTAAACTTGTTCTCAGAGTGCACTCTGTGAGCAAAAGGAAGTATCTGCTGGCCAAAGGTGAATGGGAGGAACAGGACCATATGCAGATATGTGAACCCTGCAGCTCACTAGAAGGGAAGTAACCAAAGAAATGTTGTACTTTTAACGAGTTCCAGGTTTCAGTAAGGCAAGCAGTAAACCATTGAGATCTGTTTGTTCCAGAGGGATAAATGCATCTGGTAACAGTTGACAGCAAATTTTGGGATATTGACTTCTTAGAGAACATGAATTCACTGATGCAATACACAAATCCAAAGGGTAGTTCGCCAGATACTGTATGGCATCCCTTAAGTCATGATTTCTGATATTGGCCACAGTTTGCAGCAGACATCTTTATGAGATTCTCAATAGACTGATCACCAGACAACAGTAAAGAATACGGTGAAGATGTCCCAGGAACATTCAAGTGCAATAAAATACTCATAACCTGTTCGCTCTGCAGTTATTTTCTTTAGTGAACCATGTTAGTTCTCTGTACACATTTTGTGGTTATTTTCACATAAACTCCATATGATTTTTTAAAATTCAGTATCTCAAATTGTTGTAGTGATTTGTAAGTTAAGGACAATTTGATCTGAACTGTTGTAGTACATTGAAAGGTAGTCTTCCCAGCCCGGTGCTGAGACACTGACTGAACAGCTCTGATCAAAGTATCATTGATTTATGCTTTTCAGCCAGTTATGACTGAGCCATTCTCCCTCTCAAATATTGAATATAAAGAAGGCAATCATCCCAGGGAACATATTACAGAGCTGGAAATGCAGATACATTCATTTCCTTGAGATTAATGTCAAATATTTCATTTTAGAGTAACACTTCTGTACTACAGCAAAGAATGAATCACACTACAAGGCCCGTTAGTGGGAATCAATTCAGAACAAATGAATGGCTTGAAATCTGTAAACATCTACAAACGTTTCAGTGTCACTTTTCTGATAAATCATTAGTCTTTCAAGGCATTGTGCTTTTGCAGAGCTGCACTGGGGCTGGTGATAATTCTCTGAGCGACTTGGTTGTTCACAGCATGGGGTATCTACTGCCCTCGCAGTGCGTATGTACAAAACTATGCAGCGAGTTAAACAACTACTCAAAAATCAGCCAAGATGGAAGCTTTCTTCTGGGTTTTTAATGAGATCTTTACTTGTGAAACTGTCGCAAGTTAAGTGAAATACGTATTAAATTCAATACAGAATCGTGTTACAATATACTAATACTGCCTACAATTCTAATAAGTGGTGTTATCCAAGGTACACACATATGCAATACTCCATAATATTCTATGTGAATGAGAGTAAACTCCAAGCACACTGGTATCTTAGTAATGATAAACATAATACTTCCTTCAACATTATAACTAATAATATTTACCATTATTAACAAAAACTTAAGACTCGCAGATTTTGCTGCTTCAAAAGCAGATAAAGAGGGCATTAGTATGTGTGTCTTATCACTGTGTGCTTCAACTTGAAACAAAGCTAACCTGGACAGGAAATAATGCAATAAACAGCTTACTCATAGGAAGTGATATTCATATAAAATGAACTGTGTCTCTGATGGCCAGAATACATCCCACCTGTCATTCATAGGATGTCAGACTTAACTATTGAAACTAAAAGTCAAGTGATCACTTCAAGTCTTTGGCAAAAAAAGGATAGTCTTAGAGATTGGTTTTGAAAACAGTTTTAGTACAGTATCTTTAAACATTGTCACTTGGAAAATACTGGCCTTAATGACATTTCTAGTGGGAATCAATAAGAAATGCTGGGACAGTTAACCATGAGGAGAAGGTGAGCTGATTAGCTATGAGCCCTCTTGAGGCATAATCAACCAGGATAAGATCAGTAGGACAACATGAGGAAATCTGCAGATGCTGGAAATTCAAGCAACACACACAAAATGCTGGTGGAACGCAGCAGGCCAGACAGTATCTATAGGGAGAAGCACAGTCGACGTTTCGGGCCGAGACCCTTCGTCAGGACTAACGAAGCATTTTGTGTGTGTTGCTAAGATCAGTAGGAACATAGTTCCATTGACTCTTCTAAGTTGGATCCTATTGTCTACATGAACAAGGAATCTCCTTGTTTCATTAAATATATAACCAGGCACAAATTTGTGTCAGCAAAAAAACTTGATATCATTTAGTTCTGCATCGATTTCTTCAGTTATTATCCCTGCCATCTCAACTGTTTGAACAGCAGCACCAAGTTTAAGCTTTGGTATGGTGAGATCTGGTTTAGGAGCAAGTTTTGCCTTGCCCAGGATAAATCCAGCTTCACTATATCTACCACCATCCGTGACCTTCAGTGTGCAACAGCAGCAATAGCTTTGGTTGATGAATCACTTCCTTTTGGATAGTAGATAGTAGAATTTTTGTGTAGGTTCTTGGAATTTTCAAGCCAACAAGTTCCTGAAGGGGAGAACACCACTGTTGCCATTGCTCATGCTTCTCTTTAGGGAGTGGGACATCACATCCACAAAGGTCTGAGGTCAACTCTCTTAACATGAAACATCCCTGTATACTTTGAAGTAGCAAATTCAAAAGGATTAAATAGGCTGTTGATAGTCTCGAGCACACTAAACTGCATAAAGGGTCTTTCAGTCTCAGTGACCTGGAAAGTAAGGGTGCCTGTTACGAGATCCTATCCAAGACCCAGACTCTGCTGCTTAGGAGGGAGGTCCTATCCAGAATCAAGATTCTGTGGACCCTTGGTCAGATTTTCAGATAGAAAATGTTGCAGTGACCTCAGCACTGTTGGATGCAATCTTATGCAGCCTTTGATTCGACTGTGCCAATATGTCTTGCACTGCTTTCAGCATGTTGGCTGCTTCTTCTAGAAAATAATTTAAAACCATCATCAACATTGAAATGCCTTCCTATACACCTCTGTGCGCTTCACTCCTGAAATCCTTCTCTCCATTGAGAGCTGACCTCTTAAGGCCATAGATTGCCACAGCAGACAAGGGACAGTTACCAAATACATGAACTCTCATGTAGTACTCCAGAATCTCATTGTCAGTTGGTGGTCATGAAACCACAAGAATCTGAGATAGTCTCAATGATCTTCTTCCACTAGGAAGCCATGGAAGATTTGTTCAATGTCTACTATAACTATGATGGACTGAGTTCTAAAGCACTTGATAACCCCAAGCAGAGTGAATTGAAGTTTGGACTCTGCAAGAGCACATTGTTCAGTTATATGCCTTTGAACTGCACACTTAAATCAAAGACAATTCGTATTTTTGCAGGCTTTGGGAGTGGCAAACACCACAGCTGGGCAAATACCAGTTTTCTTTGTTGGTATCTAGTGGAGGCAGTAACTCTGCATGGTTGTTCCTGAAGAGTCTGCATAATGATTTTTCATTTCTGGTTTCCTTCTCAATGTGTGACTAAGGGACACGACTCGACTAAGGGCCGGCTCTCTGTTTGGTGGGAGTTGACATGGAGAGCAGAAAGGAACTCATCTTTGTTAACTCTTTGTTCCTGATTCAAAGGAAGACCTTATCTTTGATAGAGGGGGTTAGCTTACAATCGACTTCCAAGTGACAGAATACCAGCTTGCCTATATCTGGTTGGGCAGGGGCAAGTATGTTAGGGTGCTCAGTTTGCTTTCCTACAATCTCCTCATTCATACAGACTCTACTCTCACAGGATCGGAATGATCTGAGCACCTGTTCTCCAGGGCATTAGTCTTCGACGTGATGACAGTGTGCTGATGAACACCACTGAGCCAGACTTCACTTACTGTGACCCAAGCCAGGTCCAGTCATCAGGCATGAGATGCATTGTGCCAACCATTGGGCTGTTCACATAGCTCATGCCAAGCTACAGGAGAATCTCAGCAGAAGAGTCAAGTGGGGGTTTTTGTCAGCTATGGTATTAAGATACAAATGCCCACCTGCAGTTTCAGGGGTTGGGATTTCATCCCTGTTGTTGGGAATATGGTCACACTCCATAAGAGGAATAGATAGAGTGGACAGCCAGCACCTCTTCCCCAGGGCACCACTGCTCAATACAAGAGGACATGACTTTAAGGTAAGGGGAAGGAAGTTCAAGGGGGATATTAGAGGAAGGTTTTATACTCAGAGAGTGGTTGGTGTGTGGAATGCACTACCTGAGTCAGTGGTGGAGGCAGATACACTAGTGAAATTTAAGAGACTACTAGACAGGTATATGGAGGAATTTAAGTTGGAGGATTATATGGGAGGCAAGCTTTAAGGGTTGGCACAACATTGTGGGCTGAAGGGCCTGTACTGTGCTGTATTGTTCTATGTTCAATGGTTAGTAAGGGTTAGCAGATCTCCCCTCCTGTTGACTCCATGACCATACACTGGCTCTTTCTCCAGCAACTTCTGATGTTCCAGAACATCTCTCTGGAGTGTATGGGAAACCAGATCTTTGATTTTGCCAATGACACATTGGATATCACATACGCTTTTATTTTTCTTGCTCAGGTTGTCCTTTTGGGTAGATGTTGATTAGATGTATTTCAAAGAAGGACTTGCCTTGGAAGCCTTTCACATATTTCTCTGTGCATCTGCTGGATGCTCAGCTGCTCTCCATTGTACTCTGCTGTGGAAGTGCTGGAACCAGTCATAGCCCATGGTGCTGTCCCTGAATGAAGTGCTGATATGAGCTGGTCACTGGTGCACTCAGTGCACTGTATGATAACTTTACAGTCAATGTGTATAGCTTTACAGACTTTTGCTTGGTATGATGTTAAAGCACAACTTTGAAACATAATGAGTGTTCTTTTAGAAAATGTTGCTAGTCTGCAAGTGCTTTTCCTCTGAATCCTCTACATTCTCTGGAGAGGTGAAGTTTCTTACAGACAGGGCATTGTCTGTTGAGTTCATGATAGAGTTTTTTACTTCAGTTTCATTTACTGTGATAGGGGTTTTGGTTTTCCATGCTTCTGCTGGAGGCCGCTGTGTGAATGATGTGTTACCGAAGTTGAAAGCATAACGCACGGTCATTTTGCATCTCTGCGTGGTGGCAGAGAAATTCCACAAAAAATAAAAATGGTGGATAGGGTACGTGATGTTTCATTTTATACTTGAACCCTTTAGCTATCTACTGTTCTTGTATATTGTTCAGTAGTTTCTCCACCATAAGGTTTGATCCTCTTGCTGTGTCCAAGAAACTTAGCCCTAGTAGGTAACCCCCATATTTTACAGCTTGCAGTTCTGACCACAGATCTGCAAGCTCCTGTAACTTTGTGTGAGAGCTTTGGAAAATAATCAAGTCTGCTGAAGAGAGATTCTTTGATTGCCCCTGGAGAGCCTTGGCATTTGCCTAGTCTCTGTCACAGCATTTGCAAACGCTTAGCTGGATTATTAATGTGAACTGTTCTGACACTTCTTGTATATGCCAGTGACTCCCTACCAAGCCACTTACAGAGAAGGTCTAGCTCTTTGCTAGGTTTGAGAGTTATTCTTTCCATGGCATTGTGAACACTTGACTTCCAGGACAAATAACTGGCTGACTTCTAGTCCTGATAAGCCAGATAACCCTCGGTCTTGATAAGCCAGATACCAAGCCAAATCTAATGCACCTGTAACTCCTAAGTGAGGGCATTGTGGAGACTGGTTTGCCAAATGAGTGCCCTGGGATTGATGAAACTTCAGTCTGTTCATGTCTGTACAGTTGGGCTTGGCATCAGTAGCAACTCTTGACTGAGGTCTTTGCAGTGATGGAACTGTAGAAATGGGTGCTGTGGGTCGGGGTCTTTATTGCTGTAGGTATTGAGTGTCAACACTTGGAATATGTGAAGTACACGCTGTTTGTGTGATGTGGACATCTTCTTGTAAAGGTGCATTATAGTCTTTTTATAGCCAAAATGTGCTTAGACATACAGTACCTTAATAAGGTGCATTGGCTGTTGTGACAGCAAAGTATGACTGATTCCAGTTATAGACTTGCCACTGTGTAAGTCCACAGCTGCTTCATACACCTTTGCCCTGCTAAAGCAGCTTTAACTTCCATCTTCTCCCTTGGGTGCACTTAGTGAAGCCTCTACACGTGCTGTCTCCACGTCTGCACAAGATTTCTCCATTTGCATCTCAACTTCATGTTTAGCATAAGCCACTCTCATTCCTGCCACTTCAGCTTTGCCATGGGCTCGTTTTGCAGCTGTGCTAACGGTGGTTTTACTTGAGCATTACGAAGATGCGATGGATGACCTGACTTCCAGCAGTCAGCAATCGATGTTGCTCAGGTTGGAAGCTGACAGTGCTATCTATCATGTTCAGATGTGTCTCCAGTCCATGGGCGATCCCTTTGAAGATAAGTTACCTTTTCACTCTACTGCCCTCACACTGTGTATGTTTAAAGCTATGCAGTGAGTTAAACAACTTCTCAAAAATCACCTGATATGGAAGCTTTCTTCAGGGTTCTTCATAAGATCTCTTACCCATGAAACTGCTGAAAGTTAAATGAAATATGTATTAAATTCAATATAAAATCACTGTAATCCTGAATATACTAATTCTGCTGATTATCCTACCAACCGGCTTTAACCAACACAATACTCCATAACTATGCCATGTAAATAAGAGTATATTTGTGGTACAACAATATCTTAATAATGAAAAACAATACACATTATACATCCTTCAAAATATATCTACTAAATATTTACCATTGTTAACAAAAATTAAGACTCACAGATATTGCTGTCAAAGGGCAAATAATGAAAGGATGGAGATGTGTGTCTTTCTACCATGTGCTTCAAATTGAATCAAAACTAACTCATGCAGGAAATGATTAAAAAAAGCTTACGTATAAGTGTGGTTATGTTTATAATTCATTTTAAATCTGCTGCTCTACTACAGCCATGGGACAGTCTATGAAATGTGAAAATAGTTAGCGGAGATGGTATCACAGATAAACTCATATTTAAATATAGTGCCTTGAATACCCCAATGTGGTCTAGATTTTTCAGGCAATGGTAGTTGAGAATGACAGACAGGTGGATTTAAAGATATATCTTTTTTGAACAGGCTCTGATGAACAGGCACACAAGCAAATGAAAAAAAAACATCATTATCTGATGGCAATGCTGGCTGCAAGGATGTGTGCTATGCGCAGATGTCATGGTCATGAAAAGATTTTATTTAAATCCAGAGATTTTACATAATCTATTGCATAATAATGTATTTAAATCAAGATCTGATCCTGCAGGGAAGCAGAACTTCTCAACTTATACAGGCTCCTTGCAGGACAATCAGATCATTCCCATTTCTTTCTGGCTCTGCAAGCTGTAACCTTCAAAGTAGTCAACACATGGTTTCAAATTCAGAATGTTAGTAATTTTTTTTATAACAGCGTGTTAAAATGATGCAAATAGCTCAGTAATGGAAAATGGCCTTGGAGCAGTGGTGCATTTATCTTGTAGGTGGAAATCAAATCACATTGAAAACATCAACAAAATTAGGTCATTAACTCTTGTGGTGGAACTTCTCATGATACTGTTGAGGATCAAGAAATATTGCTGTTTTCGTGTAGGATGATTTCTTGTCTAAAGGGAAAGGACTCTGAGGAGTGAGTGCGGGCCTTTAGCCTGTCTGTCCAGTATCACTCTCTGAGGCCTCCGTCCATTACTCACAGTATAGCGTTTACAGCAATTATTATCCTCTTCTGGCCTCCAGAGGTACGGTTCATTCCGTATGAACGTCAGTAGCTGCAGGTCTGTGGTCACTACACCTCAGACAATACTGCAAACTGCACCTGGACTGAAGCAGACAAAAAGACTGTGTCAGAAGCCTGCTGCGAAGGGGAAAAATGCCGAACAGGAGTCTTTACTGAGAGAATGTGGATATGACATTTCCTCTAGAACAAGGGATGTTTGTTTGAAAATAGGAGGTCACCCTTTGAAGGAAGAGATAACATAATATATTTTTTTAACCAGAGGGTCATGAGGCTTTGAAACCTTTTTTCCCTGAAGAGCAGAGCAGCAGATTATGAATAATTCTATGCCAGATTTAGATGAATCCTTGTTAAGCAAGGAGAAGAAAGGTTACTGTGAATGGGCAGAAACGTGGAGATGAAGTTACAACAACCATGATTTTATTGAAAAGCAATAGGCTCCTGGGGCTGAGAAGCCTACTCATGCTCCAAATTTGCATGTGAATATGTTTGCATGCATGGAAAATCAGAAACTCCTTCCTCAAATCTTTTAATAGAGTATCTGCTAAAATACAGTCTCAAGATCCAGCAAGCTACCCCCTTCCACACTACAAATTGTTACACCAACAGAGTATGCCAATAATCAGATAATGAAGCCCAGAGCATGCACAGAGTTCCTTCATATCCTCCAGTGGAGGTCCAGCTGTACTGATTATAATTCATCATTCAATATTCTTAATACTTAACTGGCTTGTTACTTCATCTTTGTATTTTCTGCTAAGTGTACAGTTCCTTGAGCAACTCTACACAAAATATATTTTCCTCCAATCAGTTCCATTCTCCAGGTTTAAACATTGGAAGCTCTTGGGATCCTGTTCAACATCAATGGCAGCTAATCTGCATAATCGCCACAGCAGCTGAGAGTTGTGGAAGCAACAACATAATGTTTAAATTGGCATAAACTAGCTAGGGAGATGAACTGAGATGCTGTTATTTCAAGCCAAATATGGTCGGCACTCATTCAGAATTGAAAAATCCCTCTTGGATGTCTAATTGAGTTTTATTTTAGGTTATTGTGCCAACTTATTTGAAGGGGCAGAATTAATGGAGTTTTACTCAACTAGAAATTGGATCAAATCAATGTAATCTCACCTTTTCTTGCATAAGCTGTCACTGTTTATGACTGTTCTTTCAGTTGTTCACTTTCAACTTTATTATGGGGATTCGGAAAGCTGTGGAGCAGCTGTTTCATCCCAACATGTAACCTTGCTTGTTTTTCTTAGACTTTTGTAGAAATCTCTTCCTCAGAAATGGTCATGATAACACCATAAATGGAGACAAAACTGGGGAGAAAAATCATAGGATAATATTCAAATTTCACACTGAAGATTATGCACAATCATTTCCAGAATATCAACCATTTTAACATCTGTCAACCTGTTTCACAAATATGTGTTCAGTTGCAATGAGTTTATAACTTTTAATGGAAAAGTACTGTTCAAAGTTCATCAGCAATCAAAGTTTTAGGAAATTAGCAACATCTCTGGGCGGTGCTCACAGAGTGCGCAACAATGCCAGCAGCTGCTACACCAGAGTATCTTATCTCTCCAGCCTGAACAAATTTAATGTTCTAAATGAGAAAGCATTTGAATAACGATAATGCCTTGATTATGATGAAGTGACATGCCAGTTGTCTCCAATGACTTTCCCATTCAGGCCTCCATGAACTGGTGACATTGAGATTGTTCCCTCTGTGACAGTGGACATCTGTTCCCTTTCTCTTTGAATATGCATAAATATCCTGGAAAAGTTCTCTCCCTGAATGGACCAGCTACAGACTATAGCTCACAGCCATTCAAAGTAACTTTCTGTGATGGAGAATGCCTCCTGAGGAGCCGTATTGGAAAGCGAATTGGTGCTGTCTTGAAGAGTCAGGGCAATGTCCTGAATGCACACATTGAATGGCTAAACTGGGAAATGATTGGACAATAGTGTAGCAATGTTGGCACACAGGCCATATCATCACATTAATCTCCAGACTCAGTGCTGATCTGGATAACAAAGTACAGATCACAGTTACCTGGACCCTAGTGACTTCACGTTTCTCCTCCTAGTGCCATTTCAGTATTCCACTCACAATGTATGAATACACTTAACTGTGTTCCTTACTGCCATATATTTGCCTACTCTCCACTTTCTGCAAGGATCACTCCCTCCATGATTCTCTTGTCCCTCCCCACTAATCTCCCTCCTGGCACATATTGCTGTAAGTGACTGAAATGTTACACCTCCTCCCTTAATCCATCCATGACCGCAAACAATCCTTCCACATGAGGCAACGTATGAATCTGTTGGGGATGTCTATTGTATCCGGTGTTCCCGATGTGCCTCCTCCACATTGGTGAGATGTGACGTAAATTGGGGGATCACTTCGTTGTACATCTCCACTCCATCTGCCAAAGGCAGAATTTCCTGGTGGCTAACCATCCTGTCCCCATTCTCATTGCAAAATGCCCTCTGTCTTTTGACATAATGAGGCCATTCTCAAAGTGGAGGAGCAACACCTCATATTCTGTCTAGCTAACCTCCAACCCGCTGGCATGAACATTGACTTCTGCTGGTAATATTTTTCCTCCACTTTCCTCTTCTTCTATTCCCATTCTGGCGTTTTACCTCTTCTCGCCTGCCTATCACCTCTCCTTGGTGCCTCTCCTTCTTCCCTTTCTCCTCTCCTATCAGATCCCTTCTTCTCCAGACTTTACCTTTCCTACCCACCTGTCTTCACCTATCACCTTCTAACAAGCCCTCCTTCCCATCCCCTCATCTTTTTTCTGGCATCTTCCCTCTTCTTTTCCAGTCCTGAAGAAGGGTCTTGGCCTGAAACATCAACTGTTGATTCCTTTCCCTAGATGCTGCCTGATCTGCTGAGTTTCTCCAGTGTTTTGTGTTTGTTGCCATATGTTTGGTCCTGTAGGAGAGTGATCTGCTCATGTATGTCAATGCCAATATGTTGCTGTGTTGTATCTTTCTGTTGTAAAAATCAGCCAGCTGTTCAAGCGTAACATGTCTTTGCTCTTAGGTTTCATCCTTAGATCCACTTTCAGAGCTCCAGTCTGATCCTGAGTCGCATCTTCAGGTTTAGTGCATAGCATCACTATAATTCCCTCTCTCTTCTCACTGTTTTGCATTCATGCCTCTGTTCAAATTCCCTTTGTGCCTCCTGTTGTGTTTTCAGTTGTTCTGTGGAAGGGTATCTACTCTCCTCTCACATCTTAAAGACGTGCTGTAGATTAAGTGGCCATTGTTAATTACTCTTGAGTATAGGTTAGTGACAAATGGAACCAAAGGAGTGTTGATGGACTTGTGTGAGGGAATATAAGTTACAGGAAGAGTATGAGAAATAACAAAATGGGGTTGGTATGAATGGAGTTGTGCGTGTGTGGTCAACATAGGCTTCAATGTGTCACATGGCCTTCTTCCGTCTCATATTTACAGGACATAATAATGAGCATACTTGGCCACCACACACATAAATTACATACCATGGCCTACAATAAGGTTATCTATCTTAGACCAACAAAAACCAAATTCTGTTATTTGAAGTTTATAAATGATTAAGCAATTTTTAGAATGATCCCAGTAATGGAACTAGAACCAGTTTTCTTTGTGTGCTGTATGACAAGATGGAAGTACACAAGATTGTGTTAAATTGTGTGCATCTGGCTAACTGTTGCCATGCCTTTCAAGAATTCAAGGTATATCTGCTTCATTCAATGATGCAATACTAAATAAAGTGGGCCTTAATGGACCAACAACAAAATTTGGTAGTATGCAATACCAGAGCAAACGAGGAAAAGATTATCAGAAAAAAAACCTGTATCAACTACCAATTGGTGTACACTGAATGACAAAGAGTAAAGTTTGTAGGACTTGATAAAACTATCAGGAGAAAAGTCTTTTTGTTTGCTTATGTTCCCTTGCAATGAATTTTGACACTTCAGTGCTGTTTGATGGAGCTTCAGAGAAGGAAATGCTCAGCTCTGCACTGCTTTCCAAAATCTCCACGTTTCACTAGGAAAGTGTGTAGTGCCACTGTTGCTGTGCAATTATTTGTGAAAATGCAAAGCAGCAAACACACAATCCATTTGAAACATCTGGGCTGCATATGTCATGCATTTATAAAAAAGGCAGTCACTGTTCTTGGTATTTGAAGAAAGATGAGACTGGAAGCAACCTTCAGACAGAACTTCCTCGGAAAGGAATAGCATAAGTTATGGGGTATTTCTCGAATCACATCACCCTCACACAGTTCACAAGCAAATATTAGAATTTTTTTGGTGAATTTTGTTGCTGAAAGACAGGGTCTCAATGCAGATTCTAACATTCCACCACACAGAAGTCCCAATCTATTTAACATGGATTAGGACTTGCTCTCCATGAAAGCTGTGCTCTGCCACAATGAGGATCACAATGCGTTTGGCCATCTGCAATATGGCACCTGGTAGAGCAATGCGGAGAAAATGATTGGCTTTCTAGATTATTTAATGATGCATTGAGTTGGCCTAAATATTACACATTGCCTATTTAGGTAGAAAAATGCCTACTACCATACCCTTGCCTATCAACACTAGTAACATCGTAATAACACTACTACACACAATATGCTTCTACCTCTCTCCCTGTAATTGCTATTGTTGACAATGATGGAATCAATATGCAGAGATGCCTAAGAAGAAAATAACTTCTGTTCCTTTGTTTGCATTTTCATCCAACAATTGCTAAAGACTTAATGCATAATTTCCTTCATTGAAGGGAAAGAATATTCATATAACCATATAACCATATAACAATTACAGCACAGAAACAGACCATCTCAGCCCTTCTACTCCGTGCTGAATACTTACTCTCACCTAGTCCCACCTACCTGCACTCAGCCCATATCCCTCCATTCCTTTCATGTCTATATACCTATCCAGTTTTTTTAAAATGACAACATTGAACCTGACTCCACCACTTCCACTGGAAGCTCATTCCACACAGCTACCACTCTTTGAGTAAAGAAGTTCCCCCTTGTGTTACCTTTAAACTTTTGCCCCTTAAATCTCAACTCATGTCCTCTTGTTTGAATCTCCCCTACTCTCAATGGAAAAAGTCTATCCACATCAACTCTATCTACCCCCTTCATAATTTTAAATACTTCTATCAAGTCCCCCCTCAACCTTCTATGTTCCAAAGAATAAAGACCTAACTTGTTCAACCTTTCTCTGTAACTTAGCTGCTGAAACCCAGGTAACATTCTAGTAAATCTCCTCTGTACTCTCTCTATTTTGTTGATATCTTTCCTATAATTCGGTGACCAGAACTATACACAATACTCCAAATTTGGCCTCACCAATGCCTTGTACAATTTTAACATTACATCCCAACTCCTAGACTCAATGCTCTGATTTATAAAGGCCAGCATATCAAAAGCTTACTTCACCACCCTATCCACATGAGGTTCCACCTTCAGGGAACTATGCACCATTATTCCTAGATCACTCTGTTCTACTGCATTCTTCAATGCCCTACCATTTACCATGTATGTCCTATTTTGATTAGTCCTACCAAAATGTAGCACCTCACACTTACTCCATCTGGAGCATTAAACTCCATCTGCCATCTTTCAGTCCACTCTTCTAACTGGCCTAAATCTCTCTGCAAGCTTTGAAAACCTACTTCATTATTCACAACTCCACCTATCTTAGTATCATTTGCATACTTACTAATCCAATTTACCACCCCATCATCCAGATCATTAATGTATATGACAAACAACATTGGACCCAGTACAGATCCCTGAGGCACACCACTAGTCACTGACAACCTGACAAACAGTTATCCACCATTCCTCTCTGGCATCTCCCATCCAACCATTCACTTTGTCTATCGGAAAGATGGAAATGCTCCAGTAAGATTTGACCACTGTAAGTGGCACTGGATACTTACCAAAAACTGATGGAAGTACTTGCTGCTTGTAGCTGTTACAGTATCAAAATTGTTTCGGTTTTAGTTTACTACAGTTTAGACATAGTCGTATTTTTTTTTAGTTCATGTACCTTTTTAGTTTCAATGTGAGATTAAGGTTTAATACATTTGAAATACAGAGACTGGTGGTCAACCTGAATTAAAACAATTTGTCTATAACAGGCATTGTTTCTTTTGTTCATAATTTTGATAGAAGTGCCTAATCATAGCTGAAAGAAAATGATAGTTGGGAGTTTGCTGTCCAAGGTTGAAAGGACAGACAGGAAGGCAAGGGGACGGTGTTGCTCTATAGTTAAAAAAATGAAATCAAATTATTAGAAAGAGGTGACATAGGGTCAGAAGGTATTGAACCATTGTGGATAGAGCTGAGGAACTGCAAACATAAAAATAACCTGATTCGAATTGTATAGAGATCCTTAAACGTAGTTAAAGATGTGGTCTACAAATTACAATGGGTGATAGAAAATGAATGCCAAAAAGACAATGTTACAATAGTCATGGAGGATTTCAATTTGCAAGTAGACTGGGAAAATCAGGTTGGTGCTGTATTCCGTAGGGAGAGTTTCTAGAGTGTCTATGTGATAGTTTTTTAGACCTTCTTGTGATTGTGTCCACTAGGAGATCAGCTACTCTGGATTGGGTGTCGTGCAATGAGCCAGAATTGATTAGAGAGCTTAAGGTGGAAAAATCCTTAGGGGAGAATGATCATAATATGATTGAATTCACCCTGAAATTTGAAAAGGAGAAGCTAAAGTCAGATGTATCAGTATTACAGTGGAGTAAAGGGGTATTACTAGGCACGAGTGAGGAGTTAGCCAGAATTGATTGGAGATGAACACTGGCAGGGATGATGGCAGAGCAGCAATGGCTGGAATTTCTGGAAGCAATTCAGAATACACTGGATATATATATATTCCAAAGAGGAAGCAGTGTTCTAAAGGAAAGATGACACAGCCATGGCTAACAAGAGAAATCAAAGCCAACATAAAAACCAAACAGAGGGCATATAATACAGCAAAAATTAATGGGAAGTTGTAGGATTTGGAAGCTTTTAAAGACCAACAGAAGGCAACAAAAAAGGTCAATAAGAAGATAAAGATGGAATACAAAAATAAGCTAGTCAGTAATATTAAAGAGGATACCAGAAGTTTTTTTCAGATATATGAAGTGTAAAAGAGGGGCGAGAGTGGATATTGGACCACTGGAAAATGTTGGTGGAGACGTAGTAATGGGGGACAAGGAAATAGCAGATGAAGTAAATAAGTGTTTTGCAACATTCTTAGCTGTGGAAGACACGAGCAGTAGGGTAGAAGTTCCAGATGTCAGGAGCATGAAGTGTGTGAAGTTACCGTAATTAGAGGGAAGGCTCTTGGGAACCTGAAAGGTCTGAAAGTAAATAACTTACCTGGACCAGATGGTGTACACCCTAGGTTTCTCAAAGAAGTGGCTGAAGAGAATGAGGTGGCATTAGTAATGATCTTTCAGGAATCACTAGATTCTCAAATGGTTCCAGAAGAGTGGAAAATTGCAAATGTCCCTTCACTCTTCAAGAAGGGACAGGGGCAGAAGAAAGGAAACTATAGGCCAGTTACACACACAAAATGCTGGTGGAATGCAGCAGGCCAGGCAGCATCTATAGGAAGAAGCACAGTCGACATTTCGGGCCGAGACCCTTCGCCAGGAGACAAAGGAGAATCGATTGATGTTGCATACTCGGATTTTCAGAAGACCTTTGACAAGGTGCCACACATGAGGCTGCTTAACAAGCTACGAGCCCATGGTATAACAGGGAAAATTCTAGCATGGATACAGCAGTGGCTGATTGGCAGGAGGCAAAGAATGGGAATAATGGGAGCTTTTACTGGCTGGCTGCTGGTGACCAGTGGTGTTCCACATGGGTCTGTGTTGAGACTTATTCTTTTTAATATTATATGTCAATGATTTGGATGATGGAATTGTTGGTTTTGTTACAAAGTCTGCAGATGATATGAAGATAGGTGGAGGGACAGGTAGTTAGTTTTGAGGAAATAGAGAGGCTGCAGAAGGACTTAGACATATTGGAGAATAGGCAAAAAATGGCAGATGGAATATAGTGTTAGGAAGCACTTTGGTAGAAAGAATAAAAAGGTTAACTTTTCTAAATGGAGAGAAAATAAAAAAAAAACTTAGATGCAAAAGGACTTGAGAGACCTTGTGCAGGATTTCCTAATGTTTAATTTGCAGGTTGAGTCTATGGTGAGGTAGGCAAATACAATGCTGGCATTCATTTCAAAAGGACTAGATAACAAAAGTATGTAATGTTAAGACTTTATAATGCACAGCTGAGGCCTCACTTGGAGTATTATGAGCAGTTTTGGGCCCATTATCTTAGAAAGGATGTGCTGAAATTAAAGAGGGTTCAAAGGAGGTTTGCAAAAATGATTCCAGGATTGAATGGCTTGTCATTGGAAGAGTGTTTGATGTCTCTCAACCTATTCACTAGACTACAGAAGAATGAGGGGTGACCTCATTGAAACCTAACAAATGGTGAACGACCTTGATAGAGTGGATGTGAGGAGGATGTTTCCTATGATATGAGAGTCTAGACTAGGGGACACAGCCTCAGAATATAGAGGTACTCTTTGAGAACAGAGAGAAGGAAGAATTTCTTTAGCATGAGGCTGGTAAATCTGTGGAATGCTTTGCCAAGTCTTTTTGTATATTTAAGGCAGAGGTTGATAGATTCTTGATTGAATTGAATTGACTTTATTTCTTACATCCTTCACACACACGAGGAGTAAAAATCTTTATGTTACGACTCCATCTAAATGTGCCATGTGCAACCATAGTAATTTATAATAAAGAGAACAGTCAATGTAATGTAGAGTACACTCAAATCAGCATGAGTTCATCAGTCTGGTAGAAGAAGCAGTCCCAGAGCCTGTTGGTCCTGGTTTTATGCTGCGGTACCACTTTCCAGATGGTAGCAGCTGGAAAAGTTTGTGGTTGGGATGACTTGGGTTCCCAATGATCCTACGGGCCCTTTTTACACACCTGTCCTTGTAACTGTCCTGAATCATGGACAGTTCACAACTACAGATGTGCTGGGCTGTCTGCACCACTCTCTTCAGAGTCCTGCGATTAGAGGAGGTACAGTTCCCATTCCAGGCAGTGATGCAGCCAGTCAGGATCCTCTCAATTGTGCCCCTGTAGAAAGTTCTTAGGATTTGGGGTCCCATGCCAAACTTCCTCAGCTGCCTGAGGTGAAAGAGGTGCTGTTGTGCCTTTCTCACCACACAGCTGGTGTGTACAGACCACGTGAGGTCCTCAGTGATGTGGATGCTGAGGAACTTGAAGCTGTTTACCCTCCCAACCCCAGATCCATTGATGTCAATAAGGGTTAGTCCATCTCCATTCCTCCTGTAATCCACAACCAGCTCCTTTGTTTTTGAGACACTGAGGGAGAGATTGTCTTCTTGACACCACCATGTCAGAGAGATGACTACTTCCCTGTAGGTCACCTCATTATTATTTGAGATAAGGCCAATCAATGTAGTGTTGTTGCCAAATTTAATTAGCAGATTGGAGCTGCGGGTGGCAATGTAGTCATAGGTATACAGGGAGTAAAGGAGGGGACTCAGTATACAGCCCTGAGGGGCTCCTGTATTGAGAGTCAGAGAGTTGGAGGTGAGGGAGCCCACTCTTACAACCTGCTAACGATCTGACAGGAAGTCTAGGATCCAGCTGCACAAGGCAGGGTCAAGGCTGAGGTCTCTGAGCTTCTTGTCAAGTCTGGATGGAATTATGGTGTTGAATGCTGAACTGTAGAACAAGATCAGCATTCTCACCTAAGCATCCTTCTACTCCAGATGTGTAAGGACGGTATGTAGAGCTGTGGCTATTGCGTCATCTGTCGATTGATTGTGTTGGTAGGCGAATTGTAGGGGGTCCAGTTTGGGGGTCCAGTAGGGGGTCCAAATGGCCTAATTCTGCTCCTGTGTTTTATATATAAGTGAATGAGCAATTAAAGATAATGGAAATGATATGTATAATAGAACTAAGGCGTTCTGAGTAAAAATTTCAAGCTAAGAGGCTGATTGTAAACTCTGCCAGCTCTTTCAAGTGACCACGCAGCCACAATTATTTAGTCAACCAAGTTTGCAGTTCTTATCAAAGTCACTATATGTTTTGTGCACTATATAGTTCAGGCAATAATAAATGTCTACAATATTACTCAAAGTTGTGTCTAGATATGCTTTCACTGAGTCAGGCTCTCAATTCCTCATCTGGAAATTACAGTGACAAGATTATACTCATAGTGCTCTTTGGTGCTGGGTTCAGAATCACACGATGTCAGTAAGAGGTGAGCAGATTAGGATGGAGATCAACTATCAAGTGGCACATGAAGATTACCTAAAGCCAGCTTGCCACTTACCTTGTGAAAACTCAATTTTTTGGTCAACAAATGTAAAAAGGTTTTGAATCCCATTTTATAGAAACACTTAGCATTGGAAGCTCTAATGTCAACATTTATGATGGAAATCCTTGTGTCAATTTCAATACTGGCAATACACTACCTCAAAGTGCCAACATTTTTGCCAGTGCATTCTGCTCACGAATCACTCTGAATGATACAGAATTTCTTCTTTTCTCCAACTGATTCTTACACAAAAATACAAACCTCAATTTCATAGGGAATTGATTATCAAAAGGTTGTCAGTTTACACATCATGTTATTATCTTCATTATAGAATAAAATAAAATGGGGTGTGAAATGTATATATGAGCTAAAACTTTCCATTCTTCCTGAGCAGATTTGTATTGAGATTTTAGGTACAATTGAATAGCAGAACAAAAATATTTTATGGTAATATGAAGGTTATGTGGATTTGAGACCTCCTGTAATTTTATTTTCTTCCAATTCTCAGTCTCTCAGAGGTCTGAGTATCATTAAAATGTATTCATCCAATGTCGGTCATTTATGATGATCATGAAATAATAGACAAAGCCTTGACATTCAGATCCCAAAATTTTTAATAAAAATTCCAGAATATCATTCAGTAAAACAAATTCACTTAATTATCCGATCATCGTAAATAAGTGGTCCTGACATCAACATAAACATTTCTCAGAAACAGCTCCCATGAGATTCACTGCTTGAGATTTACTAGATCTAACAAGGATTACCATTGCATCTAATGGATCAATAATTTTTTTCAAAATGGAGATATTCAAAACAGAAAGGTGTTAACAGATTTATTATGACATAATCTGAGATAGGCAGTAATTGAACCTATGATTGACTCAGCAGAGGGGTGTTGACAACACTTAAAAGTCTTGTACCTGACTCCTTCTTGAAGAAGAACATTGTCGTGAACAGGTTATGGTTTCCATTCTTCATAGTTAAATAGTCATCTCATATGAAGGCAATGATTTAAGCCTAAGATTTCTATTTTTTTGACCTGATGGTTTCTATTCCTGTGATCTTCCTTATCTGCTAGGTTTCCCTTAGCCTGAAAAATTGGCCAGAAAGTATAGAAAAATGGTGGCAGAAGCAAGCCTTCTTTTTCTTTTCTTTATCACTGTGATTTATAAATGAGATCATGGCTAATATGTCAACTAAATCCATATAGCTGTCCTTAACTATATCCCTTCAGCTCTGTTAAGAAAAGAAAATATCAATCTCAAATTCAAAATGAGTTTCTGTTCAAGAGTTTTGAATTCTATTTTTCTAAACTAATTCCCAAATCACCCATTTTGGGAAGTTAAGTTTTAGATCTCATTGATAAAATGATGAAAGTTGCCAGTGAAATTATACCCCTGGCAGCCAGCACCTACAAAAGATTGGGAGGAATCTCAGACAAAACAGTTAAATAAAACCCAGCACATTGCGGTAGCATAGCAGTTTGTGCAGCACTATTACAGCTCGGGGCATCGGAGTTCAGAGTTCAATTCCGACACTGTCTTTAAGATGTCTGCATGTTCCTCTCCGTGAGCATGTGGCTTTCCTCCAGGTGTTCCAGTTTCCTCCCTCAATTTGTCACTGGAAATTGTCCTGTGATTTAAGGGTTAAGTAGGTGGGTTGCTGGGTGGTACAACTCATTGGCCCAGAAGGTCCTGTTACACGTTTTATCTCTAAATAAATAAAATAAATTTCACAGCATTCAGTTTTGCTTACATGTACACAGTGAAAGAGACTCTGAAACACAGCACACCATTGCTTTCTGATATGAGAAGTACAATCTATAAATGATAGCAAGGTAAATAATATAGCTCAGTTTTGGTTAGCAGGAGCCATCGCTTGAAATGAGAAGCAGGGATTTTCTGGTCGGTTTTAAATTGATAATTATATAATTGGTCAGGGTGAATAAAAATAAGTTAGGTTTAAGCAGAGCAGCTATTGTGGGAGTGGCTATACCATGCGTAGACAGGGTTAGAATGAGGAACTTGAAACTGGCTCCAGAGACAAAGGATAGGGAGAGGATTCTGTCTCATTTCTCTTACTTGCTTTATAATTGCATAGGTAGAGCAGTGGGACTGTATCCCTGGGCAGAGAGACTTCCTCTTGCTTGATGTGGGAAGTCTAGGAGATCTGTCCCTGATGACTACACTTGCCAGAAGTGAATCTGGCTGCAGCTCCTTATAGATTGTTGGGGAAATAGAGCTGGAGCAGGATAATATATACTTCATTCAGAAAGGTGAGAGGTCGATAGGTAGGGGCTACAGGGGGGTAGTAAGTTGCAGGTGACAGGTAGCTGGGTGACTGTCAGGAGAGGGAAAGGGAACAGGCACACAGTGCAGAGTACACCAGTAGCTGTCCCCCGCAACAACAAGTATAATGCTTTGGATACTGATGGGGGTTGATGACTTAACAGGGAAAGCCGCAGCACCCAAGTCTCTGGCACCGAGTCAGACTCTGTGGCTCAGAAGGGAAGAGGGGTGAAGAGGAGAAATGCGGTGACAGGGAATTCAATAGTTAAGGGAACAGACAGCAGATTCTGTAGATATGAAAAAGACTCACAAACAGTATGTTGCCTCCCAGGTGCCAGGGTCCGGGATGTCTCAGATCAGGACAACGGCATTTTTAAACAGAAGGCTGAGCAGAGCCAGAAATCATGGTACATGTTGATACTAATGACATAACTTTGCAAAGAGATAAAGTCCTGAAGACAAACACAGGGAGCTAGAAAGAAAACTGAAAAATAGGGACCTCAACTGTAGAAATATCTGGATTGCTGCCTGTGTCATGTGCTTGCGAAGGTAAGAATAGGATAATATGGCAGATGAAAGTGTGGCTGAAGAAATGGTGCAAGGGGCAGGGTTTCATATTTCTGGATACCTTCTTGGGAAGGTAAGACTTTGTACAAAAGGGTCAGTTTACATCTGATCTCAAGAATGGCCAATGTATTTGCAGACAGGTTTGCTAGAGCTGTTGAGATTTTAAACTAGGTTGGCAGTGGGATGGGAACAAAAAGTGACAGGTCAGATGATTGAGCAATTGGAGTAAAGATAGAAATTATTACAGGAAGCAAGGGAAGAGATTGCTCCACTTTGGCAATTATCGCCGCTGGACACAGGAGTAATACCAGAGGGTGGCAAATGTTACTCCTTTGTTTAAGAAATTTAATAGGGATAATCCTGGGAATTATAGGCTAGTGAATCTTACTTCAGTGGTGAGAAAATTATTGAAAAGGATTCGTAGAGACATGATTTACGAGTATTAGAGAAGCATGGTTTGATTAGGGATAGTCATCATGACCTTGTGAGAGGCAAGTCATGCCTCACAACCTTTATCACATCCTTAAGGATGTGACAAGGCACATTGATGAAAGTAGAGCAGAATATGTGGTGTTATATGGCTACCTATCCAGTTTGCCTTACAAATCAATATAATTTAGAAGAGAAGAATGGAACACTATCACTCTCGCCCCATTATCCATTCTCTCCCCTTCTGATCCTCATTTCCTCCTCCCATTTTTGTTCCCTTTCCCATGCCCCCACTCCAATTCCAGTCACCCATTTTCATGGAACTCCCTCTCCTTTTCCTTTCCCCTACTATCCACCGAGTCCTTTCTGATCAATAAATCCTTGCAGGTTTGACTTGATGTGAAGCAACATATTTCACTGTGTGTTGCGACATACATGTGACAAATAAAGCTAATTTTTTTCACCTAGCTCAATTTACCCTTCATCTCTACTCTTTTGCTTTGTGCCCTTAATTTTGCTCTCTTTTTGCACTCTTTATTTTATATGTACAGTATTTCTTATTTAACCTATAGCTGTATTGCACTCTACTGCTGTTGCAAAACAATAAATTTTATGACATATGTCAGTTTTAATCAATGAGTCTGATTCCCCTATAATGGTTCATATTATCATATTCTTCACTTACAAGATTCTTGCTTTGATAGCCTTTGTGTTCCCATTTATCTCCCTCTTACTGCTGTTTCCACCTTTACTCTTTCTCCTTCCTCTCACCTGGCTCTATTTGCATTTTTTCTCTATATCTGCTTCCACCTAACACCAACCATTTCTTTGAGTTTTTCGAGAAGCTTACCAGGAGAGTTGATGAAGGAAAGGTAACGGATGTTGTCTATTTGGACATTAGTAAGTCAGGTCAAAAAGGTTCTCTCGTTTATTATTCAGGATGAGTAAGTAGATTGGATTCAATTTTGTTTTCGTGGGAGAAAATGTCGTGGTTACTTGAAATGACCAGGAGACACAGACAATCCTTCGAGAAGTTTAAACCTTTATTTGCAAACAAAGGCTGAGGCAATCAATGAACTTGTCACCGAAAGCCCACCGAACTCCGATGTACAGCATTCTTTATAGTAATTTCTTATCTCAGTTACATTTCGGTTTTATCAGCATACCCAATTGTTCTTTAGTTGCATATCATCTATACATTAACTAATCAATCACCCTTGACTAACTCTCGATGCGCCACCATCATTTCTTTCCAGTTCACATCTTGGGCCTCATTCTCGTCCACGGTTGTTTCTCAGTCAGCCTCCCTTAACCTCCCTCACATTCCATTGCCTGTTCATAGCATCCTGTCTGCCACCGTTATCTCTTCATAAGCCATTCTATTGTCTCATATATGGAGTATATTTCAGCTAATTAGTGCTGCAAGGATAAACAGATGTTCTTTAACTGCCATAGTATGTAGCTAAGAGAATACAAGGTATCTAGTAAAACAATACATAGTAAAATGTGTCTAGTAAAATAATACATAGTAATATTCAGTACATAGGAGTGATTACATAGTATAGTAAATAGCTAGTACATAGTGATTACATTTCAGGTACATATTTCTCAATAAAAACAGAGTTGATGGTTGTTTCTCGGTCTGGAGGCCTGTGGCTAGCGGTGTGCCAGAGAAGATGGTGCTGGCTCCAATCTTGTTTGTCACCTATATCAATGATCTGGATGATAATGTGGTAAACTAGATCAGCAAATTTGTGGATGATACCAAGAGTGGGGTGTAGTGGGCAGCGAGGATGGCTACCAAAGCTTACAGCAGATTCTGGACCATCAGGACAGGTGGGCTGAAAAATAACAGATGAAAATTAATGCAGACAACTATGAGGTGATGCACTTTGGAAGGACAAACCAGGGTAGGACTTACACAGTGAATGGTAGGGCACTGAGGAGTGTGGTATAACAGAGGGATCTGGCAACACAGATTCATAATTCCTTGAAAATGACATTCACAGGTAGATAAGGTCATAAAAAGACCTTTTCAGCCACATTGGCCTTCATAAGTCAAAGTATTGAGTACAGGAGTTGGAATGTTATGTTGATGTTGTGTAAGACATTGGTGAGGGCTAATTTTGAATATTGTGTATAGTTCTGATTACCTACCTACAGGAAAGATATCAATAAAATTGAAAGAGTACAGAGAAAATTTGCAAGGATGTTGCTGAGACTTGAGGATCTAAGTTGTAGGGAGAAGTTGAGTTGGTTAGTACTTTATTCCCTGGAGCATAGGAGAATGAAGTGAGATTTCATAGAGGTATTATGAAGCTATAATAATGAAGTAGGCTTTTTCCACTGAGGTTCGATGTGATTAGAACTGGAGATCATTGGTTAAGGGTGAAAGGTGAAATATTTAAAGAGAACCTTCTTCACTCAGAGGGTGGTGTGAGTGCAGACAATCTGCCAGTGGGAATGGTGGGTGCAGCTTCAACTGCAACACTCAAGAGAAGCCTGGATACCTACATAGATGGACAGGTTATGAAGGGTATTGTCCAGGTGCAGGTTGATGGGACTAGGTGGAATAACAGTTCAACATAGACTGGATGAACTGAAGGCCCTGTTTCTGCGCTGTACTGCTTTAGGACTCTAACTTAAGAAAGGTATTGTGTACTCTGATAGATGGTTTCCAGTTGACAGAATACTGGTACTAATATAGGGACAGAAAAATGCTATAGAATCTATATATACTGCACCTGACCCAGACTGTCAACAATGTGTTAGTAGAGGTAAATAATAATACTGCGTAGAAAAAGCAGTCAGAATTCAGAGTATCTAGATGACAAAAAAATACAAAAAGATGAGAAAGGACAGAGTATGAAAAACTAAGAACCTTGGAAAAAGAAAAGAGGCTTTGAGAAGTAACGATAAAATACCTGATAAAAAGAAAAAGTGAAAAAATAAAGTATATCCAGTTGCACAGATAGCAATTAAGAAAAAAGAATACAAAGGCATTGTGACGAAAGAGATGTATTAGAAATCAAAAATCTGTTTCCAACAGAACAGAATTTTCCTTTAAAAACTGGTCTATAGTTTATTTAGAAAGGGCAGGGGGGGGGAAATAATAGTGGGTGATTTTGTTAATCAGATAATGTACTGGCAGGAGCAAGATAGCAACTATGCAATGAAAGTGGAATACAATTTGAGTGAGATAACTGATGGGAAGGAATCCTCACATAGTCAGGGTTCAGTACGGTGTACTGTGAATCCAAAAGAAGTGCAAGAAGTATTATTTACCCATTAGAATAACATTATTATTGAGCTAATTGATAACAATTCCACCAGTTACATGTTTGGCATCACAAAACCAACACAGGAGGGCAGGAGATAAAATGGGAGACATTGCAGCAGAGACACATATATCTGGCATCAGCTGCCAACTGCTTCCTTGCCATGGACTTCAGTGCTTTGCCCTTTCTCTCCAAAGCATCACTGCTCATAGTCTCTCTTCACATATACTCACTTGGTCTAGAAGAAGACACTCTGCCTTGCTGGACTGAGGTACTCCAAGCTCCAGTAGCCAGGCCAGCTGGTGGCAGGATCTCAACTGTCATGTTAAAGAACCCCATTTACCTGAAACATTCTTGAAAACATTGACAGTCAGCAGAGCCCGACCAACTTTGTCAGCCATTGAGTTATTTTTAAATGTTTTTAAAAGACTCTGACAATCAGGTGCATTTAAGAACTTAATAAAATAGAATAATTAGAATTAACAATTAGAGAATGCATGAAACAAAGAGAACTAAAAGCACCTCATAGTGAATAAATAATTCAAAATATTAAATGCACCCAAGTTAATTAAAGTAAAGGAAGTTGCTTTTCTCTTTTGCTTCCTTCTCCACAGCCCATCAATTACCACAGAAATCAATAGAGACTCAAATTCTGCCCCAGGTTTAAATTAGCACTGGATCTGAGAGACAATTCCTCATAATTTAATGGGGAATCTCAGCAAGATGCAGCTCCCCTATTGGACTGCGTGTCAAGCGTCTGAGCAAGCAACATAGTTGAAGATCTTCGACGTGCTTAATAGGTAATGACAAAGTTTGGGCCTGTGATAAGTTTGTGGCAAAAATCAATGGAATGTGCTTTCAAAAGATACAAAACAAACAGCAATAAAAAGCAATAAGAAAAGTGATAAAACAACTACGAGCTGAAAGTATCAAAGAATTTAATAAGATTGTTTATATTCTGTAGGTATATGGTTCCTGCTATGAAAATTTGGGAAGTTAAGCAGAAATTTAAAAAAAACATGCACTGAAGCAACAGGGTTTTCATAGTAGATAACTATAATTTCCCTCAATATTGACTAGAAACTCCTTACTGCCAAAGGTTCAGATAGGGCAGAATTTGTTAGGTGCAGC
This sequence comes from Hemitrygon akajei, assembly GCF_048418815.1. Classification (NCBI taxonomy): domain Eukaryota; kingdom Metazoa; phylum Chordata; class Chondrichthyes; order Myliobatiformes; family Dasyatidae; genus Hemitrygon; species Hemitrygon akajei. The sequence goes on from NC_133133.1 coordinate 43,883,379, forward strand.
AGTCAGGTGAAACAGTATGTAGATCGTTCAACCAGGAAAGGGGCTTTACCAGACCTGGTTTGGGAAATAAGCCTTGTCAGGTGATAAGCATTTTATTGGAGGGGGGGCATTTGGGGAACAGCGACTAATCCTATAACTCTATAATCCTATAATTCATATTTCCAACTGATCTCTATTGTGCAACCTTGACAACCTTCATCGCTAACCAGAACTCTGCCAGTTTCTGTGGCATCTGCAAACTAACTAATCAGTCCACCTGCACTTTCATCCAAATCATTTATAGGTATCACAAACCACAGGGATCCCATCACTAATCTTTGCACAACCACTGATCACAGTCAGAATAACACTCCTCTAGGGATGACACGTGGAGAAACCTTATATTTTTTCCCTCGGGGCAAATGTTTGATGTGCTTTGACAGAACTTCAATGGTTCCAGATTCTATCAGCCTAATATATGCTCCATTGATAGATCTGCTGAAAACTAAAATGCATAGATATAAGGGGACGCACAAGGACAAAAGAACCAGGTTGACCCAAGATAAAACTTTCATTCAGTAAGTACTTGTAATCCACTTAAAAGAGTGGCAGAAACAGATTCAAAGGAGAATTGTATAAATAGTTGATTATCTTAGGGGGAAGAGCTGGGAAAGTAAACAAATTATATTTGTGTTTCTGTGAGCGACACGTGCTATTTGGGCCTAATAGTTTCATACCATGCGTGACTCTTCCATGATTATTTGGCATGAGGATCAAGGAGGCAATTTTCTTCAGAAAATAAGAAATTTCTGCGCTGTGAAAGATGAATCAATGAGAGCAATTTGGTAAATTACAAGAACTAGCATTGTACTCTTAAAAGGTCAGGAAGTGTGCAAACATATTCCTGGAAAAATGAAATGAAAAGCTGAAAGATAATTTTGGATTTACACTGAATCTTGTGTAGATTACACTTAGATTATCCTGTTTAATTCTGTTTTCTGGATGGCAAAATAGATATTCAAACAATGGAAAGAATGCAGACAAAGCATCATCAGAATTGTGGAGCCACAAATGGTGGCAGTCTTAACATTCATTCATGATCTTTTGCAGCTTCATCTTCATATTATTTGTTGTTCTTTCTGGAAGCAGTGACAGGGGAGTTCAATTGTTCCAATTTCTATCAGTATTAATATATGCTAATATTGAATGTTATGTGCATTTCAAGGTCTAGGAAGGGAAGGACTGCAAAGTTCTCATAGTTCATCGAGGTCTAGCTAAGTGAAGGGGTAGCTCTGGTCAAAGCAGTGCTTAGACTACTAATCATGGTCAGTTGATGTACTTTTTGCCCATTATCTTCACGAAGCAATTTTAAAAATGAGATAATATTTACCTTAATTGTAATTCTCATGTTCATATTTATATAAAGTACTTTAGAGTTAGGATTAGGGTTAAGGTTGGCTAAAAATAGTAATTAACTACATGCTATTGATGTATTCAATAACAGATCAATTTTGCAAAAAAAAAGGAAGAATACAAATGAGGATACCAATGAGATGATGTATTCAGTTCACTTAAGACCTTTTCAGTAATTTAATTACAAAACTTTTCTTGAAGATCTATCGAAATAAATGGTACAAATTCCTGTTTATTTTCTGTTATGCTTCCCTTCAACACTAAGTAACATAATTGTTGTAATGCATAACTAAGTGATGTTATCCATTTAGCATGAGCACTCAAAATAAATTTTTGTCCATGAGCTTCAGTCAGATAATAAGGAATCAAAGTTTTGCCCAGAGGAATCCCTGTGATTACTTACCACAGACCAAATTTTGTAAGAATGATTCACTTTGGGATTTGGCCTGATCCACTGATTTCACTCTAATAGAGAGAGGTTAAAAACTTGTGCAGTAGACATGGCAAACCATTAACTGAGCTGGTGTTCAAATGAATGCTGGAAGGGGTAATCTATCACCAGGGCAAGCCAGTGCCATTATGGATTTTGCTGCACATGCATTGGAAGCTTGCCAAAGCCCCTCCTTAATACACTGTATTTTAGCTGTTAAGCTCCAGAAGCATCCCTATACAGCTTACTTATCCGTGAGTAAAATTTATGTGCACCCCTTTTAAGGCAAGCAGAGGCTTACTGATTTATCAGCAGCTTTGCTTTGAGAGTCATAAGGATGGTAATGGATTTCAGTGCTTGTCACCCATAACTCAAAAATATAAAATTCCCAGGCAGATCAATGTATCCTCAGAATCACTTTGTCTAGAGAATTCATTGTACCTAGAGAAATTAATTAAGACAGAAAAATCATTGGACTCAGGCAACCAGCCAAATCATTTGTATCCACAGAAATAACTGCATCTAGACAAACCACTGTACCAACAAAATCACTGTACAGAAATAAATCACTACAATGAAAAACACTGTAGGATTTCAAATCTGTACCCATGCTGTAGTTAAATATATCACTGCAGCAAACAACACCATTGAACGCAAACAAATCACAGACCTTGTTGAATCATTATATTCAAGCCTCATTCATAGGAATTAGTGAGGATAGTTTCTGTGGTTTTGTTTGAACACAGAGTTAGGTTAAGAAGTAAGATCTATCATCAAAGATGCCCACCATCCAGGCAATGTTATCTTGTCACTGCTGCATTCAGGAAGGAGGAACTAAAGCCTTAGGTCCCACACCACCAGGTTCAAAGTTCAAAGTCAATTTGTTATCAAGGCACTTATATGTCACCAAAATACTACCCTGAGATTCATTTTCTTGCACTCAATCACAGTAAGTGCAAAGAAACACAATGGAATCAAAGAAAAACTGCACACAACAATGATGCACAAGCAACCAATGTGCAAAAGGCAACAAACTGTGCAAACACAAAAAGAAAAAGAACACAATAATAATAATAATAGTAATAATAAATAAAAAAGCAATAAATATTGAAAACATAAGTTGAAGAGTCCTTGAAATTGAGTCCATATGTTGTGAAATCTGTTCAGTGTTGGAGTGAGCGTGGTTATCTCTTCTGGTTCAAGAGCCTGATGGCTGAGGGGTATTAACTGTTCCAAACCCTGTGTTGTGGGACCTGAAGCTCCTGTACCTCCTTTCTGATGGCAGCAGTGAGAAGACAGCATGACCCGGGTGGTGAGGGTCCTTAATGATAGATGCTGCTTTCCTGAAATAGTGCTACTTGTAGATGTGCTCACTGGTTGAAGGGCTTCAAGTGTGATAGACTGGGCTGTATCCACTTCTTTTTGTAGGCTTTACCGTTCAAGGGCATTGGTGTATTCTCTCCACATTGCATCGAGAGAAGTTTGTCAAACTTTTAGATAACATGCCGAATCGGCGCAAACATCCAAAAAAGTAAACATACTGCTGTGCCTTCTTTGTAATGGCATTTACATACTGGGCCCAGGATAGATTCTCTGACATGGTATCACTGAGTTACTAACCCTCTCCACCTCTGATGCAGTGATGAGGACTGGCTAATGGACCTCTGGTTTCCTCCTCCTGTAGCCAATAATCAGCTTCTTGGTCTTGCTGACATTGAGTGAAAGGTTGTTGTTATGGCATCACTCAGCCAGACTTTCAATGTCCCTCCTATATGCTGATTAGTCAGAACCTTTGAATTGGCTAACAACAGTGGCGGCATCAACAAACTTAAATATGGCATCGGAGCTGTATAAAGACATATAAAGCGAGTAGAGCAGGGAACTAAGCACAGAGCCTTGTGGCTTACCAATGCTGATGGTGATTGTGGCAATGTTGCCAATCTGATCTGACTTGGGCCTGTAAGTGAGGAAATCGGGGAGCCCATTACACAAGGAGTTTTTGAGGGCTAGGTCTTGGAGCTCTTTAATTAGCTCTGAGGAGATGATAGTATTGAATGCAGTGCTGCAGTAAATGAAGAACATCCTGATGCATGCATCTTCACTGTCTAGATGTTTCAGGGTTGAGTGAAAGGCCAATGACAGTGACAGTAGACAAATTGGAGCAGATCCAAGTCACTCCTCAGACAGGCGATGTTATGCTTCATCACCAGCCTCCCAAAGCAATTCATCATGATGGATGTAAATGGTATTGGACTATAGTCATTGAGGCAGGTTACCACGATCTTCTTGGGAATCAATATAGTTGAAGCCTGCTTGAAGGAGATGGGTACCCCAGTCTGCCAAAGGGAGGGATTAAAGATACCAGTGAATACTCCAGCCAGTTGATTAGCACAGGTCTTCAGTACTTGGCAGGGTACCCTTTCGGGTCCAAATGCTTTCAGTGGGTTTATCCTCTTGAAGTATGCTCTCATGTTGGCTTCAGAGACAGAAAAAATAATAGGGTTGTTGTGGGCTGTAGGAGTTCATGAAGGTGCCTGCATATTTGTTGATCAAAGTAATTCCATAAGTTGCGGAACCTGATGGTTGAGGGTAATAAACTGTTCTTGAACAAGGTTTCACTCCCTGAAGGAACAGTTTTCCCTGCTAATCTTAAAGATCCCTACTAAAATAAAAGCATGCTGAACTGCTGCCTTTTGCCTGTCCATTCTTCTATGAGTATCCAATGTGACATACGTGACTTTAAGTGGAAATAATCAGCTTGTATTCAGGATCATACTAAATGTGCTCCATGGAGGGAGAAACAAAGATAATCTTCCATGTCAGTGGCCTTTCGCCTGACCATTTCCTCTAACTCCATGGTTTGACACTTCACTTGCCCCATTGCCGCCCTATTTTGTCTTGCAATATGATCTCTTATCACCCATCTCTCCTGCGTTCAACTCAATCACAGACCTTCTCGCTCATTAATTCCTTCCATCTTCCCATTCCTCAGCTCTATATTTGCATAAAACATGTTACATCAATGTTGGTGTGCTCTGGCATCCTGTTCTATTTTCAAAAGCATCTGCAGTATTTTGCTTCGGTATGGATAGAAAAATAAATATGATACTTTAATATCCTCTTGCATTTGGCCAAAAGTTTACCCATGATAACAGCAATGAATCCATCGGGAAATATGCAATTTCACAATGTATTGAAAAGCACAAATAACTGAAGTAAACCAGCTTAGAAAGTGGCCATGTTAATTAAAAAAACACCAAACATTGTCAATGTGGTATTTACAAGAAAGAAAGAAGGGGTTGACAGAAACCAATTACAGTGATGGATCCTACTACACCTTCCTCATACCGTGTCTTTTAGAAACTCATTAACAATTTGTGGGCAGATGACACAGGGAATTAGTCACACAGAAAGAACTCTCTGTTAAATCACAATGGACTGTCATTCTAAACTGCAGGCCAGGCTAGGTAAATTTATTCTGGTCAGATTAAAATTAATTTGTTAAAATCTCCAAATAAGTCAATAGCCGAATGTGGTTCATGATATAAAATGAAGCCTAACATATAGAATGTTCCAGGTTCAAATCCCAGACTTAGTTGATCATGTTTACACATCAGTAGGGTTGAAAACAAAGGACTCAGGTAGTAAAGGACATCATCGGCCAGGTTTGACCTCTGGCTTGTTACTCTTTCCAAAACAGAATGGTTATGAATATTCATGATATTTAGCAAGAAATTAGGATAAATTGTGCTTGATTTTTGGGTGCTTGACTGCCCCCCCAAGGGCTCCGAAGTATGTTGATGGCATGCCTCTGCAACTGTGGGGTAATTGGTAAAAGTACATTGGTAAAAGCATTGGCACATGAATGGAGAATATCTGCAGACCAGGAAAATCACAATTTCAATTTGCTTCCATACCAGCAGTGCAATTTAGGAGCACAGCTGGCAGTAAGAACATCATGATTAAAGGCATTGTCCAAAATATTTTTTCTTTTGGCCACTGTAAACCCGCTACAGCTATTTAGTGTTGCTTTTATTTGCTTCAATTACCAAAAGGCTTGCAATCAATATCATTAGATGCTGAAGGGCTGTTCTGACTTCAAAGCTAATGCATAATTTAGTTGCTTACAAACTTAGGACAGGGAATGGCTCACAGCAAGAAACCATTTCCAACTAGAATATTCAGGAAGCAAGTCATCTTCTTGTGTATCAATCTGGCACTGTTGATGTATTTTGGCTTAAATAAAGAATTCCTTGCTGAAATCTGCTGCTTTCTGCAGCTGAAAGTATTATTTCAGAGCAGGACAAGGTCCTCACATTGACTGTGGCAGTGACTTTTCATATGTTGGTTCCATTTGGATGAGGCTAGAAATTTTGTTGTTGCTATTCATCTATATTTGAGTTTGAAGATGACCATGGAACCACCAATTACTTTGCAACACCTAGTGAACTACAAGATCAGCCACTCTGGGCTTTGACACATTGAATTAAAGATGGCTTTTTGTTGGCATAGTTTATAGGGAATACTCCCCCCCCCCCCTTTACAAAGGTAGAGCATTCCTGTGAAATCTTTCTTAAGCCAAAGTGGCGTAAAGTGAAGAACCATTAATATATATGGGAAAAATTTTCATAGAAGCGAAAATCCTCTTTGTAACGCGAAAACAGGTTACTAATGTAGGTCTTTTGTAAAAGCGAAGTGTCGTAAAGCAAACATTCGTAAAGTGGGGGACACCTCTATGTTGAATTTTGACACTTAGGTTGCATATGGTTTTGCTCTGCCTTAGCATATTTTTCTGCCATAAACTGTAGCCTCACGAAGAGTCTTCTCAGACTACGTGACAATGTTCTTGAGCAAAAAGGCAATAAATGAAATCTTAACACTTGTCTCTTTGTGAGGCTTTCCCCCTGTTAGCTTATTAGAGAAGATTACTGAAATGCCTGCATCTGGAATGCTGAGAACATGGCTTGCCCATCTCATTTATGAAGAAGATGTTGTTTAGGATGCAGATCTGTATCACAATCTGTGCAATGATAACTTATAATCATGTCTTCATCATTTTCCTCAGAAAATCTATTAAATGTAGTCCAGCTTCAGAGCTTGATGTCTGTACACCATGCTGTTTGAGATGCATACATCAGTATTAACAACACCAGATTTGATGTTACTGCAATGCATTTCCATGTCTTAGCTTTGACCTATAATGATACAAAAGATCCACCGGTCCTAATGCTGGCCACCAAGTGAGCAATCTCATTTTGTTGGGTTCCTTCTGTTCATATTTCCCTGTACCCTTACAAATTATTCTCTCTCACACAGGCCTATCCTTTGAATCATTTGTCATTAACCTACACCAAAGGGTAAATGTGGAGAGCTTCAAATATCGAGGAAGCACCATCTCCAGTGATGAATCCCTTGACAAAGAGATCATATCAAGGATCCAGAAAGCCAGCCAGGCACTCGGGAAACTCCGTGTCAAAGTTCTGGAGCACAAGGACATTCAGCTTTCAACCAAGCTCAAGGTGTACAAGTCTGTGGTCCTCACCTCTCTCCTGTACAGCTGTGAAACCTGGACCCTGTACCGCAGGCACATCAAACAGCCGGAGCAGTTTCACATGCTCTGTCTGCGGTCGATCATGAGGATTCGATGGCAGGACACCGAATCACCAACCAGGAAGTCCTTGACAGAGCCAACAGCACAAGCATTGAGGCAAAGATCCTTCAGGCCCAGCTACGCTGGACTGGCCATGTGATCCACACAGATGAAACAAGAATCCCCAGGCAGCTGCTCTACAGTGAGCTTGAGCATGGCAGTCGCAATCAGGGCCGCTCCAAAAAAAGATTCAAAGACAATTTGAAATCGTACATCAAATGGGCAGACCTCCAGCCTCGGCAGCTTGAGGAGTCTGCAGCCGACAGGGCTGCGTGGTGTGCCCTGACCAGAAAAGCTGCTTCTGACTTTGAGGATGACCGAAATCAGCGCCTTGCAGCAGCACGCGACCAACGTCACAAAGCTGTGTGTGCACCTGTTCCAACAAGCGCCATTCCGTGTCCAACTTGCAACCGCACGTGTGCTTCGGCCTTTGGCCTCCGAAGCCACGCGTGTATCCACACAATGTTAAGTCTTCCTCAGACCCCGAGAGACAACCACCATTAACAAACCACCGTGTTTTTGGAAAGTGGGAGAAAACTAAGTTACTCAGAAAAAAATGGTTGTGTATTTAATATTTCACAAATACTTGAGTAATATTGTTTGATTAAGCATTCTTTGCTATTTACATATTTCATTACAGGTTATATGTAAAGGTATGTGAATGACATACATTATTATGTTTCCATGTCATTTGTGTTCATCTTGCTAAAGTAAAAAAAAACTAGAAGTGATTTACCCCACTCTCCTGTGTTTTACTTTCAATTAATTTCTTAAGTAACCAAGTGTAACAGTGGTGACGACGACGTTTTAAATGAACCCAAGATGACTAATTACCTGTTGAACTGCAGCGTGACTTTTGAGATGAAAAAAATACAGCAAGATGCTCGAGATAAACAAAAGAGCAGCATGTTGTTCTTCAAGAAGGGACAGAGAAGGTAGAGTTAAACAAAAGCAGAAAACAGACAAAATTCATGGGTTCTTAAACGATGAGAACCAGGTGCTAAATAGTCATAAGTTAAAGAAAAGCAGAAGTGGCTAGCTACATCAGAATGACACATTCAACTGCACAACAGTTAACCGGAATATATATACTGAGCAAATTGAGCAGTATTTTGAGGAAGCTCCCAGTGGAGGTTGGATGCAGGGCATTTGCAGCCCGTTCCTTAGCCAGAGCCTTCAGCAATTTGGGCATTGAGGGAGAGAGGAAGAGGAGAGCCATCCGCAGTACTACCGATGCGGCAGAGAGGGACTCAAGATGGCTGTGGCTCAAGAGAGGGGAGCCATGGAGTCATAAGTAGCTAGCCATCTGGACACAAGCTGGGGTCTGATCAGCCCCAGCTGGGTCACCTGGAGGAGGATGTATGATGTTGAAAGACCCAAAGCACCTGATGATTCCAGGAACATCACTGAAGATGTATCCAGAGGCATCAGTAGATGTATGTACACAACAGTGAAGCAAATGAAATAGCCTATACGAAGTGAGTGCCAGTTTTGCTTAAGCTAATAGATGGAAAAGCATACAGTTTGTCTGGAAATTTCACTGTTCCAAGCCAAAATGAGCCTTCATGAAGGCTCATGAAATTATCATGAAATTAACAAAGGAACATTTAGAACCAAAAACCATTGTTCATTGTAAATGCTTTAGGTTTCAATAAATAGAATGAAAAGGAAGGGGAGTTCACTCTGCATTTGTAGCTGAATTGAAGAAATTGTCTGAGTACTGTCAGTTCAGCGATTGGCTGAACAATGCACTGAGAGCTTGATTAGTTTGTGGAATCTTACAGGAAAACATTCAAAAATGGCTCCTAAATGAAACACAATTCATATTTAAAAGAGCAGATGTAATCACTGTATCAACGGAAACAGCAGACAGAGACACAATTGAGCTACAGTCAGGAATGAAAGTGAATGTGAACAGAATTGTTATGTCTAAACAGGAGCGTGCCTGGCTGAACAAATTGTGTTACTGTTGTAGCAGGGGCTCATATCCACCAGACAAGTATAGGATCAAAGGTGAAACTTGAGGAAAATGTAACAAAGGAGAACACGTACAAAGAACATGTTAGGCAGACAAAACTATATAGACTGCACAGTGAAGAGAAAAAAGTTTAAAAAGTCTAGTTGCAGTTTCAAAAGAGCACTAATCTGTATGCTGTTGATGAAAAACCCGATAGTGAATAGAATGGTACAGGACTGGGTAGCCTTGAGATTTACTATGTGAACACTAACAATAGACAAGCAAAATGGTTTACACCAGAAGTGAATGGAAATTTAATTAAAATGGAGTTAGACACTGGCTCAGCTGTTTCAGTCATCCACAAAATGAGTTTGAACCGAATTTCAAAGATACTGATCTGAAGTCTGCAGATATCTAACTCAGAACTTGTACTGGAGAAAAGATAACCTGTGGGGATGACATTCATAACAGTGAAATACAATAACCAACAAGCCTCATTGGGCTTGTATGTGGTAAAAACATGAGGGTTAACATTGTGGGGTCATCAGTGGCAGAGGCAACAACTTGATTGGAGATCCCTCCACATATCCTCCTCTCCTGCAATAGAGTCAACTGAAACCAAGTTAAGAAAGACACTGGATGTTGCCACAGCAGCGATCAAGGATGGCATTGGAAAACTCATATATATCAAAGCTAAAGAAGTGTTAAATGAAAATGCCGCACCCAAGTTTTACAAAGCCCATCTGGTTCCTTATACCGTCACTGCAAAACCCAGCTATTCGGAATAGTATATTAGTATAAAACCCAGCTACACTCCAGAGTCCAGCGCTGATTCCATTGTGCCACCAGCCAGCCAGGAAACACCTGAAAAATTTACCAAAGAAGACACTCTTCTGTTATATTCTCCTTAATGCAAATTGAAAATCTCCCAATTACGGCAAAGATGATCTCAAGGGAAAGCAGAAAAGACCCCACACTGTCTCAGGTCTACGTGGCCAACAAAAGTGTCTGAAATATGCAGCAGACATTCCAGTTTCCTCTTTTTTATCAGTGCTGGTAAAAATGATCTTGGCCTTGACGAGGATTGTCTTATATGGGGATTGACAGCTGTTGTACCATCCAAGCTGAGAGCCAAAGTGCTGGAGGAGCTGCATGTCGGTCATCTGGGTATGGTCAACATGAAAGCATTAGCTTGCATCTTCGTCTGGTGGCCTGAGATAGTTCAGCAGAGACAGCAGTTTGCTATGCACTGTTCGCGATGCCAACAAGCCCGGAAGAAAGGTGTCCAGAGTTGTCAGAACCTCTTCCTGCAGAACCAGAGTCAACTCTTACAATCACCATGGAGGAGGGTCCAGAGCCTGGGATTGTTTCACAGCCTCAAGTCTCTCCTGCCGAGCAGAGTGGTCCCTCTTGTCAAGAAAGATGTTACCCCACAAGAGTAAGAAATCCTCCACAGTGTTTAGCCCTGAATGGGACTATTTAAAATTTACTATACTCTGGATGTCTAGCATACAGATTAGTGTTCTTTTTGAAACTGCAACTAGACTTTTGTATTTTTGTAAACTGTAGTGTGTGTGTGTGTGTGTGTGTGTGTGTGTGTGTGTGTGTGTGTGTGTGTGTGTGTGTGTGTGTGTGTGTGTGTGTGTGTGTGTGTGTGTGTGTGTGGTTGTGTGTGAGTGTGTGTGTGTGTGTGTGTGTGTGTGTGTGTGTGTGTGTGAGAGAGAGAGCGAGAGATAGAACTTACCCAAGGATTTTCGAAGGAGTTGGGCTTATTTTCTGAAGGATATGATTTTGAGAGTATATTTGGCTGTTTTTTTTTACAATCATAAAATTATACAAAGTGGTTCCCTTTGGTTCATCTGTCCATACCGATCAAAATGTCCTATCCAAGCTAATCTCATTTGCTGGTATTTGGCTCATAATCTTCTGAACCTTTCCAATCCATGTACCTTTTCAAAGTTGTTATATTACTTGCCTTGACCACTTCCTCTGGGAGTGGATTCATAGAACACAGAACAGTACAACACCAGAACAAGTCTTCTGGCCCACAATGTTGTGCTGAACCAATTCAATTAGTAATCAAGTGGGAAACTAAACTAATCTCTTCTGCCTACAGAATATCTATATCCTTCCATTTTCTTCACATTCATGTGCCTATCTAAATGCCTCACAAGAATCATTAATGTATCTTCTTCTACTACCACCCCAGGTGGCCACTACTGTCTATATAAAAAACTTGCCCCCTCACATCTCCTTTAAAATTACCCCCTCACCTTAAATGCATGCCCTCTGGTATTAGACATTTTTCCAAAAGATGCTGTCTGCCTATTCTATTTTTGCCTCAGAATGTTATGAACCTCTCAGATATCCCTTCAGCTACCGCCACTCCAGAGTAAACCATCCAGGTTCGTCCAACCTCTTATTATAGCGCATGCCCTCTAATAGAGGCCGAGGAAGTTAACCCTCTTCTGCACCCTCTCCAAAGCCTCAAAGTCCTTCCTATAATGGGGGTGGGGTCAACTAGAACTGTGTGTAATACACCAGATGTAGCTTAACTGACGCTTCATAAAGTTGTAACATAACTCCCTGACTTTTGAACCCCATACCTCAATTAATAAAGTTATATTCCTTCTTACCCACCCTGTCAACCTGATCAGCCACTTTCAGGATGCTCTGAATTTGGACCCCAAGTCCCTCTGCTCATCAATACTGTTAAGGGTCTTGCCCTTAATAATGCAATGTCTCTTTAAATTTGACCTACCAGGGCGAAACACTTCTCATTTGGCTGGGTTAAATTCCGTTTGCCATTTCTCCACCCATATCTGCAATTGATCTATATCCCACTTTATTCTTTGCCGGTCTTTTATACTATCCACAACACCACCAATCTTTGTATCATCTGTAAACTTACTAGCACATCCAACTACATGAATTGAATTGACTTTATTACTTACATCCTCCATATACGTGAGGAGTAAAAATCTTTACGTTACGTCTCCGTCTATATGTTCAATGTGCAATTATAGTAATTTATAATAAATATTATGTTCAACAGGATAATCAATATAACATAGAAATACAGTTGTGTCAACATGAATTAATCAGTCTGATGGCCTGGTAGAAGAAACTGTCCCGGAGCCTGTTGGCCCTGCCTTTTTTGCTGTGGTACCATTTCCTGGATGGTAGCAGCTGGAGCAGTTTGTGGTTGGGGTGACTCAGGACCCCACTGATCCTTTGGGTTCATTTTACACAGCAGTGTTTGTAAATATCCTGAATAGTGGAAACTTCACATCTGCAGATGCGCCAGCTGTCCGCACCACTCTCTGCAGAGTCCTGCAGTTGAGGGAAGTACAGTTCCCATACCAGGCAGTGATGCAGCCATTCAGGATGCTCTCAATCATGCCCCTATAGAAAGTTCTTAGAACTTAGGGAGCAATACCAAACTTCTCCAACCGTCTGAGGTGAAAGAGGTGCTGTGGTGCCTTTCTCACCACATATGTGCAGACCACGTGAGATCCTCGGTGATGTTTATGCCAAGGAAATTAAAGCTGTTCACCCTCTCAACCCCAGGTCCATTGATGTCAATAGGGGTCAGCCTGTCTCCATTCCTCCTGTAGTCCACAAGCAGCTCCTTGTTTTTGCGACGTTGAGGGAGAGGCTGTTTTCTTGACAACACTGTGTCAGAGAGATGACTTCCTCTCTGTAGGCTGTCTCATTATTATTTGAGATTAGGCCAATCAGTTAGACTGATACATTTTCATCCAGGTCATTTTTATACATTACAGTACTGATCCCTGTGGAAAATCAGTAATCACTAGCAAGAATAAGTCCCTTTGACCATTATCCTCCATCTTCTAATGGACATCCAGTTCTGAATTCAAATGGCAATTTCACATAGAAACATAGAAAACCTACAGCACAATACAGGCCCTTCAGCCCACAAAGTTATGCTGAACATGTCCCTACCTTAGAAATTACTAGGCTTACCTATAGCCCTCTATTTTACTAAGCTTCATGTACCTGTCTAAAAGTCTCTTAAAAGACCCTATCATATCCGCCTCCTCCACCACCGTTGCCGGCAGCCCATTTCGCGCACTCACCACACTCTGAGTAAAAAACTTAACCCTGACATCTCCTCTGTACCTACTCCCCAGCACCTTTAACCTGTGTCCTCTTGTGGCAACCATTTCAGCCCTGGGAAAAAGCCTCTGACTATCCATATGATCAATGCCTCTCATCATCTAATACACCACTATCAGGTCACCTCTCATCCTCTGTTGCTCCAAGGAGAAAAGGTCGAGTTCACTCAATCTGTTTTCATAAGGCATGCTCCCCAATCCAGGCAACATCCTTGTAAATCTCCTCTGCACCCTTTCAATGGCTTGCACATCCTTCCTGTAGTGAGGTAACCAGAACTGAACACAGTACTCCAAGTGGGGTCTGACCAGGGTCCTATATAGCTGCAACATTACCTCTTGGCTCCTAAATTCAATTCCACGATTGATGAAGGCCAATACACGCCTTCTTAACCACAGATCAATCTGTGCAGCTGCTTTGAGTGTCCTCATTGATCCCATACATTTTAATCCTCCGAATGAGCATCCCATGAGTGTCCTTGTTAAAGGCCTTACTAAAATCTATGTAGGCAACATCCTTCTGTCTCATTATATCTATTACTTTGCTCCTGCCTGATTCTACTAGCCTTGGCATCTACCTCCCTCTGCATCCCTCCACTTTCTGACCTGATGCTTTGGTTCCCATTCTCCTGCCAAACTATTTTAAACCTTCCTGGCCAGGATATTGGTTCCCCTCCAGATTAGGTGCAACCTGTCCCTCTTGTAAAGGTCACCACTGCCCTAGAAGAGGTTTTATTGATCCAAGAACCTGAAACCCTGACCATGCACCAGTTCCTCAGCCACTCATTCATCTGTACTATCATCTTATTCCTGCCCTAAATAGCATGTGGCATTGCGCTCCCCTCCATCAATAACAACTTTAAGAGGTGGCACCTCAAGAAGTCAGCTTGCATCATTAAGGACCTTCACCATCACCATGCTCTATTCCCATGACTACTGTTGGGGAGGAGGCACAGAAGCTTGACAACTTACACTCAATGTTTTATGAACAGCTTCTTCCCTTCTGCCATCACATTTCTAAATGTTTCATGAACCTATGAACGCTATCTCATTATTCTCCTTTTGTACTATTCATTTATTTTGTAACTTACAGTATTTTTATGTTATGTACTGCAGACACAAACAACAAATTTACATCATACAGTATGCCAATAATAATAAACCTGATTCTGATTCTAACACCTTTATCTTGTCTTTTATAACATCCTTTACCCACACATTCTATCTATTGCCCTTCGTGAACACACTTAACGTGTTCTAACCCATCTAAACATTATGTCAATATTAGGGAGGTTAAAATCACCTACTTTGACAAAGCTATTATTCTTACAACTCTACACAATCTCCATGTGACCATTAGACATAAGACCAGAATTAGGATATTCGGCCCATTGTGTCTGCTCCACCATTCCAACATGGCTCAGTTATTATCACTCTCAACCCCATTCTCCTGCCTTCTCTCCATAACCTTTGACGCCCTGTCTAACCAAGAGTATGTCATCCTTCACTTTAACTATATCGTACCCAATGACTTGGCCTCTACAGCTGTCTGTGGAAATAAATTTCACAGATTCACCATCTTCTGGCTAAAGAAATTCCTCCTCATCTCTGTTTTACTTGCATATTTGTTCTTCTAATTCCTGTTGACTATTTGTGTGCCTACATTATATTCACTACAATGTGATCATCCCCTTCTTATTTCTCAGCTCCACACATAAAACCTTACTGGATCATCCTTCAGTAATTTCACCTCTAACTCCGACTCTGATTAGGGGACGACTTCCCCTTAATCAAAAATGCAACTCCCCCTCCTCTCTTACCTCTGCCTCTATCCTGCCTAAAGCAGCTGTATCCCAGAACATTAAGCTGACAGTCTTGTCCCTCCTTTACTTGTATTTCCATAATAGCTATAAAAGCCCAGAACTGCATAGTGATCCAAGTCCTAGGTCCATCTGCCTTACCTTTATAGACCTCTTGAACTGAAATAAATCCAATTTAATCCAGTGATCTGCAGAACAACTATGCCAGTTTAGAAACCAGTCCCCAGATGTTTTTGAGGAGGATGTTGTAAGGTCAACTGTGCTGGGAGTTATTTCCACACGTCCAAGATCAATACCCAGTTTGATGTTAGTTGGTTTGTCTAGAGGCAATTATAAAGTTGTTTCTTTCTCAATAAATGATTATTGATTGAAGGCATTGTTAAATGTATTTGATCCATCATTGCAGTCAATAGATAGTGTGGTGCCACTCACATTTAGTAACAGAGATGTTCCTGATAATTGGGCTTGTAGAAAGTTCTCAGTACTTGATAGAAACCCATCATGAAGGAACTGCAATTGCTTGCAGAAACTCAGTTTGGCATCTAAATTTATATAAGAGAGGGTAACTTAATTTAATCTTTTTGCCAAACAATAGCTTGCAGAGACATTATTTGTTATCAATGAAACATATCAGCAATAGATCTTTTAGTGTTTTCATATATTCTTTCATTCACTGAGACTATTGAAACCTTACTCCGTAGGTCTTCCATTTCCCTAATATCTTTAGTGAATGAAAATCTATCAAACTCAGATTTAAAATTAAATTTAAAAGATCTTAATTTCAATGATCATTTATGAAAGAAAATTCTAATCCTCACAGTATGTAGAACATTTCTAATGTCACTTCTGAAAGGCCTGTTTATAGTTTTCAGGCAACACCTTTTAATCCTGTTATCCTCCTACCAATCAATATAGTTTCTCTCTATCTATCTTATCGACTACCTTTAATATAATTGATACTTCCACAACATTCTCTTTTTAAAAACACACTTTAATTTGTATTCCATGCAAGACAAATAGTGCCTTCCTAGAACTGTTTGCATTTCTTCAGGTATAATCTAACCAAGGTTTTGTATACTTGTAACATTATTTATACTGTACTTCTCGTGTTTTGGTCCATTGCATATATAGCACATTAGCCTGTTTGATTGCTTTATGCTGTTCCATATTTTAATGACCAACTTTTGTATTCTCACTGCAAGATTCAGATATTGGATGGCTCCTGCTTATGATGCTTTGAAAGTTTTTTATATCAGCCATCAAATTCATCATGGTTGATTGCACCTGATTCAAATGAGTATGCTGGAAAAGACAGGCTCCAATTCCTATGCAAAATGCTACATCAAGTTGGTAGCAAAATCCCTCAAGTTTCTTGACACTGAATTCAGCTTTCAGGTTGACTTTCTGATGTATGAAAGTGTTTACAAAAGGTATATTACACAGTTTATGTAAATCTAATTTGACTCTTCTACAGCAAAATACATGTCAGACCTCACCGTCTGGGAACCATGGTATTCTCATCACTCCAACCTGGTTAAAAGACAAGGACTCAGATATTCACCACATGCAGGTCCAAGCTCTGTGCTACCCTTTACTAACAGACATTTTCAGTATTTAATGTGCACATGTGGAATCCAGTGATTTATGTCTTCCCCATTACTGCTGACTACTTGTTGTTTCCTCATTGTCTGGCTAGGTAGCACTTTTTGGTCACATGAAATAATTAATAAATTGTAATGAGGAGAGGAAGATACATAAGAGAATCATTTTCCATAGATGTTCTGTCATGTTCTGTCATGTAGGCATGTTTTTGTGATTTGAGGTCTTAATGAGAAAACCTTTCATCATTTATTATTAGGTAGCAAGTTTTGCTGATGATAAAACAAAAGCCAAACTTGAAGGGGGCAGTAATAATGAAGCTCTTTTAGCTATGTTCAGAGTCAGCAGGATACACACACACACACACACACACACACACACACACACACACACACACACACACACACACACACACACACACACACACACACACACACACACACACACACACACACACACACACACACACACACATATATATATATATATATAACTCAGTTTTCCCTTTAAAGAATATCACAAGATTATCTAAGAGGCATGCTAGTATAAAGTAGATGTTTTAAATAACTATTTTACATCACTTCTCATCTTTGGAGAGGATAATGGATTATCAATAATGCTATTCTAAATGTGCAATGCGAATGCAAACTGGACCTGGCTAGAATTAATAATCTCAGAATCATTTCAGTTGATGATGTTGACAACATTCATTCCAGAGTTTGCCTAAACTCCTGGAAACTGTGCTATGTGAGTACATTTTCCCATATATTCATAATGCACTTGGATTTGTGATTATCTACAAACTGGAAGAAATGCAGTGCGGGAGCCATATCTTAAAGGTGATGAAGACAGGTGACAAACCTCAGATCTGCATAGGTGGAGGTACAAAGTCTGATTAACCAGAGGCAGTGGAATTCCACAGAAGTGGTCTAGCTCCTAATATAGTAAAACAAAATGTTATTGCAACCATCGTTATTCATGATTCTGAAATTATCTATTGACTGGCCTGTTAGCTTCTTTCATTACTTTCACATGAGATCAATATATGTCTCCATTCTTCTGAGAAGTATTTTCTTTAATTCTCAAAAGTACTTTTGCTTGAAATTGATTTGGCCACCAGCAATTTGTTTTACTATGCACCCTTCATGTAACTCTACAGACATAAAATGGATTCTATTTGCATTATGTTGGCCTTCGACAACATATGTTTATTTATGTTGGGAAAACAAGCACTAGTTTAGAGAAAGGCTCCATACCACTTTTGCAATAGGCAGCAAGTATTCGTATGCTTTATTATATGTAATGCCTGGACATGTTTTATGGAATTGACTTTACATGCATATTTGCAGAAAAAGAACTTTTGTTCTAAGATCTCAATGGAGATTACATTGGGAGAAAGAAGCAATGATAGTTGGGGTGAAGGTGGAGATTAGGATGAGGAGTAGAGGAGGTAATCAATTAACATGAGATTCTACAGATGCTGGAAATCCAAAGCAACACACACAAAATGCTGGAGGAAGTCAGCATGTCAGACAGCATCTATGAAAATGATAAATAAACAGCCGATGGAAAGTAAGTGGGAAAGACTCCAGAATAAAAAGGTCGTGGGAAGGGAAGGAGGACAAGCTAGAAGGTGTAGATGAAGTCAAATGGGTAGGAAATGCAAAGGGCTGGAAAAGGAGGAGTCTGTTAGGTGAGAAGAGTGACATGGGAAAAAGGAAATTTAATGGCAAAGTAGAAACTGGAGGCAAAGTTGCTGAAACTGACGAGCTTAGCACAGATGCACGAAGCAGTATCAATGCAGTCATCAATGTAACATAGAAAGAATTGAGGAGCATTACCAGGGAAGGCCTAGAACATGGACTGTTCTACATATCCAATGAAAAGGCATGCATAGCTGGTCCTATGTGGATGCCCATAGCTACCCCTTGAGTTTGAAGGAAGTGAGAGGAGCTGAAGGAGAATTGTTGAGGTTGAGGACCATTTCTGCTGTTCGGAGGAGGGGAATTGGTTGGGTTGTTTGTTGAGAAAGAATCCTTCTCGTTGGGTTTAGAAGTGTATAGGGAGTGGACATCTATGATGAAAATGAGACAGTCAGGGCAAGTGAATTGCAAGTTGTTGAGAAGATCGGAAGTGTGTAAATTGTCACAGATGTAGGTGGAAAAGGACTGAACTGGGGGGATATAATGGAGTTGAGATATGCGGACACAGGTTCAATGGGGCAGGAGCAGGCAGAGACAATGGGCCTACCCAGCAGTCAGGTTTGTGGATCTTGGGTAAGAGGTAGAAACAAGCAGTGAGGGGTAAGGGAACTATGAGTTTGGTGGGAGGCGATGGGAGATCTTCAGATTTGATGAGGTAGGTGATGGTGAGAGACAGTGGCCTGATGATCTGGAGTAGAGTTCTTTACAAGGGGTAAGTATGAGGCAGTGTCTGAGAGTTGCCGCCTGGCCTCAGCAAAGTGGAAGTCAGTCCACCACACTATAACAGCATCCTTTTTGTCTGTGGGTTTGCTGATAAGGTTTGAATTGGTGCAGAGAGAGTGGTGGGGTAGAGTGCGTTTAAATGGGGTAAGGTTTGAGGAGGAGAGAGGAGGGGGAGGGTTGTGGTATTCAGGGAAGGTGGTGGGTGATAGGAAGGTGAAGGCTTTGAGGACTGGAGGTCTGAGAGACCCAGGATTGAATGGTTTAATGGATACTAACTTTGTGGAATGGAAGGTTGGAGGAGCATGGGGGAACCAGTTTTTGATCCAGAACTGAAATTTCTAGGCATCCTGTGGAACGAGACCAGTATGTGAGATGTGATCAATGACAAAGAAGGATGTTAGAAAGAGTTAAAGAGGTCAGTGTAAGAAAACAGCTCAGACCAAGCAGATAAACCTAAGGGCTCTAAAAGGCATTGAATTGGCAAAGACAGAGATTATTAGTAGTGGTGGAGCCCCTGGGAAGGGCCTTGTTCTCTGGATGAGAACATAAAACAGGATCTAAACATAAAGAAAATCAACCAATCTCTCCAGCAGCACAGGAAAAAATAAGGACTCTATCAGGCCTCAAGACGTGAAGCATTCGCAATCTACATTCTGTATGTATAGGGAAAACTTGAGCAGATGACACTGCTACTGTGTGCTACACTGATCCACATCACTGCATTTGCTGAGCATCTTATCCGTATTACATACAATGAGACAAAGGCACTAACTTAATGAATTATATTGTGTGTACTCTATATATCAACATGTGTGTAAAGATTGAGTTTTAGATTTTAAATATTCTTGCATGTTACATGACGCAAAGGAGCTGTAGGTCATTTCAATTGGGTGATAGCTTACTGGTGGGCCATGAGGCAAGAAATGTGAATAAATATTTTATTAATAATACTTTTTCTTTGGTAAATTGTGGTAAACTATCACTGCAGACAATGAAGAGGCGATAGAAGGTGAGGCTGACTCAATGGTCAAGGCATGTGGGTGCAATGCAAAGCTGGAAAGTAGCATGTTCGAGGAGAAGCCGAGGCATGGTCGATAGGGAGTCGGAGATGGAGTTAGAGCGAGCAAATGGAATGGAGATGGAATGGAGCCAGTCCGTCTAAACTTGGAGCGAGGCTGGATCGATCTAAGCCCTGAGCCGATTCGGAAAGGTCAATTACAGGCCAACCCACAAGGTATTGCTGTGGTGGAGCACAACCCCGTGTTTGGAGGATTCAATTGCCAGCTCAGATAGACTGAAAAAGCAGGGCGTCAGGACTGGAGAGGATCAGGCGATTCTGCTTCCATTTCCGCGATATATGCTCCGCTCTCCACAGAGCTAAGGCTGTAGATGGCTCCGGCTGCTATGCACTTCATGTCTGCAAGCTCTAAGACAAATTGCCCTACTGTGTGATGAACTGCTCAGCTGCTCAGGGCTCCAGGACAATGCTCTCAATTTGGTTCTGAGTGCTGTTGCTGGCTTTTATTGTTTGCATTACTTTATTTGCGTTGTTCTTCTCTCTCTGTGCTTTGAGTGTGGGTCTTTTTAAATTGGGTTATTTCGTGTTTCTTGCTTTGTGGCTGCTTGACAGCAGACAAATCACAAGGCTGTATAATTTATACATACTTTGATATTAAATGTACTTTGAACTTGAATTTTTATTCTTCTCTAATGATAATGCACAATTGGCCAAATTTCAATATCTTAAAATTTAGTACCAAGACCAAATGGTTCAGCTGATAAGTTGATTATGATCATACTGATGCTGCTCTTGCCCAGATGCTCAACTAGATCGAAACAGTGTAGATAAGCTGAGTGTGAAATAATACCATCTAACCCATCATTTTGGCAGAAAATACTTAGAAATTTTGGCCTGGGTCTGAAAGTTGAGCAGCATCTTGATAAAACTTTTCTTTCCTATTGGTGTATGCATACATAATACCTGAACCACATTTGAAATCTGACACAAGACAACAACATGGCAAGAAAAAGAAACTATGAAAGATTATTTTGTTACTTTTGAAAAGGTTCCTTTAGGGCTGGAACAATCAGACAATCTTTGACAGTGGGGTGTTGATGGCTCTTGGTATCATAATGCCTTAAGACATAGGAACAGAATTAGGTAATTCAGCCCATTGAGTCTGCTCCACCATTCCATCATGGCTGATCCCAGATCCCTTTCAAGCCCATACACCTGCTTTCTCACCATAACCTTTGATGTCCTGACCAATCAGGAAACTATCAATTTTCACTTTAAATATCCTCATGGACCTGGATTTCCCAGCTGTCTGTGGCAGAGCATTCCACAGATTCATGACAATCTGGTTAAAACAATTTCTCTTTACCTCTGTTCTAAAGGGTTAACCCTCAATTTTCAGGATGCGCTATCTAGTTCTGCACACCCCTACCGTAGGAAACATCCTCTCCACATCTACTCTATCTAGTCCTTTCAACATTCGGTAGGTCTTAATGAGAACACCTTGCAATCTTCTAACTTCCAATGAATACAGGCCCAAGACTGCTAAACACTCCTCAAGTGTTAACTCTTTTCATTCCCTCCTCTGGACTCTCTCCAATGACAACAAGTATTTTTTGAGATATGGGGCCCAATACTCCAAGTGCTGCCTAACTAGTGTCTTATAAAGCTTCAGCATTATCTCCTTGTTATTATATTCTATTCCTTCTGAAATGAATGCTAATATTGCATTTGCCTTCTTTACCACAGACTCAACTTGTAAATTAACCTTCTGAGAGTCTTGCACGAGAACTCTGCACCTCTGATATTTGAACCTTCTCTTCATTTAGATAATAGTTTGCACTTCTATTCCTTTTACCAAAATACATTATCATACATTTCTCATCACTGTATTCCATCTGCCAGTTTTTGCCCATTTTTCCAATTTAAGTCCTACTGCAATCGCATTGCTTCCTCAGCACTACTTACTCCTCCACCTGTCTTTGTATCATCTGCAAACTTTGCCACAAAGTCATCAATTTCATCATCTAAAACATTGACAAACAATGTGAAAAGTATTGGTCCTAATACTGACCCCTGAGGAACACCACTAATCACTGGCAGCCAACCAGAAAAGGCCCGCTTTATTCCCACTCGCTGCCTCCTGTCTGTCTGCCATTCCTCTATCTGAGCCAATATCTTTCGTGTATCACAATAGGGTTTTATCATTTTAAGCAACCTCATGTGTTGCACCTTATCAAATGTCTTCTGAAAATCTAAATAAATGACATATACTGCCCTTCCTTTGTCCACCCTGCTTGCTACTTTTGTGAAGAACTCTAACAGATTTGTCAGGCAAGATTTCCCTTTACAGAAACCATGCTGACTTTGACTTATTTTATCATTAGTCTCCAAGAACCCCAAAACTTCCACCTCAATAATAGCCTCCAACACTTTCCCATCCACTGACATTAGGCTAACTGGCCTATAATTTCCTTTCTTTTGCCCTCCTCCCTTCTTAAAGAGTGAAGTGATATTTGCAATTTTCAAATCCTCCAGAACTATTCCAGAATCAAGCGATTCTTGAAAGGTCATAACCAATATTAACTCTCACCTCCCTTTTACTCTTTATATAACTGAAAAAAATTTATAGTATTCTGCTTTATATTATTGGCTAATTTGCCTTCATATTTCATCTTTTCCTTTCTTATAGCTTTTTATTTGCCTTTTGTTGGATTTTAAAAACTTTCCAATCATCCAACTTCCCACTCACTTTATATGTCCTTTTCTTGGCTGTTATGCATTTCTTAACTTCCCTTCACAGCCACAGTTACCTATCCCTGCCATTTGAGAACAACCTCTTCTGTGGGACATAACAATTCTGCGCCTTGTGAATTATTCCCAGAAACTTCAGCCATCTCTGCTCTGCTGTCATCCCTGCCAGTATCCCCTTCCAATCCAACTGGGCAAGCTCCTCTCTCATGCCCCTGGAATTCCATTGCAATACTAATATATCTGACTTAAGCTTCTTCCTCTCAGATTGCAGTATGAATTCAATCAGTTTATGATCACTGTCTCCTAAAGATTCCATAGAACCATAGAACATTACAGCCCAGAAACAGGCCTTTTGGCCCTTCTTGGCTGTGCCAAACCATTTTTCTTCCTAGTCCCACTGACCTGCACCTGGGCCATATCCCTCCATACACCTCTCACCCATGTACCTGTCCAAGTTTTTTCTTAAATGTTAAAAGTGAGCCTGCATTCACCACTTCATCTGGCAGCTCATTCCATACTCCCACCACTCTCCATGTGAAGAAGCCCCCCCCCCAATGTTCCCTTTAAACTTTTCCCCCTTCACCCTTAACCCATGTCCTCTGGTTTTTTTCTCCCCTAGCTTCAGTGGAAAAAGCCTACTTGCATTCACTCTATCTATACCCATCATAATTTTATATACCTCTATCAAATCACCCTTCATTCTCCTACGCTCCAGGGAATAAAGTCCTAACCTATTCAACCTTTCTCTGTAACTCAGTTTCTCAAGTCCCAGCAATATCCTTGTAAACCTTCTCTGCACAATTTCAACCTTATTAGTATTCTTCCTGTAATTTGGTGACCAAAATTGCACACAATATTCCAAATTCAGTCTCACCAATGTCTTATACAACCTCACCGTAACATTCCAACTGTTATACTCAATACTTTGGTTTATAAAGGCCAATGTACCAAAAGCTCTCTTTACAACCCTATCTACCTGTGTTGCCACTTTTAGGGAATTATGTATCTCTATTCCCAGATCCCTCTGAAGACCTACAAGTATCTGGGAGTACAGTTAGACGAGAAGCTAGACTGGACTGCCAACACAGATGCCTTGTGCAGGAAGGCACAGAGTCGACTGTACTTCCTAAGAAGGTTGGCGTCATTCAATGTCTGTAGTGAGATGCTGAAGATGTTCTATAGGTCAGGATGAAGAGGTCAATACTCCCCAATGCCATTAGGCTTTACAATTCTACCGCCAGGACTTAAGAACTTTTTAAAAGCTATTATTAATGTTTTTTGAGATAGTGATTTAGATGCATATCATATTTTTTTTACTGAGTTAAGTATTGTATGTAAGTAGTTTTGCTACAACAAGTGTATGGGACATTGGAAAAAAAAGTTGAATTTCCCCATGGGGATGAATAAAGTATCTATCTATCTATCTATCTATCTATCTATCTATCTATCTATCTATCTATCTACTGCACTCCTCAGTGCCCTACCATTTACCTTGTATGTTCTACCTTGGTTTGCCCTTCCAAAGTGCAATACCTCACACTTGTCTGTATTAAACTCCATCTGCCATTTTTCAGCCCATTTTTCCAGCTGGTCCAAATCCCTCTGCAAGCTTTGAAAACCTTCCTCACTGTCCACTACACCTCCAATCTTTGTATCATCAGCAAATTTGCTGATCCAATTTGCAACATTATCATCCAGATCATTGATATAGAAGACAAATAACAATGGACCCAGCACTGATCCCTGTGGCACACCACTAGTCACAGGCCTCAGAGAAGAAATCCACTCTCTGACTTCTCCCATTGAGCCAATGACTAATCCAATTTACTACTTCACTATGTATACCTAGCGACTGAATCTTCCTAACTAAGCTCCCATGCAGGACCGTGTCAAAGGCCTTACTGAAGTCCATGTAGACAACATCCACTGCCTTCCCTTCATCCACTTTCCTGGTAACCGCCTCAAAAAACTCTAATAGATTTGTTAAACATGACCTACCACGCACAAAGCCGTGTTGACTCTCCCTAATAAGTCCCTGTCTATCTAGATACTTGTAGATCCTAACACTTAGTACTCCTTCCAATAATTTGCCTACTACCGACGTGAAACTTACTGGCCTATAATTTCCCGAATTACTGTTAGAGCCTTTTTTAAACAACGGAACAACATGAGCTATCCTCTAATCCTCCGGCACCTGACCCATAGATACTGACATTTTAAATATATCTGCCAGTGCCCCTGCAATTTCAACACTAATCTCCTTCAAGGTCTGAGGGAATACCCTGTCAGGTCCTGAGGATTTATCTACTCTGATTTGCCTCAAGATAGCAAGCACCTCCTCCTCTTCAATCTGTATAGTTTCCATGACCTCACTACTTGTTTACCTTATTTCCATTGACTCCATGCCAGTTTCCTTAGTAAATACAGATGCAAAAAAACCATTTAAGATCTCCCCCATTACTTTTACATTACTCCATACATAACCAACCACTCTGATCTTCAAGAGGACCAATTTTACCCCTTACTATCTTTTTGCTCTTAATATACCTGTAGAAGCTCTTTGGATTATCCTTCACCTTGACTGCCTCACCTTAAGCTCCCTAATAAAATCTGGATCATTACAGAACACCCAGTCTAAGATAGCCTTTTCTTGAGTAAGGTCAAGGACAAGCTGCTCCAAGAAGTCATCTCATATGCATTATACAAATTCCCTCTCTTGTGATCTGACACAGACCTGATTTTGCCAATCCCCTTGCATGCTGAAGTCCCCCATTACAATTGTGACATTACCCTTATTACATGCCTTTTTCAACTTCTTTTGCAATCTCACCTCACATCTTGGCTACCATTTGGAGGCCTATATATGATTCCCATAATGTTTTTTTTACCCTTGCAGTTTCTTAACTCCACCCACAAAGATTTAACATTCTCTGACACTATGTCACCTCTTTCTAAAGATGTCATTCCATCTTTTACCAACAGAGCCTCATCACCACCTATGCCTTCCTGCCTGTCCTTCCTATACAAAGTAATATCTTTGATATTAAGCTCCTAATCATGACCTTCCTTCAGCCATGACTCGGTGATGCCCACAAAGTCATACAGACTAATATCTAATTGCGCCACAAGTTTAGCCACCTTATTCCAATTACTGTCCGCATTTAAATACAAGACATTTATCCTGCATTCTTTACCCTTTTGAAATTTTGCCTCTGTGGTACTATTTATCTCTTTGCACTGTCTACAGGTGTACCCAGTCATTGGCTTATCCTTCCTTACATTCATATTACACCTGTAACCTGTAAGGCTTCACTGCTAATGTAATGGTTTCTCTGTAGCAGCAATGTTTGGGTTATGACTAGAGATAACGGGGTTTGGAATGCTGGGGCTATCCAATGAGAGGAATGTTTCTCTTTCCTTTGAGTCTGGAAGACAGATTTTCGTGGTCTTTTGCCAGGTAGATATAAGGAGAGAAGACGCGAATGGAGAGAGTTGGTAGACCACCAGACGGAGAGGATTTGGGGTGAGAGTCTGAAGGCCAGCAACAATCAGAGGAGGTCGATGGTGGACGAATGGCATATCAGGAGCTCCAAAGTTTGAGCATTAGACTGCTTCATGAGAATGGGCCCTTTACCTTTTTTTTGTTTCCTTTACTAACTATATAGTCAAATTAAGAATTATAAAGCTCAGTGGTTTAATCGCATATTGTGTACTGTTTGTTATTTCGGGGTACTGATTTGTAACAGGGGACTCATCGCGCAGCATCCACCCAAATGAGATTTGTTAAGTTTGGCTGGGCCGGAGGCTATCACCCCCTATATTAAGCTGCTAGCTGAAGTAAGAGTTACACACCTATCATCTGCTTTTAAACTTGCTGGCTCATTCTCAGTTCTATCAGATTGGTTCCCATCCCCGCCCCCCGCCACATTAGTTTAAGCCACTCCCGTCAGCCGTCAAACCTTCCCGCAAGAATATTGGTCCCCTTCAGATTCAAGTGCAGCACGTCCCTTTTGTGCAGGTCACACCTGCCCCAGAAAGGGTCCCAATGATCCCGAAATCTGAATCCCTGCTCCCTGCTCCAATTCTTCAGCCACACATTTACCTGCCACCTCATTCTAGTCCTATCCTCACTGTCATGCAGCACAGGCAGCAATCTGGAGATTACTACCCCTGAGGTCCTACTTCTCAAATTCCCTATATTCTGTTTTCAGGACCTCCTCCCTTTTTCTCCCTATATCATTGTTACCAAACATACCACATTTCTGGCTGCTCACCCTCCCTTTTCAGGATATTGTGGATGCATTCAGAAACGTCATGGGCCTTCCACCTAGAAGGCAAGCTACCATTTGTGTTTATTTTTTGTGTCCACAGAATTGACTATTTGTCCCCTAACTATAGCGTTTCCTATTACTGTTGCCACCCTCTTCAGTTCCTTACCCTTCTGAGCGACAGGGCCAGACTCAATACCAGAGCAACAAAGCTTCTCCCAGGTAGGTTGTCTCTCCCCACCTCACCCCCAATAATAATCAAAATGCAGTACCTTAATGTTGAGGGGGATGGCCACAGGGGTGCTTTCCACTATCTGATGTTCTCCCTTCCCTCTCTTGTCAGTCACCCATTTATCTGTCTTCTGTAGCCCTGGGGTGACTATTTCCCTGTAGCACCTATCTATCACCTCCTCACTTTCCCAGACAAGCTGAAGGTCATCGAGCTCCAGCTCCAGTTCCCCAACACGGTCTCTACAGAGCTGCATCTCGAGGCAATTGGTGCAGATGTGATCATAGGGGAGGATGGCAGTCTCTCAGAAATCCCACATCTGACTCCCAGAACAGAACACTGGCCCTGCAGACATACCCCATATACTTTCAAGATTTAAATAAAAAGAAACAAGAAATAAACTTAGCTACTTACCTCACCTCTGCTTGTTCTTACCAAAGTCTGTTGAGTCAAAGCCTTACCACTCTGACTCAGCCCACTCTGACGATGACCACTCTGCTAGACGGTAACTCTTATTTATGGAGACTGGGTTTTTCAACCTCCACTTTGGACCTGCACGGGAACGCTTCTACTGCATCTGTGTTGCTGACCAATCAACTTGTTCTCACTGGAGTTTTGAAGAATGGGAGTGGGGGAAACTCAGTGAAATCTATTGAATAGTTTGAACTGTGGCCAAACAGTAAATGGAAGTATGAGATGAGGAGGTGACTACACACAGTTCCATGTTTGAAGATTAAAAGTACAGCACTTCACGCCAATTTACAGATTTTGAACTGCGGCCAATCAGGGAATGAAATTCATTAGCAAGCTGAATAAATATAAGGCAGGGGCATGTGGAGCAGCCATTGTTGGAGTGGGCCAGTGTTAGAATGGGGAGGCTTTGGCTTTGGCTCATCAAGCTTAGGCAAGATCAAGCTTGGATGAGGTAGGTATCTGTTAAGTTTCTTGTTTTTCTTTATTCTTCATCCCTCTTCTGTTAGGGCAAAGTTAGAGCATTGAGAATAACTCCAGGGGCAGTGCTATGTTCTTACTGTAAGATATGGGAAGTCTGGGAAACCTATAGCCTTCCAGATAACCACATCTGCACCAGGTGCACTGAGCTTCAACTCCTCAGAAAACATGTTAAGGGTCTAGAGCTGCAGCTCAATGACCTTTGGCTCATACAAGAGAGCTACAGGGGAGTGGTGGGGGAGGTCACACCTGGGTTCCAGAAGACTGGAAGATGGATGACTGTCAGGAGAAGGAAATGGGCAGCTAGTGCAGAATACCCCCCTTTGCCCATTCCCCTCAATAAGAAGTACAGGTTTCCCCCGCAATCCAAAGGTAGAGCGTTCCTATGAAACCGTTTGTAAACCGAAATATCATAAAGTGAAGAAGCAATTACCATAAATTTATATGGGAAAAATTTTTGAGTGTTCCCAGACCCAGAAAAAACCTACTAAATCATACCAAATAACACATAAAACTTAAAATAACACTAACATATAGTAAAAGCAGGAATGATATGATAAATATACATCCTATATAAAGTAGAAATATTGTATGTACGGTGTAGTTTCAGTTATCAAAATCGGGAAGACAGCGAGCCAAAGTCGATTTGGAGAAAAAAAACTGGCACGTACACGCATACGTACGCACATACACACATGCGCAAACAACCGCCCGCACAAGGTTTCATGGTCATTGTAGTCTTTCTCGGGGTAAACACACATATAAAGTGGGCGTCTTTTTTCGTAAAAGCGAAAATCCTCTTTGATTAGCGAAAACAGGTACTAATGTAGGTCTTTCGTAACAGTGAGTTGTCGTAAAGCGAACGTTCGAAAAACGGGGGATGCCTGTATATCATTTTAAATACTATTGAGCAGGACAATCTACTAGGGCAACCACAGTGACTGGGTCTCTGGCACTGAGTCTGTTGATGTGGCTCAGAAGAGAAGAGAGGTGAAAAGGACTGCAGTAGTGATAGGAGATTCCATAGTCGGAGGAACAGAGATGCGATTCTGTGGGTGTGATAGAGACATCCAGATGATATGTTCCCCCCCCCCCAGGTGCCAGGGTCAGAGATGTTTTGGATTGGCTCCACAATATTTTAAAGGATGAGCAGCCAACAACAGAGGCGAGGAGGTCTTAAGGAGCGATTTTAAGGAGCTCAGTAAAAAGCTGAAAAGCTGGACCACCAGTGTAGTAATCTCTGGATTGCTGACTGTGCCACATGCCAGTGAGGGTAAGACTAGGAGCATTTGCTAGATAAATGCCTCTCTCAGGCACTGGTGTAGGAAGGCAGAGGTTCAGATTTCTGTATCATTGGGATCTCTTCTGGGGAAGGCATGACCTCTACAAAAGGGATGGGTTACATGTGAACCTGAGGGGAACCAATATCCTTCTGGGCAGGTTTGCTAGAGCTATTTGGGAGGGTTTAAATTAATTTGGTAGGGGGATGGGAACCAGAGTGATATAGCTGAGGAGGGGACAGTTCATTTACAAACAGAAGTCAAGTGCAGTGAGACTGCTAGCAAGGAAAGGCTAATGTCAAAGCAAAAATGCAGTCAGCTGGATGGGTTGCAATGGAAGAGAGGGTCAAAATTGAAAAGTGTGATGAATACAAAACTGAAGGTGTCATATTTGAATGCACACAGTTTACAGAGTAAGGTAGATGAACTTGAGGCGTAGATGGAGATTGTCAGGTATGTCAGGTGTGTAGACATCACTGGGTCGTGGCTAAGGGGATGGGATGGCTCTGTTGATAAAAATTTAAATCAAATCCTTAGAAAGAGGTGACATAGGATTGGAAGGTGTAGACATTTTGTGGGTGGAGCAAAGAAACTGCAAGGGTGAAAAAACCCTGATGGAAGTTATATACAGGCCTATGAACAGTAGCCAGGATATGGGCTACAAATCAGGAAATAGAGAAGGCTTGTCAAAAAGGGCAATGTTATGAGAATCATGGGGAGTTTCAATATGTAGGTAGATTAGGAAAATCACGTTGGTGCTGGATCCCAAGAGGGGGGACTTATAGAATGCCTACCAGATAGCTTTTTAGAGCAGCTCGTGTTTGAGCCCTCTAGGGTATCAGATATTCCAGATCGAGTGTTGTGCAATGAATCAGAATTGATTAGAGAGCTTAAGGTAAAGGAATCCTGAGGAGGAAGTGACCATAATAAGATTGAATTCACCCTACAATTTCAGATCAAGAAGCAAAAGTCAGATGTGTTGGTATTACAGTGGAGCAAAATGAATTACCTAGGCATGAAAGAGGAGATGGCTAAAGTTGGATGGGATGGAGTCCTAGCAGGGAAGACAGCAAAGTGACAATGTCTGGAATTTCTGGGTGCAATTCAGAAGGTGCAGGGAAGATACATCACAAAAAAGAAGTTTTCTCAAGGCAGGATTTCACAACTGTGGCTGACAAGGGAAGTCAAAGCTAACATAAAAGCCTAAAAGGGAGCATATAATAAAGCAAACATTAGTGGGAAGTTAGACAATTAGGAAGCTTTAAAAACCAACAGGCAACTTAAAAAGTCATAGAGTGCAAAGATCAAATACCAAATTAAGCTAGCTAATAATACTAAAGATGATACCAAACATTTCTTCAGATATATAAAGTGTAAAAGAGAGGCAAGAGTAGATATTGGACCACAGGAAAAATTATGCTGGAGAGGAAGGAATGGGGGAAAAGGAAATGGTGGATGAACTGAACTGAATAAGTGTTTGTCAGAACAGAGTCCAGGAACTGGGTCTGCGAGGGACTGATTCTTTTTACATTATATCACAATTGGGTAATGGAATTGATGGTGTTTTGGAAAAATTTGCAGACAATATAAAGATAGGTGGAGGTGCAGCTAGTGTAGAAGAAGCAGGAAGGCTGTAGAAGGCTCAGACAAATGAGGAGAATGGACAAATATGTGGCAGCTGGAATGCAGTGCTGGGAATTGTTTGGTCATGCACTTTGGTGAAAGGAATAAAAGCGTAGATTATTTTCTAAATGGAAAGAAAATTCAAAAATCTGAGGTGCAAAGGGAATTGGGAGTTCTTGTGCAGGATTCCCTAACGGTTAATATGCAGGTTGAGTTTGTGGTGAGGAAGGCAAATGTAATGTTAGCATTCATTTCAAGAGTTCTGCATATGAAAGTAAGGATTCAATGCTGAAGCTTTATAAGGCATTCGTAAGGTCTCAGCTGGAGTATTTTGAGCCGATTTGGGCCCTTTATCTAAGAAAGGATGCACTGACATTGGAGTTGTTCAGAGGAAGTTCACGAGCACGATTCTGAAAATGAAATGGTTACCATATGAGGACTGATTGATGGCTCTGGGCCTGTACTCACTTCAATTTGGAAGAATGAGGGGGATCTCATTGAAACCTATTGAATGTTGAAAGGCCTTGATAGAGTGGATGAGTAGACAATGCTTCCTATAGTGTGGGAGTCTAGGACCAGAGGACATGGCCTTAGAATAGAGGGAAGTCCATTTATAGTGGAGATGAGTAGGAATTTCTTTAGTAAGAGAGTGGTGAATCTGTGGAATTCATCATCACTGGCAGCTGTGGAGGCCAAGTCATTGAGTCTATTTGTGACAAAGGTTGATAGGTTCTTGATTAGTCAGGGCATGAAGGGTTACAGGGAGAGTGCAGGAGATTAGGGCTGAGAGAGAAATGGATCAGTCACGATGAAATGGTGGAAAAGATTTGGTGGGCCAAAAGGCCTAATTCTGCTCCTATGGTCTTATGAAATATTGAAGGGCCTAAATAGAGTGTATGTGGAGAGGATGTTTTCAATAATGGAAAAGTCCAGGACCAGAAGGTATGGCCGCAGAATACAAGGATGTCAGTTACAAATACAGATGAGGAGGAAATACTTTCACTAAAGGGTGGTGAATCTGTGGAATTTATTGCCACAGATGGCTGAGGAGGCCAAGTCATTGGATATATTTTAATCAAAGTTTAATAGGTTCTTGATTAGTAAGCATGTCAAAGGTTACAGGGAGAAGGCAGGAAAATAGAGTTGAGAGAGAAAGTAAATCAGCTATGAAGGTATAGCAGAGCAGACTCAATGGGTTCACGTTGCCTAGTTCTGTTTCTATCTCTTACGGTCTTATATAATTTATTTCTTTAACTTTAATGCCTCTCTTCTTTCTTAGGAAGTGGAAAAGGATATATTATTGATGGCATATTCTTACCAAAGCATTGCACGGTTTACTCAGAAATTCTTCCACCATTGTTCTGTTTTGACTATGTGTTTCAACATTCGATTGGTCTTGTTCATTACTTCTCTGCAAAGGATGAACCTTTGAGAGTCAATGTTCCTGCAACCCTTTCTGCTCTCTCTTCTGGTGTTTCTTGATGCACTTTGGTCAGTTGTTTTGTGTTCCTGTGTGAAACTAATTACAACATTTTAAAATGAACTCAAGAAACTGAAGAAATAATATGGCTGGATCCAGAATTTTTCAATTTTTAGTTTACTGTTTGGTGGGTGCCTTTTTCTTGGGTTTTCTTTTACTAAAGTTTTGTAAATTAGTGTACTTTTGCTAGTTAATAACATGAAAGAAACTTTCCAGCTCTCAGTCTCTATTAAATATATCAGGAATTTATAAGAATATTCCCATGTTTGGATAATTTTTATGACAAAAATAAAAGAATAATCTGGGAACACACACAAAATGCTGGTGGATCACAGCAAGCCAGGCAGCATCTATAAGGAGAAGTGCTGTTGACATTTCGGGCCGAGACCCTTCGTCAGGATTAACTGAAAGGAAAGATACTAAGAGATTTGAAAGTAGTGGGGGAAGGGAGAAATGCAAAATGATTGGAAAAGATCGGAGGAGGTGGGATGAAGCTAAGAGCTGGAAAGGTGATTGGCGAAAGTGATACAGAGCTGGAGAAGGGAAAGGATCATGGGACGGGAGGCGGGACTGAATGGAGGAGAGGGAGGAAGTGTAAGGGCAGGTGTCCACACTCAGGTTGGAGGAACAACACCTTATATACCGGCTGGGTAGCCTCCAACCTGATGGCATGAACATTGACTTCTCTAACTTCTGTTAATGCCCCTCCTCCCCTTCGTACCCCATCCCTGACATATTTAGTTGTTTGTTTTTTTCTCTCTCTCTGCCCATCACTCTGCCTGTTCTCCATCTCCCTCTGGTGCTCTCCCCTCCACCTTTCTTTCTCCCGAGGCCTGCTGTCCCATGATCCTTTCCCTTCTCCAGCTCTGTATCACTTTCGCCAATCACTTTTCCAGCTCTTAGCTTCATCCCATCCCCTCCCCCCACTACTTTCAAATCTTTTACTATCTTTCCTTTCAGTTAGTCCTGACAAAGGGTCTCGGCCCGAAACGTCGACAGTGCTTCTCCTTATAGATGTTGCCTAGCCTGCTGTGTTCCACCAGCATTTTGTGTGTGTTGTTTGAATTTCCAGCATCTGCAGATTTCCTCGTGTTTGCTGAATAATCTGGGATTATTTTCTTTGAGACAGAAGAAGTTGAGGGGAAAGAATGATTGCATATAAAATTAGGAGGACCTTAATTTTAGGACCTATTTCCCTTAGTAGAAGAATAGATTTAAAGGAATTGGAAGAAGGATGGGTATGGAGAAGAGGTAATTTATTTTCATCCGGTGGGTGGCAGGGATTTGAAGTCACTGCCACAAAAGGGGTCCGAGGCAGAAAATCTCATTATATTTGAAAAATTCTTGTGATTAGACTGGGTATTTTTTTCAACCTGTATGTACTTCATGGGCAAATGACCTCCTGCAACATAAATTTTCTATGCTTCTGAAATTAGAATATTTTAATATTGCAACTCATTTGATAAATATGGTGCACTATTCCAGGATTTCTTTTAATTATGCCTCCTACAGAATCTTCATGTTCATTCATATCATCACATAACTTATTATTTTTGCCCTTTCTCACCTGTGTTTTTCTTATCTGGGTCTTTTGCTCTACTACCATACATCAACCAAGATATCCACATACATTTGGGGTTGGTAAGTATCCCATGCATGCATGATTCACTACTCTCTATCTAAAGAAGTTCCTCCTCAACTCCATCCTAAAAGGATGCCCCTCTTTTCTGAATCTATGTCCTCTGGTCTTAGACTCTCCCACCGTATGAAATATCCTCTCCACATTCATTCTATCAATGCCTTTCATTATTCAATAAATTTCAATTAGGTCACCCCTCACTCTTCTGAATTCTAGTGAATATATGCATATGAAAATATGGGATGTATTATTAAAATAAAAGGAATAAAAATATAGGAGCTAATTGAGGATACTTACTGCCAGCATGGAATTTAATTGGTGAATAAAAAATTCACTATTTTCCAGATTGGTCACTGGGGTGTTTTGTTTTTGTCTTTATTGGTGAATGATGAAAATTAAAGCCCTTATCATGGCAGATTTTCTAAATTAACACTATCTCAATGTTTAATTTCAATTATTTTTATTCCCATGAGACTATTCAGCCAGAGGAAGTGTTGAAATCTGATCCAACTATGATGTTGAAGAGGAATTTAGACAGACACCTAAGTAGACAAGAGCGAAAATATTATAGTCCTAATGCAGGAAATAGAATTAGTGTAGATGGGCAAAAGTTTCAGCATGGATATGATGGGCTGAAAGGTCTCTCTCTATGCTGTACAACACTATGACTCTGTAATATCAAAACCTGGTATATCCCTGAGCTCCATAATGGGACTCGTAATTCGAGTTCTACAACCAGAAGTAGAAGCATACATTGAAAATTTTAAAACTGGCCGTTGTTGGAAAACAGAACTAACAAACAGTACAGTGCTGGAGAGATTTAGCAGATCAGGCAGCATATGTGAAAAGAAAAAAAAGTTTGTTATTTTTCGAGGTCAAAGAGCCTGTAATTCTGACAAGGGATGTTCAACCTGAAATGTTAAACTCCGCTTCTCTTTCCACAGCTGCTGCCCAAATGGCTGAGGGTTCCTAACATTTTAGAAACATAGAAAACCTACAACACAATACAGGTCCTTCAGCCCATAAATTTGTGTCGAACATGTCCCTACCTTAGAAATTACTAGGCTTACCTATAGCCCTCTATTTTACTAAGTTCCATGTACCTAGCTAAAAGACTCTTAAAAGACCCTATCGTATCCGCCTCCACCACCATTGCTGGCAGCCCATTCCACACACTCACCACTCTCTGAATAAAAAACTTAACCCTGACATCTCCTCTGTACCTACTCTCCAGCACTTTAAACCTGTGTCCTCTTGGGACAACCATTTCAGCCCTGGTAAAAAAGCCTCTGACTATCCTCATGATCAATGCCTCTCATCATCTTGTACACGTCTATCAGGTCACTTCTCATCCTTCGTCACTCCAAGGAGAAAAGGCTGAATTCACTCAACCTACTCTCATAAGGCATGCTCCCCAATCCAGGCAACATCCTTGTAAATCTCCTCTGCATCCTTTCTATGGCTTCCATATCCTTCCTGTAGTGAGGCGACTAGAACTGAGCACAGTGGGGTCTGGCCAGGGTCCTATATAGCTGCAACATTACCTTTCGGCTCCTAAATTCAATTTCACGATTGATGATGGCCAATACACCATACGCCTTCCACGGAGTCAACCTGCGCAGCTGCTTTGAGTGTCCTATGGACATGGACCCCAAGATCCCTCTGATCCTCCACACTGCCAAGAGTCTTACCATTAATACTACATTCTGCCATCATATTTGACCTACCAAAATGAACCACCTCACACTTATCTGGGTTGGGCTCCATCTGCTATTTCTCAGCCCCGTTTTGCATCCTATCAATGTCCTGTTGTAACCTCTGACAGCCCTCCACACTATCTACAACACCTCCAACCTTTGTATCATCAGCAAACTTACTAACCCATCCCTCCACTTCCTCATCCAGGTCACTTATAAAAATCATGAAGAACAGAACAGATCCCTGAGACACTTCACTGGTCACCAACCTCCATGCAGAATATGACCCATCTACAAACACTCTTTGCCTTCTGTGGGCAAGCCAGTCTGGATCCACAAAGCAATGTCCCCTTGGATCCCATGCCTCCTTACTTTCTCAATAAGCCTTGCATGGGGTACCTTGTCAAGTGCCTTGCTGAAATCCATACACACTACATCTACTGCTCTTCCTTCATCAATGTGTTTAGTCACACCCTCAAAAAATTCAATCAGGCTCGTAAGGCATGACCTGCGCTTGACAAAGCCATGCTGACTATTCCTAATCATATTATACCTCTCCAAATGTTTATAAATCCTGCCTCTCAGGATCTTCTCCATCAATTTACCACTGAGGTAAAATTCACTGGTCTATAATTTCCTGGGCTATCTCTACTCCCTTTCTTGAATAAAGGAACAACATCCACAACCCTCCAATCTTCGGGAACCTCTCCTGTCCCCATTGATGATGCAAAGATCATTGCCAGAGGCTCAGCAAACTCCTCCCTTACCTCCCACAGTAGCCTTCGTTTTGTCCGGTCCCGGTGACCTATCCAACTTGATGCTTTCCAAAAGCTCCAGCACATCTTCTTTTTTAATATCTACATGCTCAAGTTTTTCAGTCTGTTGTAAGTCATCACTACAATCACTAAGATCCTTTTTCATAGTGAATACTGAAGTAAAGTATTCTTTAAGTACCTCTGCTATTTTCTATGGTTCCATACATACTCTCCCATTGTCACATTTGATATGTCCAATTCTTTCACATTTTATCCTCTTGCTCTTCACGTACTTGTAGAATGCCTTGGGGTTTTCCTTAATTCTGTCCACCAAGGCTGCATGGCCCCTTCTGGCCCTCCTAATTTCCTTCTTAAGCTCCTTCCTAGTAGCCTTATAATCTTCTAGATCTCTAACATTACCTAGCTTTCTGAACCTTTTGTTAGCTTTTCTTTTCTTCTTTTCTGCTTTTAACTAACATTGTACAAGTCTTACTTTCTTACTGCCCATTACACCGTCGGCATTTAGGGAAAGCATTTAAACATTTAAACACCGTTGGCATTTAGGGAAGCCCTGGACACCACCAGTGATGGAGGACTTGCAAGTCCTCCATCTCTGGTGGTGTCCAGGGCTTCCTTTATCACGTCAGTAGGATCACTACCGTCAGTCATACAAGTCCCGGGTGGAGACTCGAGAATACTGCTGCACTTGTCACAGAAGGATTCGTCATTGCTGATTCAGTAACAATTTTTGTTTGTTCCAGTCAGAGTTGCTAGCCCTGAGCTGAACTCCTGAACCAGGAGGTCTGGTGGACAACTCTTAGTCACAACTCTACCCTTTGACTTGTTTGGTATGGGTGACCCTACCAAAAACCAAAGTCATAAACATCTGACTCCATCCAACATGAGGCATGCAAACCTCCAAACCACAAGGTTGTGGTCCTCTTGGGGGGTTGATACAATTCTGTTTTATATTAAACATGAGTTGTCTATCTTCCGCCATCTTCATTGGGATCCCACCATCAAGCACCTTTCCATCCCTCCCCCCACTCTGCAATCTGCAGGTATTGCTCCCTACTCAACTCCCTTGTCCATTCATCCCTCCCCTCTGATCTCCCTCCTGGAACTTTTCCTTGCAAGTGGAACAGGTGCTACGCCCGCCCCTTCACCTCCTCCCTCTTTATCATTCAGGACTCCAAACAGTCCCTCCAGGTGAGGCAACATTTCACCTGTCAGTCTGTTGGGGTCATCTATTGTATCAGGTGCTCCCAGTGTGGCCTCTTATATATTGGGGAGCCCCAACATTGATAGGGAGACCTCTTTGCCAAGCACCTAGGCTCCATCCACCAGAAAAAGAGGGAACTCCCAGTGGCCACTCATTTTAATTCCACTTCCCATTCCCATTCCAACATGTCCATCCATGGCCTCCTCTATTGTCACGATGAGGCCATAATCAGGTTGGAGGAGCAACACTTTATATTATTTTTGGGTAGCCTCCAACCTGATGGCATGAACATCAATTTCTCAAACTTCCGGTAATGGCTCCACACCCTCCTCCTTCTCTGTTCCTCCTCCCCCTTTTTCTTTCTCCCGTGGCCTTCTGTCGTCTCCTATTAGATTCCCCTTTCTCCAGCCCAGTTTCTCTTTCACCAATCAACTTCCCAGTTCTTTCCTTCATCCATTCCCCTCCCAGTTTTACCTATCACCCTGTGTTTTTCCTTCCACTCCCTCACCCACACCTTATAAATCTACTCATTTTTTCTTTCTTGGCCCGAAATGTCAATTCTTTTCCTATAGATGCTGCTTGGCTTGCTGAGTTCCTCCAGCATTTTGTGTGTGTGGCTTGGATTTCCAGCATCTGCAGATTTCCTCATGTTTGTGATTAGTTGTATGTTACCTTTTTTATAATGCAGGTTCTATATTTTCTAAATTGTTTCCTGACAATATCAAGGAAGAAAGTAACAAGTATTTCAGGTTCTGTAATAACTGTGTTTTTTTTTGCTGTGCTGCAGGGTGAGAGTTAATGCTTTGCTTAATTATATTGTGCCTCCACCTTGACCTCAGCTGAGTATCTGTGAGCTGGAAACCTCGGGTTTAGCCTCAGAGCCTCGTTTGGATTTTAACTCTGGAAACTTGGCAACAGATGCTTTTCTGCAGAGCCAGTGATGGTGGGATCACATCAGATTAAAGCAGGTCAAAGCAACTGTGTCTTTCTTTAAATTCTGTGTCACATGTTCCACAGTTTAGCAATCCATCAATTTCATTGCGCAAAGCTGAGAGTTGGAGTGCTTTGGCTGACGCCCAGCAGCAGGCTGTTCAGGGTTCATGTCCCAATGTTTTATGAAATTAGCATTCAGAATGAAGCCGCCTTCTTCATTAAAGTAATTTTTGTTGGAACAAAGCTTTTACCTGAGGATTAGTAAAATTATGCAGTTTACAGGGCAATGTACCATAGCTGAGAAAGATCAAGCCCCTGACCTTGTCCTTTATTCTTCACTTCACTTTTTATTACCAGTGATTACTGCTGATTTCCATTCAGAAAAATGACAATCAGTCAGCATACTCAATGCAAGAAGAAAATTATAATGACTCAAGTGGTAAAAGACAAATTTTACCCTTCATCTAACCTCTGTTCCACTTGAATCGAGAATATTCACTGAGATTGTGCAGTAAGTGTGCACTACATTTTCCTCTTTATCTATGAATCTGATTAATCCACAGTGGTGTGTGGATTTCACAGCTCTGTTCAATACAACAGACCCCCATCAGGCACTCTAGAAGCAAAAAGCATGTGGATAAAAGAATAGTTTGGTAGCTGGAGGGTCAGCTATAATCTATTTTAAGGATCAATTAACAACAAGAACCTACAGTGTTGTTCAGAACTTGTAGGTTAGTGGGGAAACCAGACACAATGGAGGCTACCAACTGAGACATTCAATTGTGTCCTGCTTTGGTATACATTTGTATTTCAGAATTATTCAGTTTATATTTCACCTGTTCCACTGTGCTGATTCCTCCTCAATAAATGAAGACTCAATTTTTCCACTTAAGAGCTGGTAGGTCTGCTCAGATTGTTGTTTTTTTTTCCCCACAACTTGACAACATCCTGGGTTTCCCAGGTCAGGCAGAGAACCAGCTAAATTCCAATCTCTGGACACATTCGCGCTGTCTATAGATTCATTCCTCAGCTTCCCCCAGATCCCAGGCTGGGAAGCTTGGCTCAAGTCCAGTATATCTATTGAAATCAATGGCATTGAACAGCTGTGAGAGAATCATGAACACAAGTTGATTTCCTTTTTATGTTATTTTATTCACTTGCTTTATGTACATTTAATAGTTCTTAATTACATTTAAATGGCGTTTGGAGTTGTGATTTTTACAATTTGTTCATGAAATTAAATTTCTTGACAGTTTTTTTTTGTTGACAGTGTCTGAGTGTAGACATTGTTTCCAAGACCATCCAGGAGGCAGGCTGCACGGGCCTTGTGTTGTGCGGGAAGACTGTCTGGGGGCCTGTTGGAAGAGTGTGCTTCAAGAGCAGACTGTTGGTAAGCTTGCGTGGTTTGATCAGCAGATAAATTTCATCCTTCCTCCCCCTAATCCCGCACAATATCCTCTGTGAGATGTGCATCAAAGTGATATACAAGATTGAGTTTCAGCTCACCATCTAACTAGGCAGGACATATTGCCCACTCATTGTGGAAGTCATTCCTAAATACTATAATGCATAGTTCTAACTTTGACTTAATTAGTGGGGCCGATAATAAATGATAGTATTCACGTTTCCGTGCAATTATTTCGTGTCAACACACTTCTCAACAAATGTGTGTTTCATTAAAATTCAGAGCGACTGTGGAAGGCACATGTGAAAAGGTAGAAGTACAGGTCACAAGCAGGTAACTTGCTTTCATCCTTTTGGTCAAGGTACAAAATACATTTATAATCAAAGTACATATACGTCACCTGAGATTCAAGTTCTTGCAGGCATTCACTGTAAATACAAAGAAACACAATAGAATTAATGAAAAATCACACACGACAAACAAACAGCCAGTGTGCAAAAGACAACACACTGTGCAAATACAAAAAATAATAACAATATTAAATAAATAAGCAATAAATATTGATAGCATGAGATGTAGAGTCCTTTGAAGTGAGTCCATAGGTTGTGGAATCAGTTCAGAGTTGGGGTGAATGAATCTATCCACTCTGGTTAAGAACCTGAAGGTTGAGGGGTAATAACTATTCCTGAATGGTGTGGGGCTGATCCTCCTGTACCTTCTTCCTGATCATAGCAGAAAGACGAGAGCATGGCCTGGATGGTGGGGTCCTGGATGATGAATGTTGCTTCCCTGTGACAGCACTCCCTGTAACTGTGCTCAATGGTGGAGAGGGATTTACTGGTGATGGACTGTGCTGAATCCACTACTTTTTGTAGGCTCATTGGGTTTGGTGTTACCATACCAGGCTGTGATGCATCCTGTCATCTATAGAAGTTTGTCGAAGTTTTAGATGAGGTGGTGAATCTGTGCAAACATCAAAGATAATAGAGGTATTGCCATGCCTTCTTTGTAATGGCAGTTATATGCTGGAGCCAGGACAGATCCACTGAAATGATAGTGCTGAGGCTCTTAATGTTGCTGATAATCTCCACCTCTGATCCCTTGATCAGGACTGGCTCATGTACCTCTGGTTTCCTCTTCCTGTAGTCAATAATCAGCTCTTTGGTTTTGCTGACATTGAGTGAGAAGGTGTTGTCATGGCATAATTCAACCAGATTTTCACTCTCCCTCCTATCTGCTGATTCATTACCCCCTTTGACTTGGCTAACAACAGAGGTATCGTCAGCAAAGTTAAACATGGCATTGAAGCTGTGCACAGCCTTATGGTTATAAGTATAAAATAAGTGGAGCAGGGCTCTAAGTACACAAACTTGTCATGCATTTGTGCTGATGGTTATTGTGGAAGAGATGTTGCCATGCCAGGCTGACTGGGTCTGCAAGTGAGGAAATCGAAGATCCAGAGGTTATTAAGGCCTAGGTCTTGGAGTTTATTGATTGTGATTTTGGAGGAGATGCAGTTGCCAATCTGAACTGACTGGGATAAGCAGATAGAAGACAATGTGACTCAAATCACAAAACTGATGCTCTGGACTCCTTACATGTCATTGTACATTCTAACATCCTTCAGTGTAAATGAAATTAAAATCCAATTTGTTTAATTTGTTTTATTATAATCATAAATTTACATTATCATTTTTATTTCATCAAGCAATGGAAAACGTTATTGTGTTGTGTACTATAACACTTCAAAATCTGAAGACCTTTATCGACCTTCACAGCTCTGGTGAAAACGGAGCTCTGCTTTCTTCATACTTTTTATCAGGATCAAACGCCCATTCGGACAGACAAAAAGTAAGCCCATTTCATTCCTCAGATGCTGCCTGACCCATTTAGTTCCTCCCCATTATTTGTGTGTTGCTGCTAACGAAAGGCAGTTTTATAATTTTTAAAACGGTGTATTAACTTCCTGTTTTTTTCTTTGCCCTTTCATCAGTCAAGTTACAAATCAAGCAAATAGGGCATGAATGATCTTGTTTTGTAAGAACAACTGGAATAAAATTCTAATCTTAATCTTCTAGAAATCATCTGCTGCTAACTGTTTCTGATTGTGTGGTCTACTTACATTGTATTATTTGTTAAATGACTCCATGTGTACAAATGTTAGACAAGGATCTACTGCTATCTCAACAAGTGACCTCTGGAAATGTAAAGAGACTGATTATACCAAGTCAAAATTATGGGTCACTCGTAGCCTTCCAGTCTTTGAGTCAGAAAGTTATGTGTCTGTCGCATCTTCAGATACTTGAGTATAAGAACTCACCTAACATTCCTGATAACACAGATTTACCAATCAACATCTCATAAATACAAAGTAGATGACCTCAAAATTATTATATTGTGATTGTAAAACATGATACTGTATCCACTTGCGAACTGTAGAAAAATCTATGCTGCTGCACTGATTGACACTGCTTGCAAGTACGTCAGCTTCCGGGATTTAAATGCTCTAACTCTCCAGAGTACGGATAGCTGGTGCAGCCTCTATAAGGGCTTAGGAAGTTCCCATTAATTGATAATCATGTTTTGTGTGTTAGGAATTGAGTATTTAAGGAACACCTGAACATAGGTTCAGTTCTCAAACGTAAACCTACCAGTGATTTAATCTAGCATTTGTTTTGTGCTCAGTTTCTTGATCACATTTGAGACCGTGTCTCAATCCCAGCCTCGGATACGCCAGCATTTGGGTCCAAGCCATCCTCGTCAAGGTCTCTTGTCAGAGTACAATTGAGCCAACATGAACTCAGTGGGGCATCAGAGTCTATCGTCCACTGTGACCAGCCATGGCAAAGATACTTCCAGTCAGTGCCTGGAGGTTCACGACTCCAAGTAGCCATTGATCAGCTTTTGCAAGGAAGAAGCCAGAGTTGCTTGGACGGATGATGCACCATCAATAACTCTCGGAGACGGGAGGTGAATGATAGGCTTTTATTAGCTGCAAGAGACCACGATTAGCAGCAAGAGACCACCACACAACATCCTGGAGACTGAGGGAGGAGCAGTGCCTCCAATCACCTTTATACCGGGGTCTGTGGGAGGAGCCACAGGAGCAGTCAGCAGAGGGGCATGTCCAGACAGGTATATGTAGTTCACCACAGAGAACCAGTTAGAACCACCCTGGAGCCAGTACATCTTCCAGCCTCGGAGATATTCGACAGTAACCGTGGCTCTTGCCGTGGCTTCCTCATTCAATGCTCGTTAGTCTTTGAACTTCAACCATCATAGGTTCAGTTCTCAGTCGTAAGCTGACCAGTGATTTCATCTAGCGTTTGTTTTGTGCTCATATTCTCAATCCTGTTCAAGATTGTGACTCGATCCCATCCTTGGATAGTCCAGCTTGTTCCCTGGACTTGCCCAAGCTTCCTTTCTAAATGTAAAGATTTCATTAGTTTCCTTCCAGTCCTTTGGCACTGTTGCCTTTAACATATGCATCTCTACTATCCAATTTCTTTTAATTTCGGAACTATTGAACTTGATTTATCCCCTCTAAGTTTGGATGAGGATTCTTGGTCTAAAATGTCAACTGTTTACTCTTTTCCATGGTTGCTGCCTGGCCTGCTGAGTTCCTCTGGCATTTTGTGTGTGTTGCTTTGATTTCCAGCATGTGTAGATTTTCTCTTGCTTTTGATTACATTATGAATATTTTCCTCTTCTTATCCCAGTTACCTCTATAGCTCAGATATAGCTATAGTAGCAGTAAACTATCGATGTTCACTGTCATCTTTCTATGGAACTAATCGCAACTTTGGGATTTCCACGAATGGCAAAATGTTAATTCAGTCTTCCTTTCAATTACACTTGATGTCTTTATTGTTGGAAGAAAACATAGCAATCAATAAGGCACCAATTGTTCACTCCTTATGAAAGTTACTCCTAGGAAATCAGGTCTGAGAAGTTGCAGTGT
The DNA here is from genome assembly GCF_048418815.1 of Hemitrygon akajei. NCBI lineage: Eukaryota > Metazoa > Chordata > Chondrichthyes > Myliobatiformes > Dasyatidae > Hemitrygon > Hemitrygon akajei. Next base: position 43,928,001 of record NC_133133.1, read on the forward strand.
TTCTCATTACTGATAGGAAATATTAATTGAGAGAAAAAATCAAGAAGCAGATTTTAAATGGCTTATTCATTTGAAAATACTTTAAAATCTCTTTGCAGAATTTGTTAGGTTTATTTTTTTAAATGTTATAAAACTTTAAAAATTCTTACAAAGGTTTATTTTTTTAATTTTGAGGGGGGTCATTTATTTATTGCTTCTCGTGTCACTATAAGCTGGATCTGGGTTGTGCCTCATCCTTCAAGCATTACTTTCTGACTTTGTGACCTGTTTCAGTCTGACTACATAATGTCACTTTCAGATCATAGAACAATGCTGTGGGGAAGCAGTGGAAAAGAATTTCAGATTATTGTTCAAATTCTCACTGGAAATATTATTGGAGTTTTTAGGGCAGTTATTATCAGGGTCAGCAATATGCATTATCGTCTTGCTACTGACCCCAAATTCCATAACTATAATTTTTGATCTCATCTTATAATATCATGACAAAGAAATCAGTCTTCTGGGTAAATTGATTATTTAATATTTCCTATCTGTTTGTTGTAACCTCCATTTATTATACGTGATCCTTGGTGTCGATTTCCCTGCTGTAATTTTCATTTGTTCTTTAAGTCTCTATACAATTCTGCATTATTCATTTTTATATTCTAATATCATTTAGTTTTACTGTTTCATTTATTCTTCCCAATTTTTTATGACTTTCCTTCCAAACCTTTCATATCCCCATTTGTCATCATTTCATTTGTTGTCCATGTATTTAGTGTAGGCCCTTATCTTTAATATTTAAAGAAAATGTAGTTAAATTTTTGAAAGTTTGCAGAATTGATGGTTCTGGGAACCCAACAGAGGAGAAGAATCGAGTCTCAGGAAACTCAGATATGATTATGTTGCATAATAGAGAGGCTTACAGATCACATGGTCTACACCTGTTCACATAATAAGGGGGCGTTGAATAATAATCTGAAATTCTTTTCCACTGCTTCCCCACAGCATTGTTTTATGATCTGAAAGTGACATTATGTAGTCAAGACACAGACACTGAAGTACTAGGAACTGGACTGTGTTTATTAGGGAAGCCAAGGAGCGAGGACAAAATGATACCGAGAACGTAGACAAAGAGTAACAAACTGGAAAACTTGAACTTGGACTTGGGAATTGAATTTGACAGGGAATTCAGGCCATGACTTGGAACTCTTGGCAGGGACTTGGTACCTGGGTCTAGACTTGGCTCTTGACTAGAACTCGGACCTGCCTTGGACTTGACTCGGTCTTGCCTTGGACTTGACTCGGTCTTGCCTTGGACTTGACTCGGTCTTGCCTTGGACTTGACTCGGTCTTGCCTTGGACTTGACTCGGTCTTGCCTTGGACTTGACTCGGGCTTGCCTTGGACTTGACTCGGTCTTGCCTTGGACTTGACTCGGTCTTGCCTTGGACTTGACTCGGTCTTGCCTTGGACTTGACTCGGGCTTGCCTTGGACTTGACTCGGGCTTGCCTTGGACTTGACTCGGTCTTGCCTTGGACTTGACTCGGTCTTGCCTTGGACTTGACTCGGTCTTGCCTTGGACTTGACTCGGTCTTGCCTTGGACTTGACTCGGTCTTGCCTTGGACTTGACTCGGTCTTGCCTTGGACTTGACTCGGGCTTGCCTTGGACTTGACTCGGTCTTGCCTTGGACTTGACTCGGTCTTGCCTTGGACTTGACTCGGTCTTGCCTTGGACTTGACTCGGGCTTGCCTTGGACTTGACTCGGTCTTGCCTTGGACTTGACTTGGGCTTGCCTTGGACTTGACTCGGGCTTGCCTTGGACTTGACTCGGTCTTGCCTTGGACTTGACTTGGGCTTGCCTTGGACTTGACTCGGGCTTGCCTTGGACTTGACTTGGGCTTGCCTTGGACTTGACTCGGGCTTGCCTTGGACTTGACTCGGTCTTGCCTTGGACTTGACTCGGTCTTGCCTTGGACTTGACTTGGGCTTGCCTTGGACTTGACTTGGGCTTGCCTTGGACTTGACTTGGGCTTGCCTTGGACTTGACTTGGGCTTGCCTGGGACTTGACTTGGGCTTGCCTTGGACTTGACTTGGGCTTGCCTTGGACTTGACTTGGGCTTGCCTGGGACTTGACTCGGTCTTGCCTTGGACTTGACTCGGTCTTGCCTTGGACTTGACTTGGGCTTGCCTGGGACTTGACTTGGGCTTGCCTTGGACTTGACTTGGGCTTGCCTTGGACTTGACTTGGGCTTGCCTTGGACTTGACTTGGGCTTGCCTTGGACTTGACTTGGGCTTGCCTGGGACTTGACTCGGTCTTGCCTTGGACTTGACTTGGGCTTGCCTTGGACTTGACTTGGGCTTGCCTTGGACTTGACTCGGTCTTGCCTTGGACTTGACTCGGTCTTGCCTTGGACTTGACTTGGGCTTGCCTTGGACTTGACTTGGGCTTGCCTTGGACTTGACTTGGGCTTGCCTTGGACTTGACTTGGGCTTGCCTTGGACTTGACTTGGGCTTGCCTGGGACTTGACTCGGTCTTGCCTTGGACTTGACTTGGGCTTGCCTTGGACTTGACTTGGGCTTGCCTTGGACTTGACTCGGTCTTGCCTTGGACTTGACTCGGTCTTGCCTTGGACTTGACTCGGTCTTGCCTTGGACTTGACTCGGTCTTGCCTTGGACTTGACTCGGTCTTGCCTTGGACTTGACTCGGTCTTGCCTTGGACTTGACTCGGTCTTGCCTTGGACTTGACTCGGTCTTGCCTTGGACTTGACTCGGTCTTGCCTTGGACTTGACTCGGTCTTGCCTTGGACTTGACTCGGTCTTGCCTTGGACTTGACTCGGTCTTGCCTTGGACTTGACTCGGGCTTGCCTGGGACTTTACTCTTGACTTGGACTTGTAACAGACTTGACTTAGACACAGGACACAGAACATTGAGCCGGGACTCCTCCTTGGACACATATATAGAGCCAGCACTCTTCTTAGACACAGGACAGAAAACATTGAGACCATTCTACACTCAGGGTAGTGGCAAACGGCTGGACCTACCTAGCAGAGGAGAGAACATGGAGAGTCAAAACCACACAAGATAGACTGTTCTTTATCTTCTTCAGAAAGAAGCTCAGAGCTTCTTTTTGGAGAAAAGACCTAACCAGTCCCCTCCACCTCCACCCGCTTTCATCTGGTGGAACTGGTTCTTAACAATTTCTCTTTCAGCTCCTTCCACTTTTTCAAACCAAAAAGGTAACCATCGCCATTCCCATAGGCCCTTTTGTTGCCTGTATGGTAAGGTCCATATTTCAAGCCTACGCTAGTAACAGTCCCCAACTCTTTCTCCACCACATTGACAACTATACAGGTGCTGCTTCCTGCACCCATGCTGAGCTCATCAATTTAATCAACGTTGTCTCCGACTTCCACCCTGCACTCGAATTCACTTGGTCCATCTCTGATGCTTCTCTCCCTTCTCTAGATCTCTCTTCCTCCATCTCTGGGAGACAGACTATCCACTGTTATCTTTTACAAACCCACTGATTCACAGTTTCTCGACTTTACCTCTTCCCACTCTATCACTTGTGAAAATGCTATTCCCTATTCTCAGTTCCTTTGCCTCCACTGCATCTGTTCTCAGGGTGAGGCTTTTCATTCCACCTCCATCGATACCGTCCTCACCTACATCTGCTCCATTTCCTGTACATCTGCCCTTCATCATTGCACTGCTATAATAGGGGTAAGGTTCCTCTTGTCTTTCCCTACTACCTCATGAGTCTCTGTATCCCAGAAGTAATTCTCCATAAACTCCACCATCTCCAACAGGATCCTACCACCAGGCTTATCTTTCCTTCTTCCCTGTGCCCCCCCCCCCCCCACCTCTCCACTTGTCATGGAGATTGTTCTCTACATGACTCCCTTGTCCCTTGTCTACTGATCTCCTTCCTGGCACTTATCCCTGCAAGGGTGACAAGTACTACACCTTCCATTTCTTCCTTAAACTTCCTCATTTAGAGCCCCAAACAGTCCTTACAGGTGAGGTGGCATTTCACTGGTGAGTCTGACAGGTTTATCAATGGCGTCTAGTGCTCCAGATGTGGCCTTCTCCAGGACTGATGAGACCTAACAGAGTCTGGGGGACTATTTCGTTTAGCACCTTTGCTCTATCAACCTCAAAAGGCACGATTTCCCAGAGCCCACTCATTTCAGTTTCACTTTACAGCCTCCCCTGTTTCCATGATGAGGCCAAACTCAGGTTGGAGAAACAACTCCTCATATTTTGTCTGGGTAGCCTCCAACCTGATGGCATGGACATCAATTTCGCTAACTTCTGGTAATTTCTTTCCCCTCCCTCCTTCTCTATTTTTTCATTCCTTATTCTGGTTATCTTCTCGCCCCTTCCCTTCTCCTCACCTGCCTATCATCTCCATTTTGTTCCCCTTCCCCTTCCATTATTTCCATGGTCCACTGTCATCTGTTAATTTCCTTTTTTTAAAGCCCTTTACCTCTTCTGCCTGTCACCTTCCAGTTTGTAATCTTTTCCCTTCCTCCCACCTTCTTATTCTGGCTTCATTTCCAGTCTTGATGAAGGGTCTTGGCCCTAAATATTGACTTTTTATTCCTTTCCATAGATACTGTCTATCCTGCTGAGTTCCTCCAGCATTTTGTGTGTGTGTTCCTGTATATTTTATTTGCCTTTTTAAAAAAATTTAACAAAAAAGAATATTTTTGAAACAGTAGGATGTGTGCATTCCCCTCACCTGGTTTCACCTATCACCTGCCAGCTGGTACTTCTTCCCCTACCTTCACCTTCTTATTCTGGCTTCTCCTCCTTCCTTTCTAGTCCTGATAAAAGGTTTCGGCTTGAAGTGTTGACTGTTTCTTCCTCTCAGTTGATGCTGTCTGGCCTGCTGAGTTCCTGCAGCATATTGTGTGTTTCTATCCTAAATCTGTATTGTTCCATTTGTACTCTTGAATGATTCAATGAAGGACCACAAGCTAGCTTAACTAGAATTATGCTGCTTCTGTGTCATTACCAAAAGGTATTCTTCACCCATTACCATTTTCCAATTAAATAGACTATTTTCTTACCATTTTATGCATGTATCCTCTAACAACACACACACATGTAAATTACTTCATTCTGTTTTTAACCCTTCTTTGACTCAACACCTCAACCCATTCTTTTCCTATTCTAGTTCTCCTGTCTCCCAAATCAAGTATTTTGTTGATAAACCTTTACGCTCACATCTTGGACTCTGAAACTCCATCCTCAGATCACCTAGCATGGCAGCTTTGTACTCTGATTTAAAATCTACTTCTTTGTCCCATTCTTTGGTCACTTTACCCAATCACTGTTCAGATCCAACAACAACTTATTCATGTTTCACTGTACTGAAGTTTATATAACATTGAATTGTCATTCCTGCTTATAATGTAAAAATACCTAGAATTCTGCTTTGCAAAAAAATGTAGTATTTTCTGATTGAACCTGAAAAATGCAGAATTATTCAGCAGATATAATTCTCAGCAACCCGTAAAAGAATTATGGAGTTTTTCATACAGAAGAAGAGGGGATAGTAAGTAATGTTCTCTCTGCCCTCAGAGATACTGAGATAAATAATAAAATTTCAAGTCAAACAAAGAGCTCATAATAACTGCACAGAGACAAAGGTGGAGTGGGCATATAAGTACAATAGATTTTTTTTAGAAACAAATTGACAATTTATTTGAAGTTGACAACAGATCATCCAATAGGAAGTTGAATGAGGAAAAGAAGACCACACTGCTTTCCAAGCCCACTCTGCTATTTAATAACATAGTTGTTGATCTGAATTTAACTTCAATTCTCCATTCTGCCTCCTTATGAATATCTGTAACCTTCTTGTTTATTAATTAACTAACTACCTCTTCTTTCAAGATATTCAAAGATTTTGAGTCCTTTGAATAAGTGAGCTTCAAAAACTCATGAGCGTCTCGGAGAGAAAGTAAGTCTTATTTCACCTCTGCCTTAAATGGGAGACTCCTTATTTTCAGTAAAGTGATGGATGGAGATTTAAAAAATAAATTTAGCTTTATGCACCATGAATGTAATAGGTGTGCTTTCTGGAATAGGCTGATTTGGCCAGCTTCACACAACATTGTTGCAGCTTACGTGATTCTTGGATTAAAAAATGGACTTCAACTAGGTACTGTACATGTCATGTTTGAAAGTAACTAGTGTTTGCAACATACTTATTCATGATGGTGACAGTAAAAGGATTTTTGCTGGATTAAGAAAAAAATAATTAAACTAAATATATAATTTCCGGAATTCCTTGAATGAATTATTTCATGGAGATAGAGAGGCAGAAAGGAATTAGAACACTATAGCACAGACACAGGCCATTTGACCCACCTGGTTGTTGGAGGCCATCTAAGTCAACAGCTTCAAAAGAAGACAAAGAGTTTTTTTCGGTTCGTGCAGAATCTGAAATGCATCACATCTACCAGACAACCCACCCTCAGAGCTGTAGCACTGACTCAGTATGGAACTACAATGGTGGAGTGGATTATGTACTGAAATTATTGGGGTAATATTTAAATATTCAGGTTGAGAAATTGCATTTAGTGAACCATAGAACATTACACTACAGAAACAGGCCTTTTGGCCCCTCTTGGCTATGCCGAACCATTTTTCTGCCTAGTCCCACTGACCTGCACCTGGACCATATCCCTCCAAACCCCTCTCATCCATGTACCTGTCCAAGTTTTTCTTAAATGTTAAAAGTGAGCCCGCATTTACCACTTCATCTGGCAGCTCATTCCACACTCCCACCACTCTCTGTGTGAAGAAGACCCCCCAATGTTCCCTTTAAACTTTTCCCCCTTCACCCTTAACCCATGTCCTCTGGTTTTTTTCTCCTCTAGCCTCAGTGGAAAAAGCCTGCTTGCATTCACTCTATCTATACCCATCATAGTGGTGTCAGGTTTTTGTGCGTTATAAAATTCAATTACAACGAAAGATCAATCAGTAAGAAAAAAAACATGTCAGTGGTCACACTGAGAGCCTTTTCTTATTATTTTCAGATCAATTCTTACCCAAACTCTTCAGCCATTTCCTGTCAGACCCCCTGTGATTCATCACACTCATGATTTGCTCTCAGGTGTGTCCCCATTGCCTGATTCTCCCTAGCCCAGCTCGTTCCTATCTTCCATTACTGATCCACCCTCCACCATTGGTCCCTCTTTGGAACATTCCATTACCAATATTGCATTTGACAGCCATCCAGATTTATTGTCCAACCATTGTGGCATCGATCTTCTGCCTTAGTACCAATTTCACAATCCTTTTCCATCCCCAACAAATAATAACCCACAAGGTCAACCCTGGTGTGTGCTCCCTACCATACAAATTCTTCACCGTACTACAAGCAGGCAACTTTGCCTCACCAGAGCCTCAAGGTCATCATATAGTTGATGGATGCCACAAACCTACTTCAGGATCTGTCTGCTCCAGTCCCATGTCTTGGATCTAGAGTGGGATCTTCAACATACCAACTTTCCTTTGCTTGTTTGGTCCTTGAACAAACTGCTCAAAGGCACGTTATCACTGCCCATTTAATTGCTTTTACAAGCACCATTCAATTTCCAGACCAGAATCTTCAAATTCAGAAGGAAGAATTGTTTCCTGTAACCTACAGCTAATTGCTTTGAATCTAACCTCTACTCCAGTATTAATAACCCTGCATATGGTTTGCTGCCTGACATTGCCAGTTTGGAAAAGTCCACAACATTTTGAGCTTAATATAGTTCCTACTGCATTGCAAATACCTTGTGTTAGTAATAAAGGATCCAGTTCCATATGCTTATAATAATTAAAGAATACAACATAGTGTGTTTATTATAATATGCCAAGGCTATGACATTATGAAATTTAATGCTTTTATTTTCTGTGATTTAGGTGCAATATTAATGAACTATGAAATTTATATTTAATTTACAAATGGAAATTAGGTTCTCACACACTTTTTCCTGAAGTAACTGAGAAGCTGCTTAGCCTCGAGTTATGTAGCTTGCAATACCCATCTGCTATGCTGATGTAGATACAGTATTCCTGTGTCTTACTTATACAATACAATTTGCACCTAAGGCAATGGCCTAATTTCTACAAGGTTTCCATTATAGTGCCAAAACCGAGTTGAATGTGTTTTTGAGAATATTCAATTTCTTATTACAGTATGTATGGAAATGTTTTAATACACTACACTAATTAGAAGTAATTTACATATGTTAATTAGGTTAATTGCACACCTAATTTCCTATTATTGTGAAATTGTACATTTTAGTTTACCAGCCACAGAAGCTATTATGTATGTTGATAATTAATTATATTAAAATGACTTAATTTAAGTATATACACTTCTAGAGGAAAAGCACTTTTCTTATTTACCAATTGCATTTTTTTATTTTTCAACATTGTCCTGACTGCCGTGATTATTTGTAGCCATGTTTGTACAAAATTTATTGTCACATTAATCACGCCAACATGTCAATTAACTTTTCCATTACTGAAATTACAGCTACATTCATAATTTAATGGGCTCTTAAAATGCCCTTGTGCACTGTTGCACATTTTTCATGTAACTGAAAGGACACAATTGGGCTCTGTGACCAGTTGTTTATTTTCGACTTTTTTCTGTGAATTCCAACACTATTGTGAAAGGTCCTAACAGCGGTTGCTTTGAAATCTTTTGTGGTATGAGTTTCTTCACATACCGCTGCACCATCAAGGACTTTATGCATAATAGAAAGATGTTTTCAGGGCATCCTTTTACAACATCTTTGATATCAAACAGGTTCCTTCAGAAAATAGTCGCTGTTTTCTTGCACAGTAAGAAGTAGCCATAGGGGCAACCATCATGTGCTTTGTACTCTTGGGAAACTGACAAAATTCAACAGAGGACAATGCAGTACTTTTTCCATTGGTCATTAATCCTGCTGTTCCTCATAGGCTAGGATTAAACTGTGAATAAAAGTTAATGTTTGGTAGCATCAACTCTAGAAATGAAGTTCAACATTGTTCCAGAACCCGTAATGAAGTGTTAAAGAAAGTTACATTAATACTTATTTAATTACATGGGACCATTTCACAGTAACATGGTCACAGAGAGAACTTAAAGAAGCAAGCTTGAAACTATTATGGTTCAGAGGCTTCCAAATAAACTCCTAAGCAACTGATATAAAAAATTAAACAATAAAAATAAAAAAAAACTTCAGAAAATACCTAGCAATCAAGAAGCATCTGTGGAGAGAGAAACAGATTTAATGTTTGTGTTAATGGCCTCTCATCTGACAGAACCTGAAGATGTTGGAAATTATCAGCTTTTAAGCAAATGAGAAACCAGCAAAGTGAAAACATCTGGGTGGTAGTTGCAGAAAGCAGTGGGAGAGGTGTGCAAAAGGATTCGAAGAGACTATTGGGTTTACTCTGCAAGCATTTGAACAGGATACTACAAGGCAAAAGTAATAGACATTGAGACAAATAATAAGAAAGTAAAATAAGAGCCCTAAAGATATGCAAAGTGAAGCACAATAACCATTGTAATTGGGAATAGAGAAGCTCCAGAATGTGACAGAAGAAAGTCAATGGATCCCAGGGGTTTAAAACATCCAGTTTTCTTCTGAAGGGACCAATCAATAGGTTGGATCATCCCAGATCCTTTCTGCTGTTTAGAGCCAAAGCCTGAAGCTCCCAACCAAAGGATTTATGCTTTCTGGACACAGAGAACTATACAGTTTCCTTGAACATTGTGAAGCAGAAAGAGATTTGGGTGATAAACAGGCCCTGAGGCATTGCTTGCAGATTACCTTGAGAGCCTTCGACAGTTCACCACTTTCAAGGCCTTTTTATTGTAATTATTACTGATCTTTGATAGTATTATTTAATTAAAAATAGGTTTAAGTAATTGGAAGAGCAAGAATTACTATTACATGTTGAAAATTTAAAAATGTTAAGTTAGAAACACTTCCAGACATAAAGAAATAATTAAAATGAGGTAAAGTAATTCTCTGCACTTTATTCACAAGATAGACAACATCATTTAATTGAATAATGATGCTAGTATATGACATTTCTCCTTCAAAGAAAGCCCCTTTCAACATACTAGTGCTTCTCCATGGGACTCAATGGACGTGCACCTGTATGTTAAACAATGAATACAGCAACTGCAAGGAAAGGTCAGATGTGCCCACAATTGAACTTGAAGCAGACACAATTTGGGTAATTATGTTATTGACTTCATTGGTAAATAGGCACATCCTCTTTTGTAACCAAACAGTAGATTTCATTCTCAGCCATTTCTGTAAATGATTGTTTTGTTTTGCTACAAGAACCTCGGGTTCCTCCTTAGTGAACTTCCATTTTCAATCCCTACATTGCTGCATCACTTGCACTGACATTTATTTGCCCCTTCCATTTGGCTACTGTTTTCAAATGCTTTTTTAAACTGACCTGACTAGAAACTGCCTGCACCTGGCGGTGGTGAAATTCTATCGTACGCATAAGCTGAAGAACTATAAGGGTTTCTGTGCACTAAAAGCCTTTCCTCCACAGGCTCATTTTTGTGGATTTAGTGGGAAAATCAAGTGGCAGATAGCAGTAAAGGGAAAAGGGGACAGTGAGCAGTGGGCAATATCAGGCTGGAGTTTGAGGGGAGATGAGTTATATTCAGTGTCTGAGGCACCAATTAATTCAAAGTTTGTGTTCCTGGAATCTGGTGGAATTTGGGATAGGAGCTGGAGTTCAGTGGGTGGTAAGAAAGGACTTGGAGGACCTTTAGTTGGGTTGAAAATATGATCACGCCTGGTTTGATGAAAATGTACTGGATATTTTTGCAGAGTTCAGAGAGGGAAAGGGTGAGTCTGACATATGATTGAGCTGGAAGTTAAAGAGGTGGAAATAGTCATTCATGTTATTGGGTTCAGTGAAATTACTTCGACTCAATATCAGAAATCAATGAGGATGTGTTGGTCAGACGTGATTAGGCTAAGGTAATGGTTGGAGAATCAGTCAGTTATGAAATCAGCTTCTTGGTTGGATTGATGATCAAGTGTAAGGAAGAAATGATCCGGTTAAACATGATTAGGAACTAGGAAGGTTGGATGTTGGTCTGAGGGCTGAAGGATTCAGGAATGGCCCTGTTAGTCGAGAGGAGATCTGCCAACTCGACAAGTTATTGGGGTTGGGAGGTCTGAGTCGGCTGTAAGGTCCTTGTGCATACAACGGATTTTGAACAAGTGATGTCAATATATGTGAGGCATGCCATGATTGCCATTGCACATTTTGGCAGCCTCTGTGAACATCTCCCATAGGCCCTGATAACTTGGAACAATTTTTTGTGAATATACTACACTCAGACAACCTATCCTGATCACAAAAGTGTTAATGCACAGAAGTGTTGTAAAATCTCTAAGCTTGTTTAACTTCTAAAAACTTACTGGTCTTAATTGTAGAAATGATTATTGATGCTGTTCTCTTTGTGCAGCAGGGCTTGAACTAGTGAATAATCCAGACATGTCCGCCAGAAAAATAGTAATACGAGGACCTGCCTAGGAATTGTGTTTTTTCTGAAGCAGTTCAGCAGTTTCACAGCTTTCTTACTTGCTTGTTTTTTTCTAACAAACTGATTTCTTTGTTATGGAATGGAACATGCTGCTTTTATATGATTTATTACCCCAGTGTCCTGTGGTCAAATTAACAACGTTTTCTTTTATATCCTGAGCATTCTTTGAGCTGATAGATTGCCCAGTAACCTGGCCTATCAACCAACAAAGAATTGTGAAACAAGGATCTATGGCAGTCATGGGTGCTTCTTTTGGATGTGATAACTTTTAAAGCATTTCCTGCCATACCATGTGACTGGTTACCTCGGTGACCTTGAGGTATGATGAACTCCTGTTACTTACAGATGCTCCTGAATTAAATGGAAGTTTATTGTCTTGTACGAAGATAATTCAACATCAGCTTCTGTGCCAACAAAACAAGAATTAATTCGAATTAAACAATGTAGACAACAAAACTAAGAAAGCCAATTCAACGTGCAAAAAAAAGCTAAGATTACCAAATTGCTATGTCTCCTTGGGACAGCCAGCAACTGGTCTTGAAGATTAATCTGATGAGTGGGCTGCATTAGGGTTACCAGAATTTACATCACCTCCTGCCAATTTCCTGCCCATAGTAGGAGTAAAGTTCACCAGCGTCATCTCAGTGAAACCTACAGTTAAATATCCTGTGCATCATTTTTTTTCAAAATATTGGTTGGACTGATATTAAAACTCACTCATTGGAAAAAGCCAAGGCACTTATTTGTGCTGTTGTTTTCAAAATGCTGACATACTGTATATCACAAAATCATATGTAGGTCTCTACTGAAGGTCATAAATCATTCTCTGGAGACAATCTTAAGTGCCAAAATAGCTTCAGTGACCTCTGTATTAATCATCTCTCCTCTCTTAGGTAGTAATAACTAAACAACAACAGATATTTATAAAGTTCCTCTATAGGTTCAGTATCTGGGGCATGCACAGGATATTAGGGCAGGCAGTTGAGAGCTTGGTCATCATTTTTGGGAGAGGCTTAAAGGGAGGTGGTAAAAATGGTATAGAGTATTAAGGGATGAATTTCAGAGTTAAGGATACTGGCACTTGAAGCAATGGACAAGCATGAGCAGAGCAATTAAATTTGATGATCTCAAAGGCAAAAGTTAGATTAATACAGATAAATAAAAGAGATTATGGGCAGGGGAATGGAATTTAATTGTAGAGGACAGTGAGTCATGGAAGAAAGAGAGTTAAGCTAGTCCACCGTTAATTCCCCTCCAAAGATGTTGTCTTGACTTACTGAGTTTCTCCAGTATTTTGTGTGCAATTTTCATGATATTCATCTAACTTTGCCTCTCTTAGAGAGAAGGAATTTGATGTATATGCAGAACTGCAAAATCAGAGAGAGTAAGAATGATCATATGAAATCAAACTTGGAAATGAAAAGTTAGTGAAATATTGTGGAAAATGGAGGCCTGTAAATTATTTTACAATTTGCTTTTCTCATGCTGGGGAAAAGGAAGTAGAGTCAATGGGAAAAACAATGTAAGGAGACCATCAGAGATCATTTTATTTAATCACTGAGTGGATGAGACAAAGAATATAATGTGAGATGTCAAAGTCAGAGGATTATCATGATTTTGCAAGGTGAGTTTACTTGGAGGAAGAAGTTATTGAGGGAATGGGAGGGGTATGGACTCAAAAGAGTGAAAGTGCATAATGCATTAAGATAGAAATTGAAAGCACAAAATATACAACAGACCTGGGGCAGAGACTGAGGAAAGAAAACAGTTGAATTTTCTTCGTGGGCTGGTGGAGAATGAAGATTTTAAATACAGGGCAGAGGGTTTGTAATAAGAATAAACGATCAAAGAGGAGATTGGCAGTAGATAAGGGGGAAAACCAACAGGTGTTGTGGTGATATGCATCACGTAGCCATCAAGAATAGGTGCAGACAGTGAAGGAAGATAGAGTTAAGCAGGTGGCCTTCATCGAGACATCTGCTTTATCAATGGCAAAGTGCTTGTTCATGTGCAAGGACATCCTGGAGAAAGTTAAAAATCTAGTTAAACACTTTGTGGATATATCTGGGTACTTTAGTGTAGTATGGGACAATTATATCCTTATTTTTAGTTCTTCTAGGCACATGTTTCCTGTGTAAAACCCAATGACATGACTGGAAAACTTCAACTGCAAAGAGATTTTCCACTTCACTAGTCTGAAAGATTACTTCACTGACCAGCTATTATGAACCTTTCATCCTCTGCACTGTGTAAAGGACCAACACTCAGACTGCATTGTCCTAACTGAGACCTGACACAACTTATGAACTCAAATACAACAGCACATGTGTACAAACTGTGTACTGCTTTGCCATCAAAGTCAAGGCTTCAGCTACTTTCGGCTTCTGAGCTTCACGGTCATTCCAAGTTTCTGCAGAACTCGTAGTTTGCTGCTCACTGCTGCATACTGAAGTAAAGGCCTTCTATTTTTTCTTCAGTCCACAGCAACAAAAACAGGTATGACATTTGTTTGAATTGCAGGCTTCCCCTAACTGCAGTCATTCAAAGACTAAACTTACCTTAACAAGGATTTCCTATCAACAAATAGAACAAAGGTGACTTGTAATGTTAGTTTACTATCAAAAAGCTGGCATAGAACAACTTGTAAGTTGGATGATGATAGATGATAGATCCGAGGAGTCCATAGAATGCTCAGCAGCTAGCTTGAATTGGACAGGATGCTGTTTGGCACAATTAGTGCCAGTATTTACACTGGATGAGAAGGCTGGCAAAGGCTGCTTCAATGTGCCCTTTGATAAATGCCAGCAGAGACGCAGAGAAAGATGTAGGCTTAGTTAAGGGAAAGTCAAGGCCAGAAAATCAACAAGGGAGCACCATAGTCGTGGGGTAGTAATAACAAGCTGATATAGTGACAAACAAGCGGTGTATCTAAGGGGAGAGATAGGAAGACAGCTATGATGACAGAAGGGGTCTGGTATCGGCAAAGAGGAACAAAATGACACGATATGGAGAAGCAAGTGGAAATTGAAATGATGAATCAGGGGCACTGAGGTAGCTAAAATGTGCACATGTTGGAGGCAGGAAAAGCTAGCTGATTGGCCTGGTGTTTTATGGCAGTAAGACCCATACCTCTAAACTGGAATCATATCTTTTTTAAAGGCTGTAGTGATTTTACAAAAGACTCTTACTTTTACAGGAAACGTGAATATTATTTTTCCAGCACTGATTTTAACCCCAGTCAGGAAGTGCAGCTAAAATGTTACTTAACCTTGCACCCCTGGGTGTTTCCACCTGCTGCAATATTCTCCAGCATTGGTGTTGCTTGCTGTAGCCAGTCAGGGGCTTCATCAATATTTACATAGCTGGTTCAGATGCATCAATAGAAATTTAACTTCAGATTTCAGCAATCATACTGGTGCTTGACCTGGCGGTATACCCAAGACTTTAGTCAGATGAGATCAAGAGAAGATTCTTCCCTTAAATATTTTTATTTGACCAACGGCAGCAGAAATATTGCTCCACAGCCCACAGCACACGCAATATAAAACTGGGCCATTTTAGTTCATATCTGTATAATATTACACATTGGCCCATTTAGCTTTGAAAAATTTCAGTAATATCAATGAAAGCTTTCAAAGGTTCAAAGGTTCAATTTAATGTCAGAGAAATATATACAATATACATCCTGAAATGCTTTTTCAAAATACGTTTAAGTGTAAAAAGGTGTTTTCAGACACTATTGTTAGTTTTCTGTCCCAGTAACTACTATAATCTCAATATTAAATCCCACTAAGAGTATAAATGTGATGGAACATTTTTTTAATGGAGAATTATACTCCAATTCATACTATGTGCACCCACAGATATTTTTAATAGTGGCAGTTTCATGTCATGCATGTTATGTTGTCCCTCTCATGGGAAGAAGCAGGACATTTCTTCAAATTAAGATGGGAATCCTAATTTTAACTACAAGGTCCGCAGGGTTTCCTGGGTTAAGGAAAC